>NW_027139303.1:0-300000 GCF_035084215.1 Heptranchias perlo | reverse complement strand
CATCTCCCCCTCCACACGGACACATGGACACAACATCTCCCTCTCCACACGGACACATCGATACAACATCTCACTCTCCACACGGACACATCGACACAACATCTCCCTCTCCACACGGACACACTGATACAACATCTCCATCTCCACACGGACACACTGATACAACATCTCCCTCTCCACACGGACACACGGATACAACATCTAACTCGCCACACGGACACACTGATACAACATCTGCCTCTCCACACGGACACATCGATACAACATCTCCCTCTCCACACGGACACATCGATACAACATCTCCCTCTCCACACGGACACACCGATACAACATCTCCCTCTCCACACGGACACATCGATACAACATCTCCCTCTCCACACGGACACACCGATACAACATCTCCCTCTCCACACGGACACATCGATACAACATCTCCCTCTCCACACGGACACATCGACACAACATCTCCCTCTCCACACGGACACATCGATACAACATCTCCCTCTCCACACGGACACATCGACACAACATCTCCCTCTCCACACGGACACATCGATACAACATCTCCCTCTCCACACGGACACATCGATACAACATCTCCCTCTCCACACGGACACATCGATACAACATCTCCCTCTCCACACGGACACACTGACACAACATCTCCCTGTCCACACGGACACATCGACACAACATCTCCCTCTCCACACGGACACATCGATACAACATCTCCCTCTCCACACGGACACATGGATACAACATCTCCCTCTCCACACGGACACATCGATGCAACATCTCCCTGTCCACACGGACACATCGATACAACATCTCCCTCTCCACACGGACACACTGATACAACATCTCCCTCTCCACACGGACACATCGATACAACATCTCCCTCTCCACACGGACACATCAATACAACATCTCCCTATCCACACGGACACATCGATACAACATCTCCCTCTCCACACGGACACATCGATACAACATCTCCCTCTCCACACGGACACACTGATACAACATCTCCCTCTCCACACGGACACATCGATACAACATCTCACTCTCCACACGGACACATCGATACAACATCTCCCTCTCCACACGGACACATCGATACAACATCTCCCTCTCCACACGGACACATCGATACAACATCTCCCTCTCCACACGGACACACGGATACAACATCTCCCTCTCCACACGGACACACGGATACAACATCTCCCTCTCCACACGGACACACTGATACAACATCTCCCTCTCCATACGGACACACCGATACAACATCTCCCTCTCCACACGGACACATCGATACAACATCTCCCTCTCCACACGGACACATCGACACAACATCTCCCTCTCCACACGGACACACTGATACAACATCTCCCTCTCCATACGGACACACCGATACAACATCTCCATCTCCACATGGACACATCGATACAACATCTCCCTCTCCACACGGACACATCGATACAACATCTCACTCTCCATACGGACACACCGATACAACATCTCCATCTCCACATGGACACATCGATACAACATCTCCCTCTCCACACGGACACACTGATACAACATCTCCCTCTCCACACGGACACATCGATACAACATCTCCCTCTCCAAACGGAAACATGGATACAATATCTCCCTCTCCACACGGACACATCGATACAACATCTCCCTCTCCAAACGGAAACATGGATACAACATCTCCCTCTCCACACGGATACATCGATACAACATCTCCCTCTCCACACGGACACATCGATACAACATCTCCCTCTCCACACGGACACACCGATACAACATCTCCCTCTCCACACGGACACATCGATACAACATCTCCCTCTCCACACGGACACACCGATACAACATCTCCCTCTCCACACGTACACATCGATACAACATCTCCCTCTCCACACGAACACATCGATACAACATCTCCCTCTCCACACGGACACATCGATACAACATCTCCCTCTCCACACGGACACATCGATACAACATCTCCCTCTCCACACGGACACATCGATACAACATCTCCCTCTCCACACGGACACATCGATACAACATCTCCCTCTCCACACGGACACATCGACACAACATCTCCCTCTCCACACGGACACACTGATACAACATCTCCCTCTCCACACGGAAACATCGATACAACATCTCCCTCTCCACACGGACACATCGATACAACATCTCCCTCTCCACACGGACACATCGATAAAACATCTCCCTCTCCACACGGACACATCGATACAACATCTCCCTCTCCACACGGACACACTGATACAACATCTCCCTCTCCACACGGACACACTGATACAACATCTCCCTCTCCACACGGACACATCGATACAACATCTCCCTCTCCACACGGACACATTGATACAACATCTCCCTCTAGACACGGACACACTGATACAACATCTCCCTCTCCACACGGACACATCGATACAACATCTCCCTCTCTACACGGACACATCGATACAACATCTCCCTCTCCACACGGACACATCGATACAACATCTCCCTCTCCACACGGACACATCGATAAAACATCTCCCTCTCCACACGGATACACCGATACAACATCTCCCTCTCCACACGGACACACTGATACAACATCTCCCTCTCCACACGGACACATTGATACAACATCTCCCTCTCCACACGGACACATCGACACAACATCTCCCTCTCCACACGGACACACTGATACAACATCTCCCTCTCCACACGGACACACTGATACAACATCTCCCTCTCCACACGGACACATGGACACAACATCTCCCTCTCCACACGGACACATGGACACAACATCTCCCTCTCCACACGGACACATCGATACAACATCTCCCTCTCCACACGGACACATCGATACAACATCTCCCTCTCCACACGGACACAACGATACAACATCTCCCTCTCCACACGGACACATCGATACAACATCTCCCTCTCCACACGGACACATCGATACAACATCTCCCTCTCTACACGGACACATCGATACAACATCTCCCACTCCACACGGACACATCGATACAACATCTCCCTCTCCACACGGACACATCGATACAACATCTCACTCTCCACACGGACACATCGATACAACATCTCCCTCTCCACACGGACACATCGATAAAACATCTCCCTCTCCACACGGACACATCGATACAACATCTCCCTCTCCACACGAACACATCGATACAACATCTCCCTCTCCACACGGACACACCGATACAACATCTCCCTCTCCACACGGACACATCGATACAACATCTCCCTCTCCACACGAACACATCGATACAACATCTCCCTCTCCATACGGACACACCGACACAACATCTCCCTCTCCACACGGACACATCGATACAACATCTCCCTCTCCACACGGACACATCGATACAACATCTCCCTCTCCACACGGACATCGACACAACATCTACCTCTCCACACGGACACATCGATACAACATCTCCCTCTCCACACGGACACATGGATACAACATCTCCCTCTCCACACGGACACATGGATACAACATCTCCCTCTCCACACGGACACATCGATACAACATCTCCCTCTCCACACGGACACATCGATACAACATCTCCCTCTCCACACGGACACACCGATACAACATCTCCCTCTCCACACGGACACATCGATACAACATCTCCCTCTCCATACGAACACATCGATACAACATCTCCCTCTCCACACGGACACATCGATACAACATCTCCCTCTCCACACGGACACATCGATACAACATCTCCCTCTCCACACGGACACATCGATACAACATCTCCCTCTCCACACGGACACATCGATACAACATCTCCCTCTCCACACGGACACATCGATACAACATCTCCCTCTCCACACGGACATCGACACAACATCTACCTCTCCACACGGACACATCGATACAACATCTCCCTCTCCACACGGACACATGGATACAACATCTCCCTCTCCACACGGACACACGGATACAACATCTCCCTCTCCACACGGACACATCGATACAACATCTCCCTCTCCACACGGACACATCGATACAACATCTCCCTCTCCACACGAACAAACTGATACAACATCTCCCTCTCCACACGGACACATCGATACAACATCTCCCTCTCCACACGGACACATCGATACAACATCTCCCTCTCCACACGGACACATCGATACAACATCTCCCTCTCCACACGGACACACTGATACAACATCTCCCTCTCCACACGGACACACCGACACAACATCTCCCTCTCCACACGGACACATCAATACAACATCTCCCTCTCCACACGGACACATCGATACAACATCTCCCTCTCCACACGGACACATCGATACAACATCTCCCTCTCCACACGGACACATCGATACAACATCTCCCTCTCCACTCGGACACATCGATACACATCTCCCTCTCCACACGGACACATCGATACAACATCTCCCTCTCCACACGGAAACATCGACACAATATCTCCCTCTCCACACGGACACATCGATACAACATCTCCCTCTCCACACGGACACATCGATACAACATCTCCCTCTCCACACGGACACATCGACACAACATCTCCCTCTCCACACGGACACACGGATACAACATCTCCCTCTCCACACGGACACATCGACACAACATCTCCCTCTCCACACGGACACACTGATACAACATCTCCCTCTCCATACGGACACATCGATACAACATCTCCCTCTCCAAACGGAAACATGGATACAATATCTCCCTCTCCACACGGACACATCGATACAACATCTCCCTCTCCAAACGGAAACATGGATACAACATCTCCCTCACCACACGGACACATCGATACAACATCTCCCTCTCCACACGGACACATCGATACAACATCTCCCTCTCCACACGGACACACCGATACAACATCTCCCTCTCCACACGGACACATCGATACAACATCTCCCTCTCCACACGGACACACCGATACAACATCTCCCTCTCCACACGTACACATCGATACAACATCTCCCTCTCCACACGAACACATCGATACAACATCTCCCTCTCCACACGGACACATCGATACAACATCTCCCTCTCCACACGGACACATCGATACAACATCTCCCTCTCCACACGGACACATCGATACAACATCTCCCTCTCCACACGGACACATCGATACAACATCTCCCTCTCCACACGGACACATCGACACAACATCTCCCTCTCCACACGGACACACTGATACAACATCTCCCTCTCCACAGGGAAACATCGATACAACATCTCCCTCTCCACACGGACACATCGAGACAACATCTCCCTCTCCACACGGACACATCGATACAAACATCTCCCTCTCCACACGGACACATCGATACAACATCTCCCTCTCCACACGGACACACTGATACAACATCTCCCTCTCCACACGGACACATCGATACAACATCTCCCTCTCCACACGGACACATTGATACAACATCTCCCTCTCCACACGGACACACTGATACAACATCTCCCTCTCCACACGGACACATCGATACAACATCTCCCTCTCTACACGGACACATCGATACAACATCTCCCTCTCCACACGGACACATCGATACAACATCTCCCTCTCCACACGGCCACATCGATACAACATCTCCCTCTCCACACGGACACACCGATACAACATCTCCCTCTCCACACGGACACACTGATACAACATCTCCCTCTCCACACGGACACATCGATACAACATCTCCCTCTCCACACGGACACATCGACACAACATCTCCCTCTCCACACGGACACACTGATACAACATCTCCCTCTCCACACGGACACACTGATACAACATCTCCCTCTCCACACGGACACATGGACACAACATCTCCCTCTCCACACGGACACATGGACACAACATCTCCCTCTCCACACGGACACATCGATACAACATCTCCCTCTCCACACGGACACATCGATACAACATCTCCCTCTCCACACGGACACATCGATACAACATCTCCCTCTCCACACGGACACATCGATACAACATCTCCCTCTCTACACGGACACATCGATACAACATCTCCCACTCCACACGGACACATCGATACAACATCTCCCTCTCCACACGGACACATCGATACAACATCTCACTCTCCACACGGACACACTGATACAACATCTCCCTCTCCACACGGACACATCGATACAACATCTCCCTCTCCATATGGACACACCGACACAACATCTCCCTCTCCACACGGACACATCGATACAACATCTCCCTCTCCACACGGACACATCGATACAACATCTCCCTCTCCACACGGACATCGACACAACATCTACCTCTCCACACGGACACATCGATACAACATCTCCCTCTCCACACGGACACATGGATACAACATCTCCCTCTCCACACGGACACATGGATACAACATCTCCCTCTCCACACGGACACATCGATACAACATCTCCCTCTCCACACGGACACATCGATACAACATCTCCCTCTCCACACGGACACACCGATACAACATCTCCCTCTCCACACGGACACATTGATACAACATCTCCCTCTCCATACGAACACATCGATACAACATCTCCCTCTCCACACGGACACATGGATACAACATCTCCCTCTCCACACGGACACATCAATACAACATCTCCCTCTCCACACGGACACATCGATACAACATCTCCCTCTCCACACGGACACATCGATACAACATCTCCCTCTCCACACGGACACATCGATACAACATCTCCCTCTCCACACGGACACACCGATACAACATCTCCCTCTCCACACGGACACACTGATACAACATCTCCCTCTCCACACGGACACATCGATACAACATCTCCCTCTCCACACGGACACACCGATACAACATCTCCCTCTCCACACGGACACACTGATACAACATCTCCCTCTCCACACGGACATCGACACAACATCTTCCTCTCCAGACGAACACATCGATACAACATCGCCCTCTCCACACGGACACATCGATACAACATCTCCCTCTCCACACGGACACATCGATACAACATCTCCCTCTCCACACGGACACACTGATACAACATCTCCCTCTCCATACGGACACACCGACACAACATCTCCCTCTCCACACGGACACATCGACACAACATCTCCCTCTCCACACGGACACACCGACACAACATCTCCCTCTCCACACGGACACATCGATACAACATCTCCCTCTCCACACGGACACATCGATACAACATCTCCCTCTCCACACGGACACACTGATACAACATCTCCCTCTCCATACGGACACACCGATACAACATCTCCCTCTCCACACGGACACATCGACACAACATCTCCCTCTCCACACGGACACATCGGTACAACATCTCCCTCTCCAAACGGAAACATGGATACAACATCTCCCTCTCCACATGGACACATCGATACAACATCTCCCTCTCCACACGGACACACCGATACAACATCTCCCTCTCCACACGGACACATCTATACAACATCTTCCTCTTCACACGGACACATCGATACAACATCTCCCTCTCCACACGGACACATCGATACAACATCTCCCTCTCCACACGGACACATCGATACAACATCTCCCTCTCCACACGGACACATCGATACAACATCTCCCTCTCCACACTGATACATCGATACAACATCTCCCTCTCCACACGGACACATCGATACAACATCTCCCTCTCCACACGGACACACTGATACAACATCTCCCTCTCCACACGGACACATCGATACAACATCTCGCTCTCCATACGGACACACCGATACAACATCTCCCTCTCCATACGGACACACCGATACAACATCTCCCTCTCCACACGGACATCGACACAACATCTTCCTCTCCATACGGACACATCGACACAACATCTCCCTCTCCACACGGACACACCGACACAACATCTCCCTCTCCACACGGACACATCGATACAACATCTCACTCTCCACACGGACACATCGATACAACATCTCACTCTCCACACGGACACATCGATACAACATCTCCCTCTCCACACGAACACACTGATACAACATCTCCCTCTCCACACGGACACATCGATACAACATCTCCCTCTCCACACGGACACATCGATACAACATCTCCCTCTCCACACGGACACACTGATACAACATCTCCCTCTCCACACGGACATCGACACAACATCTCCCTCTCCACACGGACACATCGATACAACATCTCCCTCTCCACACGGACACATCGATACAACATCTCCCTCTCCAGACGAACAAACTGATACAACATCTCCCTCTCCACACGGACACATCGATACAACATCTCCCTCTCCACTCGGACACATCGATACAACATCTCCCTCTCCACACGGACACATCGATACAACATCTCCCTCTCCACACGGACACACTGATACAACATCTCCCTCTCCACACGGACATCGACACAACATCTCCCTCTCCACACGAACAAACTGATACAACATCTCCCTCTCCACACGGACACATCGATACAACATCTCCCTCTCCACACGGACACACTGATACAACATCTCCCTCTCCACACGGACACATCGATACAACATCTCCCTCTCCACACGGACACATCGATACAACATCTCCCTCTCCACACGAACAAACTGATACAACATCTCCCTCTCCACACGGACACATCGATACAACATCTCCCTCTCCACACGGACACATCGATACAACATCTCCCTCTCCACACGGACACATCGATACAACATCTCCCTCTCCACACGGACACACTGATACAACATCTCCCTCTCCATACGGACACACCGATACAACATCTCCCTCTCCACACGGACACATCGATACAACATCTCCCTCTCCACACGGACACACTGATACAACATCTCCCTCTCCACACGGACACACCGATACAACATCTCCCTCTCCACACGGACACATCGATACAACATCTTCCTCTTCACACGGACACATCGATACAACATCTCCCTCTCCACACGGACACACTGATACAACATCTCCCTCTCCATACGGACACATCGATACAACATCTCCCTCTCCACACGGACACATCGATACAACATCTCCCTCTCCACACGGACACACTGATACAACATCTCCCTCTCCACACGGACACACCGATACAACATCTCCCTCTCCACACGGACACATCGATACAACATCTCCCTCTCCACACGGACACATCGATACAACATCTCCCTCTCCACACGGACACACGGACACAACATCTCCCTCTCCACACGGACACATCGATACAACATCTCCCTCTCCACACGGACACATCGATACAACATCTCCCTCTCCACACGGACACACCGATACAACATCTCCCTCTCCACACGGACACATCGATACAACATCTCCCTCTCCACACTGACACATCGATACAACATCTCCCTCTCCACACGGACACATCGATAAAACATCTCCCTCTCCTCACGGACACATCGATACAACATCTCCATCTCCACACGGACACATCGATACAACATCTCCCTCTCCACACGGACACACCGATACAACATCTCCCTCTCCACACGGACACATCGATACAACATCTCCCTCTCCACACTGACACATCGATACAACATCTCCCTCTCCACACGGACACATCGATACAACATCTCCCTCTCCACACGGACACATCGATACAACATCTCCCTCTCCACACGGACACACTGATACAACATCTCCCTCTCCACACGGACACACCGATACAACATCTCCCTCTCCACACGGACACATCGATACAACATCTCCCTCTGCACACGGACACACTGATACAACATCTCCCTCTCCACACGGACACACCGATACAACATCTCCCTCTCCACACGGACACATCGATACAACATCTCCCTCTCCACACGGACACATCGATACAACATCTACCTCTCCACACGGACACATCGATACAACATCTCCCTCTCCACACGGACACATCGATACAACATCTCCCTCTCCACACGGACACATCGATACAACATCTCCCTCTCCACACGGACACATCGATACAACATCTCCCTCTCCACACGGACACATCGATACAACATCTCCCTCTCCACACGGACACACCGATACAACATCTCCCTCTCCACACGGACACACCGACACAACATCTCCCTCTCCACACGGACACACCGATACAACATCTCCCTCTCCACACGGACACATCGATACAACATCTCCCTCTCCACACGGACACACCGATACAACATCTCCCTCTCCTCACGGACACATCGATAAAACATCTCCCTCTCCACACGGACACATCGATACAACATCTCCCTCTCCACACGGACACATCGATACAACATCTCCCTCTCCACACGGACACATCGATACAACATCTCCCTCTCCACACGGACACATCGATACAACATCTCCCTCTCCACACGGACACATCGATACAACATCTCCCTCTCCACACGGACACATCGATACAACATCTCCCTCTCCACACGGACACATCGATACAACATCTCCCTCTCCACACGGACACATCGATACAACATCTCCCTCTCCACACGGACACAATGATACAACATCTCCCTCTCCACACGGACACATCGATACAACATCTCCCTCTCCACACGGACACATCGATACAACATCTCCCTCTCCACACGGACACAATGATACAACATCTCCCTCTCCACACGGACACATCGATACAACATCTCCCTCTCCACACGGACACATCGATACAACATCTCCCTCTCCACACGGACACATCGATACAACATCTCCCTCTCCACACGGACACATCGATACAACATCTCCCTCTCCACACGGACACATCGATACAACATCTCCCTCTCCACACGGACACATCGATACAACATCTCCCTCTCCACACGGACACATGGACACAACATCTCCCTCTCCACACGGACACATGGACACAACATCTCCCTCTCCACACGGACACACCGACACAACATCTCCCTCTCCACACGGACACACCGACACAACATCTCCCTCTCCACACGGACACATCGATACAACATCTCCCTCTCCACACGGACACATCGATACAACATCTCCCTCTCCACACGGACACATCGATACAACATCTCCCTCTCCACACGGACACATCGATACATCATCTCCCTGTCCACACGGACACACCGATACAACATCTCCCTCTCCACACGGACACATCGATACAACATCTCCCTCTCCACACGGACACATCGATACATCATCTCCCTGTCCACACGGACACACCGATAAAACATCTCCCTCTCCACACGGACACATCGATACAACATCTCCCTCTCCACACGGACACATGGATACAACATCTCCCTCTCCACACGGACACATGGATACAACATCTCCCTCTCCACACGGACACACTGATACAACATCTCCCTCTCCACACGGACACATCGAGACAACATCTCCCTCTCCACACGGACACATCGATACAACATCTCCCTCTCCACACGGACACACTGACACAACATCTCCCTCTCCACACGGACACATCGACACAACATCTCCCTCTCCACACGGACACATCGATACAACATCTCCCTCTCCACACGGACACATCGACACAACATCTCCCTCTCCACACGGACACATCGACACAACATCTCCCTCTCCACACGGACACATCGACACAACATCTCCCTCTCCACACGGACACATCGATACAACATCTCCCTCTCCACACGGACACATCGATACAACATCTCCCTCTCCACACGGACACATCGATACAACATCTCCCTCTCCACACGGACACACCGATACAACATCTGCCTCTCCACACGGACACACTGATACAACATCTCCCTCTCCACACGGACACATCGATACAACATCTCCCTCTCCACACGGACACACCGATACAACATCTCCCTCTCCACACGGACACATCGACACAACATCTCCCTCTCCACACGGACACAACGATACAACATCTCCCTCTCCACACGGACACACCGATACAACATCTCCCTCTCCACACGGACACACCGATACAACATCTCCCTCTCCACACGGACACATCGAAACAACATCTCCCTCTCCACACGGACACATCGATACAACATCTCCCTCTCCACACGGACACATCGATACAACATCTCCCTCTCCACACGGACACACTGATACAACATCTCCCTCTCCACACGGACACATCGATACAACATCTCCCTCTCCACACGGACACATCGATACAACATCTCCCTCTCCACACGGACACATCGATACAACATCTCCCTCTCCACACGGACACATCGATACAACATCTCCCTCTCCACACGGACACATCGATACAACATCTCCCTCTCCACACGGACACATCGATACAACATCTCCCTCTCCACACGGACACATCGACACAACATCTCCCTCTCCACACGGACACACGGATACAACATCTCCCTCTCCACACGGACACATCGATACAACATCTCCCTCTCCACACGGACACACCGATACAACATCTCCCTCTCCACACGGACACATCGATACAACATCTCCCTCTCCACACGGACACATCGATACAACATCTCCCTCTCCACACGGACACATCGATACAACATCTCCCTCTCCACACGGACACATCGATACAACATCTCCCTCTCCACACGAACACATCGATACAACATCTCCCTCTCCATACGGACACACCGACACAACACTCACCATTAACCTGCTCACCGATGCTCAATTTAGGTTCTGCCTGGACCACTCGGCTCCAGACCTCATTACAGCCTTTGTCCAAACATGGACGAAAGAGCTGAATTCCAGAGGTGAGGTGAGAGTGACTGCCCTTGACATCAAGGCAACATTTGACTGAGTGTGGCACCATGGAGCCCTCGTAGAATTGAAGTCAATGGGAATCAAGGGGAAAAGTCTCCAGTGGCTGGAGTCATACCGAGCACAAAGGAAGATGGTCGTGGTTGTTGGAGGCCAATCATCTCAGCCCCTGGGCATTGCTGCAGGAGTTCCTCAGGGCAGTGTCCTAGGCCCAACCATCTTCAGCTGCTTCATCAATGACCTTCCCTCCAACGTAAGGTCAGAAATGGGGATGTTCGCTGATGATTGCACAATGTTCAGTTCCATTCGCAACCCCTCAGATAATGAAGCAGTCCGAGCCCGCATGCAGCAAGACCTGGACAACATCCAGGCTTGGGCTCATAAGTGGCAAGTAACATTCGCGCCAGATAAGTGCCAGGCAATGACCATCTCCAACAAGAGAGAGTCTAACCACCTCCCCTTGACATTCAATGGCATTACCATCGCCGAATCGCCCACAATCAATATCCTGGGTGTCACCATTGACCAGAAACTTAACTGGACCAGCCATATAAATACTGTGGCCACGAGAGCAGGTCAGAGGCTGGGTATTCTGCGGCGAGTGACTCACCTCCTGACTCCCCAAAGCCTTTCCACCGTATACAAGGCACATGTCAGGATTGTGATGGAATACTCTCCACTTGCTTGGATGAGTGCAGCTCCAACAACACTCAAGAAGCTCGACACCATCCAAGATAAAGCAGCCCGCTTGATTGGCACCCCATCCACCACCCGAAACATTCACTCCCTTCACCACCGGTGCACTGTGGCTGCAGTGTGCACCATCCACAGGATGCACTGCAGCAACTCACCAAGGCTTCTTCGACAGCACCTCCCAAACCCGCGACCTCTACCACCGAGAAGGACAAGAGCAGCAGGAACATGGGAACAACACCACCTGCACGTTCCCCTCCAAGTCACACACCATTCCAACTTGGAAATATATCGCCGTTCCTACACCGTCGCTGGGTCAAAATCCTGGAACTCCCTTCCTACAGCACTGTGGGAGAACCGTCACCACACGGACTGCAGCGGTTCAAGAAGGCGGCTCACCACCACCTTCTCAAGGGCAATTCGGGATGGGCAATAAATGCCGGCCTCACCAGCGACGCCCACATCCCATCAACGAATAAAAATTAAAACAGCTCCCTCAGTATCTCAGTGTACAGCTCCCTCAGTATCTCAGTGAACAGCTCCCTCAGTATCTCAGGGTACAGCTCCCTCAGTATCTCAGTGCACAGCTCCCTCAGTATCTCAGTGTACAGTTCCCTCAGTATCTCAGTGTACAGCTCCCTCAGTATCTCAGGGTACAGCTCCCTCAGTATCTCAGTGTACAGCTCCCTCAGTATCTCAGGGTACAGCTCCCTCAGTATCTCAGTGTACAGCTCCCTCAGTATCTCAGTGTACAGCTCCCTCAGTGTCTCAGGGTACAGCTCCCTCAGTATCTCAGTGTACAGCTCCCTCAATATCTCAGTGTACAGCTCCCTCAGTATCTCAGTGTACAGCCAACTCAGTATCTCAGTGCACAGCTCCCTCAGTATCTCAGTGTACAGCTCCCTCAGTATCTCAGTGTACATCTCCCTCAGTATCTCAGTACACAGCTCCCTCAGTATCTCAGTGTACATCTCCCTCAGTATCTCAGTGTACATCTCCCTCAGTATCTCAGTGTACATCTCCCTCAGAATCTCGGTGCACAGCTCCCTCAGTATCTCAGTGTACAGCCCGCTCAGCATCTCAGTTCCCCGTTCCCTGAGTATCTCAGTGTGCAGCTCGCTCAGTATCTCAGTGTACAGTACCCTCAGTATCTCAGTGTACAGTTCCCTCAGTATCTCAGTGTACGGTTCCCTCAGTATCTCAGTGTACAGTTCCCACAGTGTCCCAGTGTCCAGCTCCCTCAGTATCTCAGTGTACAGTTCCCTCAGCATATCAGTGTACAGTTCCCTCAGTATCTCAGTGTACAGTTCCCTCAGTATCTCAGTGTACAGCTCCCTCAGTATCTCAGTGTACAGCCAACTCAGTATCTCAGTGTACAGCTCCCTCAGTATCTCAGTGTACAGTTCACTCATTATCTCAGTGTACAGTTCCTCAGTATCTCAGTGTACAGCTCCCTCAGTGTCTCAGTGTACAGCTCTCTCAGTATCTCAGTGTACAGCTCCCTCAGTATCTCAGTGTACATCTCCCTCAGTATCTCAGTACACAGCTCCCTCAGTATCTCAGTGCACATCTCCCTCAGTATCTCAGTGTACATCTCCCTCAGTATCTCAGTGTACATCTCCCTCAGTATCTCGGTGCACAGCTCCCTCAGTATCTCAGTGTACAGCCCCCTCAGTATCTCAGTTCCCCGTTCCCTGAGTATCTCAGTGCACAGCTCGCTCAGTATCTCAGTGTACAGTTCCCTCAGTATCTCAGTGCACAGCTCCCTCAGTATCTCAGTGTACAGCTCCCTCAATATCTCAGTGTACAGCTCCCTCAGTATCTCAGTGTACAGCTCCCTCAGTGTCTCAGTGTACAGCTCCCTCAGTATCTCAGTGTACAGTTCCCTCGGTATCTCAGTGTACAGCTCCCTCAGTATCTCAGTGTACAGCTCCCTCAGTATCTCAGTGTACAGTTCCCTCAGTATCTTAGTGTACAGCTCACTCAGTATCTCAATGTACAGTTCCCTCTTTGTACCTGTGAACAGCTCCCTCAGTATCTCAGTGTGCAGTTCCCACAGTATCTCATTGTTCAGCTCCCTCTGTATCTCAGTGTACAGCTCCCTCAGTATCTCAGTGTACAGCAAACTCAGTGTCTCAGTATACTGCTCCCTCAGTATCTCAGTGTACAGTTCCATCAGCATCTCAGTGTACAGCTCCCTCAGTATCTCAGTGTACAGTTCCCTCAGTGTCCCAGTGTCCAGCTCCCTCAGTATCTCAGTGTACAGTTACCTCAGTATATCAGTGTACATTTCCCTCAGTATCTCAGTGTACAGTTCCCTCAGTATCTCAGTGTACAGCTCACTCAGTATCTCAGTGCACAGCTCCCTCAGTATCTCAGTGTACAGCCAACTCAGTATCTCAGTGTACAGCTCCCTCAGTATCTCAGTGTACAGCTCTCTCAGTGTCTCAGTGCACAGCTCCCTCAGTATCTCAGTGTACAGCCAACTCAGTATCTCAGTGTACAGCTCCCTCAGTATCTCAGTGTACAGCTCCCTCGGTATCTCAGTGTACAGCTCCCTCGGTATCTCAGTGTACAGCTCCCTCGGTATCTCAGTGTACAGTTCCCTCGCGATCTCAGTGTACAGCTCCCTCAGTATCTCAGTGTACAGCTCCCTCAGTATCTCAGTGTACAGTTCCCTCAGGATCTCAGTGAACAGCTCACTCAGTATCTCACTATACAGTTTCCTCAGTGTCACAGTGTACAGCTCCCTCAGTATCTCAGTGTACATGTCCCTCACTATCTCAGTGTACAGTTCCCTCAGTATCTCAGTGGACAGCTCCCTCAGTATCTCATTGTACAGCTCCCTCAGTATCTCAGTGTACAGTAAACTCAATGTATAAGTGCACAGCTCCCTCAGTATCTCATTGTACAGCTCCCTCAGTATCTCAGTGTACAGCACCCTCATTATCCCAGTGTACTGCTCCCTCAGTATCTCAGTTTACAGCTCCCTCAGTATCTCAAGGTGCAGCTCCCTCAGTATCTCAGTGTACAGCTCCCTCAGTATCTCAAGGTGCAGCTCCCTCAGTATCTCATTGTACAGCTCCCTCAATATCTCAGTGTACAGCTCCCTCATTATCTCAGTGCATAGCCCCCTCAGTATCTCAGTGTGCAGCTCCCTCAGTATCTCAGTGTGCAGCTCCCTCAATATCTCAGTGTACAGTTCCCTCATTATCCCGGTGTACATCTCCCTCAGTATCTCAGTGTACAGCTCCCTCAGTATCTCAGGGTACAGCTCCCTCAGTATCTCAGTGTACAGCTCCCTCAGTATCTCAGTGTACAGCTCCCTCAGTATCTCAGTGTACAGCTCCCTCAGTGTCTCAGTGTACAGCTCCCTTAGTGTCTCAGTGTACTGTACCCTCAGTATCTCAGTGCACAGCTCCCTCAGTATCTCAGTGTACAGCTCCCTCAGTGTCTCAGTGTATAGCTCCCTCAGTATCTCAGTGCACGGCTATCTCAGTATCTCAGTGTGCAGCTCCCTCAGTATCTCAGTGTGCAGCTCCCTCGGTATCTCAGTGTACAGTTTCCTCAGTGTCTCAGTGCACAGCTCCCTCAGTATCTCAGTGTACAGCAAACTCAGTATCTCAGTGTACAGCTCCCTCAGTATCTCAGTGTCCAGCTCCCTCAGTATCTCAGTGTACAGCTCCCTCAGTATCTCAGTTTACAGCCCCCTCAGTACCTCAGTGTACATCTCCCTCAGTATCTCAGTGTACAGCTCCCTCAGTATTTCAGTGTACATCTCCCTCAGTATCTCAGTACACAGCTCCCTCAGTATCTCAGTGTACATCTCCCTCAGTATCTCAGTGTACAGCTCCCTCAGTATTTCAGTGTACATCTCCCTCAGTATCTCAGTACACAGCTCCCTCATATCTCAGTGCACATCTCCCTCAGTATCTCAGTGTCTCGTTCCCTCAGTCTCACAGTGTACAGCTCCCTCAGTATCTCAATGTATAGTTCCCTCAGTGTCTCAGTGTACAGCTCACTCAGTATCTCAGAGTACAGTTCCCTCAGTATCTCAGTGCACAGCTCCCCCAGTATCACAGTGTACAGCTACCTCATTGTCTCGGTGTACAGCTCCCTCAGTTTCTCCGTGTACAGCAAACTCAGTGTCTCAGTGTACAGCCGCCTCAGAATCTAAGTGTACAGCTCCCTCAGTATCTCAGTGTGCAGCCCCCTCAGTATCTCAGTGTGCAGCTCCCTCAGTATCTCAGTGTACAGTTCCCTCAGTATCTCAGTGTACAGCTCCATCAGTGTCTCAGTGTGCAGCTCCCTCAGTATCTCAGTGTACAGTTCCCTCAGTATCTCAGTGTACAGTTCCCTCAGTAACTCAGTGTACAGCTCCCTCGGTATCTCAGTGCACAGCTCCCTCAGTATCTCTGTGTACAGCCCCCTCAGTATCTCAGTGTACAGCTCCCTCAGTATCTCAGTGTACAGCTCCCTCAGTATCTCAGTGTACAGCTCCCTCAGTGTCTCAGGGTACAGCTCCCTCAGTATCTCAGTGTACAGCTCCCTCAGTATCTCAGTGTACAGCTCCCTCAGTGTCTCAGTGTACAGCTCCCTTCGTGTCTCAGTGTACTGTACCCTCAGTATCTCAGTGCACAGCTCCCTCAGTATCTCAGTGTACAGCTCCCTCAGTGTCTCAGTGTATAGCTCCCTCAGTATCTCAGTGCACGGCTACCTCAGTATCTCAGTGTACAGCTCCCTCAGTATCTCAGTGTACAGCTCCCTCGGTATCTCAGTGTACACTTTCCTCAGTGTCTCAGTGTACAGCTCCCTCAGTATCTCAGTGTGCAGCAAACTCAGTATCACAGTGTACAGCTCCCTCAGTATCTCTGTCCAGCCCCCTCAGTACCTCAGTGTACATCTCCCTCAGTATCTCAGTGTACAGCTCCCTCAGTATTTCAGTGTACATCTCCCTCAGTATCTCAGTACACAGCTCCCTCAGTATCTCAGTGTTCATCTCCGTCAGTATCTCAGTGTACATCTCCCTCAGTATCTCAGTATACAACTCTCTCAGTATCTCGGTGCACAGCTCCCTCATATCTCAGTGCACATCTCCCTCAGTATCTCAGTGTCTCGTTCCCTCAGTCTCACAGTGTACAGCTCCCTCAGTATCTCAATGTATAGTTCCCTCAGTGTCTCAGTGTACAGCTCACTCAGTATCTCAGAGTACATTTCCCTCAGTATCTCAGTGCGCAGCTCCCCCAGTATCACAGTGTCGAGCTACCTCATTGTCTCGGTGTACAGCTCCCTCAGTATCTCCGTGTACAGCAAACACAGTGTCTCAGTGTACAGCCGCCTCAGAATCTAAGTGTGCAGCTCCCTCAGTATCTCAGTGTGCAGCCCCCTCAGTATCTCAGTGTGCAGCTCCCTCAGTATCTCAGTGTTCATCTCCGTCAGTATCTCAGTGTACATCTCCCTCAGTATCTCAGTATACAACTCTCTCAGTATCTCGGTGCACAGCTCCCTCATATCTCATTGCGCATCTCCCTCAGTATCTCAGTGTCTCGTTCCCTCAGTCTCACAGTGTACAGCTCCCTCAGTATCTCAATGTATAGTTCCCTCAGTGTCTCAGTGTACAGCTCACTCAATATCTCAGAGTACATTTCCCTCAGTATCTCAGTGCGCAGCTCCCCCAGTATCACAGTGTACAGCTACCTCATTGTCTCGGTGTACAGCTCCCTCAGTATCTCCGTGTACAGCAAACTAAGTGTCTCAGTGTACAGCCGCCTCAGAATCTAAGTGTACAGCTCCCTCAGTATCTCAGTGTGCAGCCCCCTCAGTATCTCAGTGTGCAGCTCCCTCAGTATCTCAGTGTACAGTTCCCTCAGTATCTCAGTGTACAGCTCCATCAATGTCTCAGTGTGCAGCTCCCTCAGTATCTCAGTGTACAGTTCCCTCAGTATCTCAGTGTACAGTTCCCTCAGTAACTCAGTGTACAGCACCCTCGGTATCTCAGTGCACAGCTCCCTCAGTATCTCAGTGTACAGCCCCCTCAGTATCTCAGTGTACAGCTCCCTCAGTATCTCAGTGTACAGTTCCCTCATTATCTCAGTGCACAGTTCCCTCAGTATCTCAGTGTACAGCTCCCTCAGTGTCTCAGTGTACAGCTCCCTCAGTTTCTCAGTGTACAGCTCCCTCAGTATCTCAGTGTACATCTCCCTCAGTATCTCAGTACACAGCTCCCTCAGTTACTCTGTATGCATCTCCCTCAGTATCTCAGTGTACATCTCCCTCAGTATCTCAGTGCACAGCTCCCTCGGTATCTCAGTGTACAGTTTCCTCAGTGTCTCAGTGTACAGCTACCTCAGTATCTCAGTGTACAGCAAACTCAGTATCTCAGTGTACAGCTCCCTCAGTATCTCAGTGTCCAGCTCCCTCAGTATCTCAGTGTACAGCTCCCTCAGTATCTCAGTGCACCGGTCCCTCAGTATCTCAGTACACAGCTCCCTCAGTATCTCAGTGTACATCTCCCTCAGTATCTCGGTGCACAGCTCCCTCAGTATCTCAGTGTACAGCCCCCTCAGTATCTCAGTTCCCCGTTCCCTGAGTATCTTAGTGCACAGCTCGCTCAGTATCTCAGTGTACAGTTCCCTCAGTATCTCAGTGCACAGCTCCCTCAGTATCTCAGTGTACAGCTCCCTCAATATCTCAGTGTACAGCTCCCTCAGTATCTCAGTGCACAGCTCCCTCAGTGTCTCAGTGTACAGCTCCCTCAGTATCTCAGTGTACAGTTCCCTCGGTATCTCAGTGTACAGCTCCCTCAGTATCTCAGTGTACAGCTCCTTCAGTATCTCAGTGTACAGTTCCCTCAGTATCTTAGTGTACAGCTCACTCAGTATCTCAATGTACAGTTCCCTCTGTGTACCTGTGAACAGCTCCCTCAGTATCTCAGTGTGCAGTTCCCACAGTATCTCATCATTCAGCTCCCTCAGTATCTCAGTGTACAGCTCCCTCAGTATCTCAGTGTACAGCAAACTCAGTGTCTCAGTATACTGCTCCCTCAGTATCTCAGTGTACAGTTCCATCAGCATCTCAGTGTACAGCTCCCTCAGTATCTCAGTGTACAGTTCCCTCAGTGTCCCAGTGTCCAGCTCCCTCAGTATCTCAGTGTACATCTCCCTCAGTATCTCAGTACACAGCTCCCTCAGTTACTCTGTATGCATCTCCCTCAGTATCTCAGTGTACATCTCCCTCAGTATCTCAGTGCACAGCTCCCTCGGTATCTCAGTGTACAGTTTCCTCAGTGTCTCAGTGTACAGCTCCCTCAGTATCTCAGTGCACAGGTCCCTCAGTATCTCTGTACACAGCTCCCTCAGTATCTCAGTGTACATCTCCCTCAGTATCTCGGTGCACAGCTCCCTCAGTATCTCAGTGTACAGCTCCCTCAGTATCTCAGTTCCCCGTTCCCTGAGTCTCTTAGTGCACAGCTCGCTCAGTATCTCAGTGCACAGTTCCCTCAGTATCTCAGTGCACAGCTCCCTCAGTATCTCAGTGTACAGCTCCCTCAATATCTCAGTGTACAGCTCCCTCAGTATCTCAGTGTACAGCTCCCTCAGTGTCTCAGTGTACAGCTCCCTCAGTATCTCAGTGTACAGTTCCCTCGGTATCTCAGTGTACAGCTCCCTCAGTATCTCAGTGTACAGCTCCCTCAGTATCTCAGTGTACAGTTCCCTCAGTATCTTAGTGTACAGCTCACTCAGTATCTCAATGTACAGTTCCCTCTTTGTACCTGTGAACAGCTCCCTCAGTATCTCAGTGTGCAGTTCCCACAGTATCTCATTGTTCAGCTCCCTCTGTATCTCAGTGTACAGCAAACTCAGTATCTCAGTGTACAGCTCCCTCAGTATCTCAGTGTCCAGCTCCCTCAGTATCTCAGTGTACAGCTCCCTCAGTATCTCAGTGCACAGGTCCCTCAGTATCTCTGTACACAGCTCCCTCAGTATCTCAGTGTACATCTCCCTCAGTATCTCGGTGCACAGCTCCCTCAGTATCTCAGTGTACAGCCCCCTCAGTATCTCAGTTCCCCGTTCCCTGAGTCTCTTAGTGCACAGCTCGCTCAGTATCTCAGTGCACAGTTCCCTCAGTATCTCAGTGCACAGCTCCCTCAGTATCTCAGTGTCCAGCTCCCTCAATATCTCAGTGTACAGCTCCCTCAGTATCTCAGTGTACAGCTCCCTCAGTGTCTCAGTGTACAGCTCCCTCAGTATCTCAGTGTACAGTTCCCTCGGTATCTCAGTGTACAGCTCCCTCAGTATCTCAGTGTACAGCTCCCTCAGTATCTCAGTGTACAGTTCCCTCAGTATCTTAGTGTACAGCTCACTCAGTATCTCAATGTACAGTTCCCTCTGTGTACCTGTGAACAGCTCCCTCAGTATCTCAGTTTGCAGTTCCCACAGTATCTCATCGTTCAGCTCCCTCAGTATCTCAGTGTACAGCTCCCTCAGTATCTCAGTGCACAGCAAACTCAGTGTCTCAGTGTACTGCTCCCTCAGTATCTCAGTGTACAGTTCCATCAGCATCTCAGTGTACAGCTCCCTCAGTATCTCAGTGTACAGTTCCCTCAGTGTCCCAGTGTCCAGCTCCCTCAGTATCTCAGTGTACAGTTCCCTCAGTATATCAGTGTACATTTCCCTCAGTATCTCAGTGTACAGTTCCCTCAGTATCTCAGTGTACAGCTCCCTCAGTATCTCAGTGCACAGCTCCCTCAGTATCTCAGTGTACAGCCAACTCAGTATCTCAGTGTACAGCTCCCTCAGTATCTCAGTGTACAGCTCTCTCAGTGTCTCAGTGCACAGCTCCCTCAGTATCTCAGTGTACAGCGAACTCAGTATCTCAGTGTACAGCTCCCTCAGTATCTCAGTGTACAGCTCCCTCGGTATCTCAGTGTACAGCTCCCTCGGTATCTCAGTGTACAGCTCCCTCGGTATCTCAGTGTACAGTTCCCTCGCGATCTCAGTGTACAGCTCCCTCAGTATCTCAGTGTACAGCTCCCTCAGTATCTCAGTGTACAGTTCCCTCAGGATCTCAGTGAACAGCTCACTCAGTATCTCACTATACAGTTTCCTCAGTGTCACAGTGTACAGCTCCCTCAGTATCTCAGTGTACATGTCCCTCACTATCTCAGTGTACAGTTCCCTCAGTAGCTCAGTGGACAGCTCCCTCAGTATCTCATTGTACAGCTCCCTTAGTATCTCAGTGTACAGTAAACTCAATGTATAAGTGCACAGCTCCCTCAGTATCTCATTGTACAGCTCCCTCAGTATCTCAGTGTACAGCACCCTCATTATCCCACTGTACTGCTCCCTCAGTATCTCAGTTTACAGCTCCCTCAGTATCTCAAGGTGCAGCTCCCTCAGTATCTCAGTGTACAGCTCCCTCAGTATCTCAAGGTGCAGCTCCCTCAGTATCTCATTGTACAGCTCCCTCAATATCTCAATGTACAGCTCCCTCATTATCTCAGTGCACAGCCCCCTCAGTATCTCAGTGTGCAGCTCCCTCAGTATCTCAGTGTGCAGCTCCCTCAGTGTCTCAGTGTACAGCTCCCTCAGTATCTCAGTGTACAGTTCCCTCGGTATCTCAGTGTACAGCTCCCTCAGTATCTCAGTGTACAGCTCCCTCAGTATCTCAGTACACAGCTCCCTCAGTTACTCTGTATGCATCTCCCTCAGTATCTCAGTGTACATCTCCCTCAGTATCTCAGTGCACAGCTCCCTCGGTATCTCAGTGTACAGTTTCCTCAGTGTCTCAGTGTACAGCTCCCTCAGTATCTCAGTGTACAGCAAACTCAGTATCTCAGTGTACAGCTCCCTCAGTATCTCAGTGTCCAGCTCCCTCAGTATCTCAGTGTACAGCTCCCTCAGTATCTCAGTGCACAGGTCCCTCAGTATCTCAGTACACAGCTCCCTCAGTATCTCAGTGTACATCTCCCTCAGTATCTCGGTGCACAGCTCCCTCAGTATCTCAGTCTACAGCCCCCTCAGTATCTCAGTTCCCCGTTCCCTGAGTATCTTAGTGCACAGCTCGCTCAGTATCTCAGTGTACAGTTCCCTCAGTATCTCAGTGCACAGCTCCCTCAGTATCTCATTGGACAGCTCCCTCAATATCTCAGTGTACAGCTCCCTCAGTATCTCAGTGTACAGCTCCCTCAGTGTCTCAGTGTACAGCTCCCTCAGTATCTCAGTGTACAGTTCCCTCGGTATCTCAGTGTACAGCTCCCACAGTATCTCAGTGTACAGCTCCTTCAGTATCTCAGTGTACAGTTCCCTCAGTATCTTAGTGTACAGCTCACTCAGTATCTCAATGTACAGTTCCCTCTGTGTCCCTGTGAACAGCTCCCTCAGTATCTCAGTGTGCAGTTCCCACAGTATCTCATCATTCAGCTCCCTCAGTATCTCAGTGTACAGCTCCCTCAGTATCTCAGTGTACAGCAAACTCAGTGTCTCAGTATACTGCTCCCTCAGTATCTCAGTGTACAGTTCCATCAGCATCTCAGTGTACAGCTCCCTCAGTATCTCAGTGTACAGTTCCCTCAGTGTCCCAGTGTCCAGCTCCCTCAGTATCTCAGTGTACATCTCCCTCAGTATCTCAGTACACAGCTCCCTCAGTTACTCTGTATGCATCTCCCTCAGTATCTCAGTGTACATCTCCCTCAGTATCTCAGTGCACAGCTCCCTCGGTATCTCAGTGTACAGTTTCCTCAGTGTCTCAGTGTACAGCTCCCTCAGTATCTCAGTGTACAGCAAACTCAGTATCTCAGTGTACAGCTCCCTCAGTATCTCAGTGTCCAGCTCCCTCAGTATCTCAGTGTACAGCTCCCTCAGTATCTCAGTGCACAGGTCCCTCAGAATCTCAGTACACAGCTCCCTCAGTATCTCAGTGTACATCTCCCTCAGTACCTCGGTGCACAGCTCCCTCAGTATCTCAGTGTACAGCCCCCTCAGTATCTCAGTTCCCGTTCCCTGAGTATCTTAGTGCACAGCTCGCTCAGTATCTCAGTGTACAGTTCCCTCAGTATCTCAGTGCACAGCTCCCTCAGTATCTCTGTGTACAGCTCCCTCAATATCTCAGTGTACAGCTCCCTCAGTATCTCAGTGTACAGCTCCCTCAGTGTCTCAGTGTACAGCTCCCTCAGTATCTCAGTGTACAGTTCCCTCGGTATCTCAGTGTACAGCTCCCTCAGTATCTCAGTGTACAGCTCCCTCAGTATCTCAGTGTACAGTTCCCTCAGTATCTTAGTGTACAGCTCACTCAGTATCTCAATGTACAGTTCCCTCTGTGTACCTGTGAACAGCTCCCTCAGTATCTCAGTGTGCAGTTCCCACAGTATCTCAGTGTACAGCTCCCTCAGTATCTCAGTGTACAGCAAACTCAGTGTCTCAGTATACTGCTCCCTCAGTATCTCAGTGTACAGTTCCATCAGCATCTCAGTGTACAGCTCCCTCAGTATCTCAGTGTACAGTTCCCTCAGTGTCCCATTGTCCAGCTCCCTCAGTATCTCAGTGTACAGTTCCCTCAGTATATCAGTGTACATTTCCCTCAGTATCTCAGTGTACAGTTCCCTCAGTATCTCAGTGTACAGCTCCCTCAGTATCTCAGTGCACAGCTCCCTCAGTATCTCAGTGTACAGCCAACTCAGTATCTCAGTGTACAGCTCCCTCAGTATCTCAGTGTACAGCTCTCTCAGTGTCTCAGTGCACAGCTCCCTCAGTATCTCAGTGTACAGCCAACTCAGTATCTCAGTGGACAGCTCCCTCAGTATCTCAGTGTACAGCTCCCTCGGTATCTCAGTGTACAGCTCCCTCGGTATCTCAGTGTACAGCTCCCTCGGTATCTCAGTGTACAGTTCCCTCGCGATCTCAGTGTACAGCTCCCTCAGTATCTCAGTGTACAGCTCCCTCAGTATCTCAGTGTACAGTTCCCTCAGGATCTCAGTGAACAGCTCACTGAGTATCTCACTATACAGTTTCCTCAGTGTCACAGTGTACAGCTCCCTCAGTATCTCAGTGTACATGTCCCTCACTATCTCAGTGTACAGTTCCCTCAGTAGCTCAGTGGACAGCTCCCTCAGTATCTCATTGTACAGCTCCCTTAGTATCTCAGTGTACAGTAAACTCAATGTATAAGTGCACAGCTCCCTCAGTATCTCATTGTACAGCTCCCTCAGTATCTCAGTGTACAGCACCCTCATTATCCCACTGTACTGCTCCCTCAGTATCTCAGTTTACAGCTCCCTCAGTATCTCAAGGTGCAGCTCCCTCAGTATCTCAGTGTACAGCTCCCTCAGTATCTCAAGGTGCAGCTCCCTCAGTATCTCATTGTACAGCTCCCTCAATATCTCAGTGTACAGCTCCCTCATTATCTCAGTGCACAGCCCCCTCAGTATCTCAGTGTGCAGCTCCCTCAGTATCTCAGTGTGCAGCTCCCTCAGTGTCTCAGTGTACAGCTCCCTCAGTATCTCAGTGTACAGTTCCCTCGGTATCTCAGTGTACAGCTCCCTCAGTATCTCAGTGTACAGCTCCCTCAGTATCTCAGTATACAGTTCCCTCAGTATCTTAGTGTACAGCTCACTCAGTATCTCAATGTACAGTTCCCTCTGTGTACCTGTGAACAGCTCCCTCAGTATCTCAGTGTGCAGTTCCCACAGTATCTCATTGTTCAGCTCCCTCTGTATCTCAGTGTACAGCTCCCTCAGTATCTCAGTGCACAGCAAACTCAGTGTCTCAGTATACTGCTCCCTCAGTATCTCAGTGTACAGTTCCATCAGCATCTCAGTGTACAGCTCCCTCAGTATCTCAGTGTACAGTTCCCTCAGTATATCAGTGTACATTTCCCTCAGTATCTCAGTGTACAGTTCCCTCAGTATCTCAGTGTACAGCTCCCTCAGTATCTCAGTGCACAGCTCCCTCAGTATCTCAGTGTACAGCCAACTCAGTATCTCAGTGTACAGCTCCCTCAGTATCTCATTGTTCAGCTCTCTCAGTGTCTCAGTGCACAGCTCCCTCAGTATCTCAGTGTACAGCCAACTCAGTATCTCAGTGTACAGCTCCCTCAGTATCTCAGTGTACAGCTCCCTCGGTATCTCAGTGTACAGCTCCCTCGGTATCTCAGTGTACAGCTCCCTCGGTATCTCAGTGTACAGTTCCCTCGCGATCTCAGTGTACAGCTCCCTCAGTATCTCAGTGTACAGCTCCCTCAGTATCTCAGTGTACAGTTCCCTCAGGATCTCAGTGAACAGCTCACTCAGTATCTCACTATACAGTTTCCTCAGTGTCACAGTGTACAGCTCCCTCAGTATCTCAGTGTACATGTCCCTCACTATCTCAGTGTACAGTTCCCTCAGTAGCTCAGTGGACAGCTCCCTCAGTATCTCATTGTACAGCTCCCTTAGTATCTCAGTGTACAGTAAACTCAATGTATAAGTGCACAGCTCCCTCAGTATCTCATTGTACAGCTCCCTCAGTATCTCAGTGTACAGCACCCTCATTATCCCAGTGTACTGCTCCCTCAGTATCTCAGTTTACAGCTCCCTCAGTATCTCAAGGTGCAGCTCCCTCAGTATCTCAGTGTACAGCTCCCTCAGTATCTCAAGGTGCAGCTCCCTCAGTATCTCATTGTACAGCTCCCTCAATATCTCAGTGTACAGCTCCCTCATTATCTCAGTGCACAGCCCCCTCAGTATCTCAGTGTGCAGCTCCCTCAGTATCTCAGTGTGCAGCTCCCTCAGTATCTCAGTGTACAGTTCCCTCATTATCCCGGTGTACATCTCCCTCAGTATCTCAGTGTACATCTCCCTCAGTATCTCACTGTACATCTCCCTCAGTGTCTCAGTATACAGTTCCCTCAATATCTCAGTGTACAGCTCCCTCAGTATCTCATTGTTCAGCTCGCTCAGCATCCCAGTGTCCAGTTCCCGCAGTATCTCAGTGTTCAGCTCGCTCAGCATCCCAGTGTCCAGTTCCCGCAGTGTCTCAGTGTACAGCTCCCTCAGTGTCTCAGTGTACAGCTCCCTCAGTATCTCAGTGCACAGCTCCATCAGTATCTCAGTGTACAGCTCCCTCA
The DNA here is from genome assembly GCF_035084215.1 of Heptranchias perlo. NCBI lineage: Eukaryota > Metazoa > Chordata > Chondrichthyes > Hexanchiformes > Hexanchidae > Heptranchias > Heptranchias perlo. Next base: position 272,362 of record NW_027139303.1, on the reverse strand, counting down.
GTATCTCACTGTACATCTCCCTCAGTATCTGAGTGCAGAGCTCCCTCAGTATCTCAGTGTACAGTTCCATCAGTATCTCAATGTACAGCTCCCTCAGCTTCTCAGTGTACAGTTCCCTCAGTATCTCAGTGTACAGCTCCATCAATATCTCAGTGTACAGTTCCCTCAGTATCCCAGTGTACAGCTCCCTCAGTATATCAGTGCACAGTTCCCTCAGTATCTCAGTGTACAGCTCCCTCAGTATCTCAGTGTACAGTTTCCTCAGTATCACAGTGTACAGTTCCCTCTGTATATCAGTGCACAGCTCCATCAGTATCTCAGTGTACAGTTCACTCATTATCTCAGTGTACAGTTCCCTCAGTATCTCAGTGCACAGCTCCCTCAGCGTCTCAGTGTACAGCTCCATCAGTACCTCAGTGTACAGGTCCCTCAGTATCTCAGTGTACAGCTCCATCAGTGTCTCAGTGTGCAGCTCCCTCAGTATCTCAGTGTACAGTTCCCTCAGTATCTCAGTGTACAGTTCCCTCAGTAACTCAGTGTACAGCTCCCTCGGTATCTCAGTGCACAGCTCCCTCAGTATCTCAGTGTACAGCCCCCTCAGTATCTCAGTGTACAGCTCCCTCAGTATCTCAGTGCACAGTTCCCTCAGTATCTCAGTGTACAGCTCCCTCAGTGTCTCAGTGTACAGCTCCCTCAGTTTCTCAGTGTACAGCTCCCTCAGTATCTCAGTGTACAGCTCCCTCAGTATCTCAGTGCACAGGTCCCTCAGTATCTCAGTACACAGCTCCCTCAATATCTCAGTGTACATCTCCTTCAGTATCTCAGTGTACATCTCCTTCAGTATCTCTGTGTGCATCTCCCTCAGTGTCTCAGTGTACATCTCCCTCAATATCTCAGTGTACATCTCCTTCAGTATCTCGGTGCACAGCTCCCTCAGTATCTCAGTGCACATCTCCCTCAGTATCTCAGTGTCTCGTTCCCTCAGTATCACAGTGTACAGCTCCCTCAGTATCTCAATGTATAGTTCCCTCAGTATCTCAGTGCGCAGCTCCCTCAGTATTTCAGAGTACAGTTCCCTCAGTATCTCAGTGCGCAGCTCCCTCAGTATCTCAGTGTACAGCTCCCTCAGTATCTCAGTGCACAGCTCCCTCAGTATCTCAGTGTACAGCTCCCTCATTGTCTCGGTGTACAGCTCCCTCAGTATCTCCGTGTACATCTCCCTCAGTATCCCAGTGTACAGCTCCCTCAGTATCTCAGTGTACAGTTCCCTCAGTGTCCCAGTGTACAGCTCCCTCAGTATCTCAGTGTACAGTTCCCTCAGTATATCAGTGTACAGTTCCCTCAGTATCTCAGTGTACAGTTCCCTCAGTATCTCAGTGTACAGCTCCCTCAGTATCTCAGTGCACAGCTCCCTCAGTATCTCAGTGTACAGCCAACTCAGTATCTCAGTGCACAGCTCCCTCAGTTTCTCAGTGTACAGCTCTCTCAGTGTCTCAGTGCACAGCTCCCTCAGTATCTCAGTGTACAGCTCCCTCAGTATCTCAGTGTACATCTCCCTCAGTATCTCAGTACACAGCTCCCTCAGTATCTCAGTGTACATCTCCCTCAGTATCTCAGTGTACATCTCCCTCAGTATCTCAGTGTACATCTCCCTCAGTATCTCAGTGTACATCTCCCTCAGTATCTCAGTGTACAGTTGACTCAGTATCTCAGTGAACAGCTCACTCAGTATCTCACTATACAGTTTCCTCAGTGTCACAGTGTACAGCTCCCTCAATATCTCAGTGTACATGTCCCTCACTATCTCAGTGTACAGTTCCCTCAGCATCTCAGTGGACAGCTCCCTCAGTATCTCATTGTACAGCTCCCTCAGTATCTCAGTGTACAGTAAACTCAATGTATAAGTGCACAGCTCCCTCAGTATCTCATTGTACAGCTCCCTCAGTATCTCAGTGTACAGCACCCTCATTATCCCAGTGTACTTCTCCCTCAGTATCTCAGTTTACAGCTCCCTCAGTATCTCAAGGTGCAGCTCCCTCAGTATCTCAGTGTACAGCTCCCTCAATATCTCAGTGTTCAGCTCGCTCAGCATCTCAGTGTGCAGTTCACTCAGTATCTCAGTGTACAGCTCCTTCAATATCTCAGTGTACAGTTCCCTCAGTATCCCAGTGTACAGTTCCCTCTGTATATCAGTGTACAGCTCCCTCAGTATCTCAGTATACAGTTCACTCATTATCTCAGTGTACAGTTCCCTCAGTATCTCAGTGTACAGCTCCCTCAGTATCTCATTGTACAGCTCCCTCAATATCTCAGTGTACAGCTCCCTCATTATCTCAGAGCACAGCCCCCTCAGTATCTCAGTGTGCAGCTCCCTCAGTATCTCAGTGTGCAGCTCCCTCAATATCTCAGTGTACAGTTCCCTCATTATCCCGGTGCACATCTCCCTCAGTATCTCAGTGTACATCTCCCTCAGTATCTCACTGTACATCTCCCTCAGTGTCTCAGTATACAGTTCCCTCAATATCTCAGTGTTCAGCTCGCTCAGCATCCCAGTGTCCAGTTCCCGCAGTGTCTCAGTGTACAGCTCCCTCAGTATCTCAGTGCACAGCTCCATCAGTATCTCAGTGTACAGCTCCCTCAGTATCTCACTGTACATCTCCCTCAGTATCTGAGTGCAGAGCTCCCTCAGTATCTCAGTGTACAGTTCCATCAGTATCTCGGTGTACAGCTCCCTCAGCTTCTCAGTGTACAGTTCCCTCAGTATCTCAGTGTACAGCTCCATCAATATCTCAGTGTACAGTTCCCTCAGTATCCCAGTGTACACCTCCCTCAGTATATCAGTGCACAGTTCCCTCAGTATCTCAGTGTACAGCTCCCTCAGTATCTCAGTGTACAGTTCCCTCAATATCACAGTGTACAGTTCCCTCTGTATATCAGTGCACAGCTCCATCAGTATCTCAGTGTACAGTTCACTCATTATCTCAGTGTACAGTTCCCTCAGTATCTCAGTGCACAGCTCCCTCAGCGTCTCAGTGTACAGCTCCATCAGCACCTCAGTGTACAGGTCCCTCATTATCTCAGTGTACAGTTCCCTCTTTATCTCAGTGTACAGTTCCCTCAGTATTTCAGTGTACAGCCCCCTCAGTATCTCAGTGTACAGCTCCCTCAGCATCTCAGTGTACAGTTCCCTCAGTAGCTCAGTGTACAGATCCCTCAGTATCTCAGTGTCCAGCTCCCTCAGTATCTCAGTGTACAGCTCCCTCAGTGTCTCAGTGTACAGCTCCCTCAGGACCTCAGTGTACAGCTCCCTCAGGACCTCAGTGTACAGCCCCCTCAGTATCTCATTGCACAGCTCCCTCAGTATCTCAGTGTACAGCTCCCTCGGTATCTCAGTGTACAGCCAACTCAGTATCTCAGTGTACAGCTCCCTCAGTATCTCAGTGTACAGCTCTCTCAGTGTCTCAGTGCACAGCTCCCTCAGTATCTCAGTGTACAGCCAACTCAGTATCTCAGTGTACAGCTCCCTCAGTATCTCAGTGTACAGCTCCCTCGGTATCTCAGTGTACAGCTCCCTCGGTATCTCAGTGTACAGCTCCCTCGGTATCTCAGTGTACAGTTCCCTCGCGATCTCAGTGTACAGCTCCCTCAGTATCTCAGTGTACAGCTCCCTCAGTATCTCAGTGTACAGTTCCCTCAGGATCTCAGTGAACAGCTCACTCAGCATCTCAGTGTACAGTTCCCTCAGTAGCTCAGTGTCCAGCTCCCTCAGTATCTCAGTGTACAGCTCCCTCAGTGTCTCAGTGTACAGCTCCCTCAGGACCTCAGTGTACAGCCCCCTCAGTATCTCAGTGCACAGCTCCTTCAGTTTCTCAGTGTACAGCTCCCTCAGTATCTCAGTGTACATCTCCCTCAGTATCTCGGTGCACAGCTCCCTCAGTATCTCAGTGTACATCTCCCTCAGTATCTCAGTGTCCTGTTTCCTCAGTATTTCAGTGCACAGCTCCCTCAGTATTTCTGAGTACAGTTCCCTCAGTATCTCAGTGCACAGCTCCCTCAGTATCTCAGTGTACAGCTCCCTCAGTATCTCAGTGTGCAGTTCCCTCATTAGCCCGGTGTACATCTCCCTCAGTATCTCAGTGTACATCTCCCTCAGTATCTCACTGTACATCTCCCTCAGTGTCTCAGTATACAGTTCCCTCAATTTCTCAGTGTGCAGCTCCCTCAATATCTCAGTGTTCGGCTCGCTCAGCATCCCAGTGTCCAGTTCCCGCAGTGTCTCAGTCTACAGCTCCCTCAGTGTCTCAGTGTGCAGCTCCCTCAGTATCTCAGTGCACATCTCCCTCAGTATCTCAGTGTACATGTCCCTCAGTATCTCAGTGTACAGTTCCCTCTTTATCTCAGTGTACAGTTCCCTCAGTATTTCAGTGTACAGCCCCCTCAGTATCTCAGTGTACAGCTCCCTCAGCATCTCAGTGTACAGTTCCCTCAGTATCTCAGTGTACAGATCCCTCAGTATCTCAGTGTACAGCTCCCTCAGTATTTCAGTGTACAGCTCCCTCAGTGTCTCAGTGTACAGCTCCCTCAGGACCTCAGTGTACAGCCCCCTCAGTATCTCAGTGCACAGCTCCCTGAGTATCTCAGTGTACAGCTCCCTCAGTATCTCAGTGTACAGATCCCTCAGTATCTGTGCATAGCTCCCTCAGTATCTCAGTGTACAGCCCCCTCAGTATCTCAGTGCACAGCTCCCTGAGTATCTCAGTGTACAGCTCCTTCAGTTTCTCAGTGTACAGCTCCCTCAGTATCTCGGTGCACAGCTCCCTCAGTATCTCAGTGTACATCTCCCTCAGTATCTCAGTGTCCCGTTCCCTCAGTATCTCAGTGCACAGCTCCCTCAGTATTTCTGTGTACAGTTCCCTCAGTATCTCATTGCACAGCTTCCTCGGTATCTCAGTGGACAGCTCCCTCAGTATCTCAAGGTACAACTCCCTCATTATCCCGGTGTACATCTCCCTCAGTATCTCAGTGTACATCTCCCTCAGTATCTCACTGTACATCTCCCTCAGTGTCTCAGTATACAGTTCCCTCAATATATCAGTGTACAGCTCCCTCACTATCTCAGTGTTCAGCTCGCTCAGCATCCCAGTGTCCAGTTCCCGCAGTGTCTCAGTGTACAGCTCCCTCAGTGTCTCAGTGTACAGCTCCCTCAGTATCTTAATGCACAGCTCCCTCAGTATCTCAGTGTACAGCTCCCTCAGTATCTCACTGTACATCTCCCTCAGTATCTGAGTGCCGAGCTCCCTCAGTATCTCTGTGTACAATTCCGTCAGTATCTCAGTGTACAGCTCCCTCAGTGTCTCAGTGTACAGCTCCCTCAGTATCTCAGTGTACAGCTCCCTCAGTGTCTCAGTGTACAGCTCCCTCAGCATCTCAGTGTACAGTTGCCTCAGTAGCTCAGTGTACAGATCCCTCAGTATCTCAGTGTCCAGCTCCCTCAGTATCTCAGTGTACAGCTCCCTCAGTGTCTCAGTGTACAGCTCCCTCAGGACCTCAGTGTACAGCTCCCTCAGGACCTCAGTGTACAGCCCCCTCAGTATCTCATTGCACAGCTCCCTCAGTATCTCAGTGTACAGCTCCCTCGGTATCTCAGTGTACAGCCAACTCAGTATCTCAGTGTACAGCTCCCTCAGTATCTCAGTGTACAGCTCTCTCAGTGTCTCAGTGCACAGCTCCCTCAGTATCTCAGTGTACAGCCAACTCAGTATCTCAGTGTACAGCTCCCTCAGTATCTCAGTGTACAGCTCCCTCGGTATCTCAGTGTACAGCTCCCTCGGTATCTCAGTGTACAGCTCCCTCGGTATCTCAGTGTACAGTTCCCTCGCGATCTCAGTGTACAGCTCCCTCAGTATATCAGTGTACAGCTCCCTCAGTATCTCAGTGTACAGTTCCCTCAGTATCTCAGTGAACAGCTCACTCAGCATCTCAGTGTACAGTTCCCTCAGTAGCTCAGTGTACAGATCCCTCAGTATCTCAGTGTCCAGCTCCCTCAGTATCTCAGTGCACAGCTCCCTCAGTGTCTCAGTGTACAGCTCCCTCAGGACCTCAGTGTCCAGCCCCCTCAGTATCTCAGTGCACAGCTCCCTCAGTATCTCAGTTTACAGATCCCTCAGTATCTCAGTGTACAGATCCCTCAGTATCTGTGTATAGCTCCCTCAGAATCTCAGTGTACAGCTCCCTCATTATCTCAGTGTACAGCTCCTTCAGTTTCTCAGTGTACAGCTCCCTCAGTATCTCAGTGTACATCTCCCTCAGTATCTCGGTGCACAGCTCCCTCAGTATCTCAGTGTACATCTCCCTCAGTATCTCAGTGTCCTGTTTCCTCAGTATTTCAGTGCACAGCTCCCTCAGTATTTCTGTGTACAGTTCCCTCAGTATCTCAGTGCACAGCTCCCTCAGTATCTCAGTGTACAGCTCCCTCAATATCTCAGTGTGCAGTTCCCTCATTAGCCCGGTGTACATCTCCCTCAGTATCTCAGTGTACATCTCCCTCAGTATCTCACTGTACATCTCCCTCAGTGTCTCAGTATACAGTTCCCTCAATATCTCAGTGTGCAGCTCCCTCAATATCTCAGTGTTCAGCTCGCTCAGCATCCCAGTGTCCAGTTCCCGCAGTGTCTCAGTCTACAGCTCCCTCAGTGTCTCAGTGTGCAGCTCCCTCAGTATCTCAGTGCACATCTCCCTCAGTATCTCAGTGTACATGTCCCTCAGTATCTCAGTGTCCAGTTCCCTCTTTATCTCAGTGTACAGTTCCCTCAGTATTTCAGTGTACAGCCCCCTCAGTATCTCAGTGTACAGCTCCCTCAGCATCTCAGTGTACAGTTCCCTCAGTATCTCAGTGTACAGATCCCTCAGTATCTCAGTGTACAGCTCCCTCAGTATTTCAGTGTACAGCTCCCTCAGTGTCTCAGTGTACAGCTCCCTCAGGACCTCAGTGTACAGCCCCCTCAGTATCTCAGTGCACAGCTCCCTGAGTATCTCAGTGTACAGCTCCCTCAGTATCTCAGTGTACAGATCCCTCAGTATCTGTGCATAGCTCCCTCAGTATCTCAGTGTACAGCCCCCTCAGTATCTCAGTGCACAGCTGCCTGAGTATCTCAGTGTACAGCTCCTTCAGTTTCTCAGTGTACAGCTCCCTCAGTATCTCGGTGCAGAGCTCCCTCAGTATCTCAGTGTACATCTCCCTCAGTATCTCAGTGTCCCGTTCCCTCAGTATCTCAGTGCACAGCTCCCTCAGTATTTCTGTGTACAGTTCCCTCAGTATCTCATTGCACAGCTTCCTCGGTATCTCAGTGGACAGCTCCCTCAGTATCTCAAGGTACAACTCCCTCATTATCCCGGTGTACATCTCCCTCAGTATCTCAGTGTACATCTCCCTCAGTATCTCACTGTACATCTCCCTCAGTGTCTCAGTATACAGTTCCCTCAATATATCAGTGTACAGCTCCCTCACTATCTCAGTGTTCAGCTCGCTCAGCATCCCAGTGTCCAGTTCCCGCAGTGTCTCAGTGTACAGCTCCCTCAGTGTCTCAGTGTACAGCTCCCTCAGTATCTTAGTGCACAGCTCCCTCAGTATCTCAGTGTACAGCTCCCTCAGTATCTCACTGTACATCTCCCTCAGTATCTGAGTGCAGAGCTCCCTCAGTATCTCTGTGTACAATTCCGTCAGTATCTCAGTGTACAGCTCCCTCAGTGTCTCAGTGTACAGTTCCCTCAGTATCTCAGTGTACAGCTCCCTCAATATCTCAGTGTACAGTTCCCTCAGTATCCCAGTGCACAGCTCCCTCAGTATCTCAGTGCACAGTTCCCTCAGTATCTCAGTGTCCAGCTCCCTCAGTATCTCAGTGTACAGTTCCCTCAGTATACCAGTGTACAGTTCCCTCTGTATATCAGTGTGCAGCTCCCTCAGTATTTCAGTGTACAGTTCACTCATTATCTCAGTGTACAGTTCCCTCAGTATCTCAGTGTACAGCTCCCTCAGCGTCTCAGTGTACAGCTCCATCAGTACCTCAGTGTACATGTCCCTCAGTATCTCAGTGTACAGTTCCCTCTTTATCTCAGTGTACAGTTCCCTCAGTATTTCAGTGTACAGCCCCCTCAGTCTCTCAGTGTACAGCTCCCTCAGCATCTCAGTGTAAAATTCCCTCAGTATCTTAGTGTACAGATCCCTCAGTATCTCAGTGTACAGCTCCCTCATTATCTCAGTGTACAGCTCCCTCAGTGTCTCAGTGTACAGCTCCCTCAGGACCTCAGTGTACAGCCCCCTCAGTATCTCAGTGCACAGCTCCCTGAGTATCTCAGTGTACAGCTCCCTCAGTATCTCAGTGTACAGATCCCTCAGTATCTGTGTGTAGCTCCCTCAGTATCTCAGTGTACAGTTCCCTCATTATCACAGTGTACAGCTCCATCAGTTTCTCAGTGTACAGCTCCCTCAGTATCTCAGTGCACATCTCCCTCAGTATCTCGGTGCACAGCTCCCTCAGTATCTCAGTGTACATCTCCCTCAGTATCTCAGTGTCCCGTTCCCTCAGTATCTCAGTGCACAGCTCACTCAGTATTTCTGTGTACAGTTCCCTCAGTATGTCAGTGTACAGCTCCCTCAATATCTCAGTGTACAGCTCCCTCATTATCTCAGTGCACATCTCCCTCAGTATCTCCGTGTACATCTCCCTCAGTATCTCACTGTACATCTCCCTCAGTGTCTCAGTATACAGTTCCCTCAATATCACAGTGTACAGCTCCCTCAGTATCTCAGTGTTCAGCTCCCTCAGTATCTCAGTGTGCAGCTCCCTCAGTATGTCACTGTACATTTCCCTCAGTATCTGAGTGTCGAGCTCCCTCAGTATCTCAGTGTAGAGTTCCCTCTGTATCTCAGTGTACAGCTCCCTCCGTATCTCAGTGTACAGTTCCCGCAGTATCTCAGTGTACAGCTCCCTCAATACCTCAGTGTACAGTTCCCTCAGTATCCCAGTGTACAGCTCCCTCAGTATCTCAGTGCACAGTTCCCTCAGTATCTCAGTGTACAGCTCCCTCAGTATCTCAGTGTACAGTTCCCTCAGTATCCCAGTGTACAGCTCCCTCAGTATCTCCGTGTACATCTCCCTCAGTATCCCAATGTACAGCTCCCTCAGTATCTCAGTGTACAGTTCCCTCAGTGTCCCAGTGTACAGTTCACTCATTATCTCAGTGTACATTTCCCTCAGTATCTCAGTGTACAGCTCCCTCAGCATCACAGTGTACAGCTCCCTCATTATCTGAGTGTGCATTTCCCTCAGTATTTCAGTGTACAGCCCCCTCGGTATCTCAGTGTACTGCTCCCTCAGCATCTCAGTGTACAGTTCCCTCAGTATCTCAGTGTACAGCTCGCTCAGTATCTCATTGTACAGCTCCCTCAGTATATCAGTGCACAGCAAACTCAGTGTACAGCTCCCTCAGGATCTCAGTGTACAGCTCGCTCAGTATCTCAGTGCACAGCTCCCTCAGTATCTCAGTGTACAGATCCCTCAGTATCTCAGTGTACAGCCCCCTCAGTATATCAGTGCACAGCTCCCTTAGGATCTCAGTGTACAGCTCCCTCAGTATCTAAGTGTACAGATCCCTCAGTATCTCAGTGCATAGCTCCCTCAGTATCTCAGTGTGCAGCTCCCTCATTATCTCAGTGTACAGCTCCCTCAGTGTCTCAGTGTACAGCTCCCTCAGTATCTCAGTGTATATCTCCCTCAGTATCTCGGTGCACAGCTACCTCAGTATCTCAGTGTACATCTCCCTCAGTATCTCAGTGTCCCGTTCACTCAGTATCTCAGTGCACAGCTCCCTCAGTATCTCTGTGTACAGTTCCCTCAGTATCTCAGTGCACATCTCCCTCGGTATCTCACTGTACAGCTCCCTCAGTATCTCAGTGTACAGCTCCCTCAGTATCTCAGTGTACAGCTCCCTCAGTGTCTCACTGTGCAGCTCCCTCAGTATCTCAGTGTCCCGTTCCCTCAGTATCACAGTGCACAGCTCCCTCAGTATCTCAGTGTAAAGTTCCCTCAGTATCTCAGTGTACAGCTCCCTCAGTATCTCAGTGCACAGCTCCCTCAGTATTTCTGTGTACAGTTCCCTCAGTATCACAGTGTCTCATTCCCTCAGTATCTCAGTGTGCAGCTCCCTCACTATCTCAGTGTACAGTTCCCTCAGTATCCCAGTGTACAGCTCCCTCAGTATCACAGTGTCCCATTCCCTCAGTATCCCAGGGTACAGCTCCCTCAGTATCTCTGTGTACAGTTCCCTCAGTATCTCAGTGAACAGCTCACTCAGCATCTCAGTGTACAGTTCCCTCAGTAGCTCAGTGTACAGATCCCTCAGTATCTCAGTGTCCAGCTCCCTCAGTATCTCAGTGCACAGCTCCCTCAGTGTCTCAGTGTACAGCTCCCTCAGGACCTCAGTGTACAGCCCCCTCAGTATCTCAGTGCACAGCTCCCTCAGTATCTCAGTGTACAGATCCCTCGGTATCTCAGTGTACAGATCCCTCAGTATCTGTGTATAGCTCCCTCAGAATCTCAGTGTACAGCTCCCTCATTATCTCAGTGTACAGCTCCTTCAGTTTCTCAGTGTACAGCTCCCTCAGTATCTCAGTGTACATCTCCCTCAGTATCTCGGTGCACAGCTCCCTCAGTATCTCAGTGTACATCTCCCTCAGTATCTCAGTGTCCTGTTTCCTCAGTATTTCAGTGCACAGCTCCCTCAGTATTTCTGTGTACAGTTCCCTCAGTATCTCAGTGCACAGCTCCCTCAGTATCTCAGTGTACAGCTCCCTCAATATCTCAGTGTGCAGTTCCCTCATTAGCCCGGTGTACATCTCCCTCAGTATCTCAGTGTACATCTCCCTCAGTATCTCACTGTACATCTCCCTCAGTGTCTCAGTATACAGTTCCCTCAATATCTCAGTGTGCAGCTCCCTCAATATCTCAGTGTTCAGCTCGCTCAGCATCCCAGTGTCCAGTTCCCGCAGTGTCTCAGTCTACAGCTCCCTCAGTGTCTCAGTGTGCAGCTCCCTCAGTATCTCAGTGCACATCTCCCTCAGTATCTCAGTGTACATGTCCCTCAGTATCTCAGTGGACAGTTCCCTCTTTTTCTCAGTGTACAGTTCCCTCAGTATTTCAGTATACAGCCCCCTCAGTATCTCAGTGTACAGCTCCCTCAGCATCTCAGTGTACAGTTCCCTCAGTATCTCAGTGTACAGATCCCTCAGTATCTCAGTGTACAGCTCCCTCAGTATTTCAGTGTACAGCTCCCTCAGTGTCTCAGTGTACAGCTCCCTCAGGACCTCAGTGTACAGCCCCCTCAGTATCTCAGTGCACAGCTCCCTGAGTATCTCAGTGTACAGCTCCCTCAGTATCTCAGTGTACAGATCCCTCAGTATCTGTGCATAGCTCCCTCAGTATCTCAGTGTACAGCCCCCTCAGTATCTCAGTGCACAGCTCCCTGAGTATCTCAGTGTGCAGCTCCTTCAGTTTCTCAGTGTACAGCTCCCTCAGTATCTCGGTGCACAGCTCCCTCAGTATCTCAGTGTACATCTCCCTCAGTATCTCAGTGTCCCGTTCCCTCAGTATCTCAGTGCACAGCTCCCTCAGTATTTCTGTGTACAGTTCCCTCAGTATCTCATTGCACAGCTTCCTCGGTATCTCAGTGGACAGCTCCCTCAGTATCTCAAGGTACAACTCCCTCATTATCCCGGTGTACATCTCCCTCAGTATCTCAGTGTACATCTCCCTCAGTATCTCACTGTACATCTCCCTCAGTGTCTCAGTATACAGTTCCCTCAATATATCAGTGTACAGCTCCCTCACTATCTCAGTGTTCAGCTCGCTCAGCATCCCAGTGTCCAGTTCCCGCAGTGTCTCAGTGTACAGCTCCCTCAGTGTCTCAGTGTACAGCTCCCTCAGTATCTTAGTGCACAGCTCCCTCAGTATCTCAGTGTACAGCTCCCTCAGTATCTCACTGTACATCTCCCTCAGTATCTGAGTGCAGAGCTCCCTCAGTATCTCTGTGTACAATTCCGTCAGTATCTCAGTGTACAGCTCCCTCAGTGTCTCAGTGTACAGTTCCCTCAGTATCTCAGTGTACAGCTCCCTCAATATCTCAGTGTACAGTTCCCTCAGTATCCCAGTGCACAGCTCCCTCAGTATCTCAGTGCACAGTTCCCTCAGTATCTCAGTGTCCAGCTCCCTCAGTATCTCAGTGTACAGTTCCCTCAGTATACCAGTGTACAGTTCCCTCTGTATATCAGTGTGCAGCTCCCTCAGTATCTCAGTGTACAGTTCACTCATTATCTCAGTGTACAGTTCCCTCAGTATCTCAGTGTACAGCTCCCTCAGCGTCTCAGTGTACAGCTCCATCAGTACCTCAGTGTACATGTCCCTCAGTATCTCAGTGTACAGTTCCCTCTTTATCTCAGTGTACAGTTCCCTCAGTATTTCAGTGTACAGCCCCCTCAGTCTCTCAGTGTACAGCTCCCTCAGCATCTCAGTGTAAAATTCCCTCAGTATCTCAGTGTACAGATCCCTCAGTATCTCAGTGTACAGCTCCCTCATTATCTCAGTGTACAGCTCCCTCAGTGTCTCAGTGTACAGCTCCCTCAGGACCTCAGTGTACAGCCCCCTCAGTATCTCAGTGCACAGCTCCCTGAGTATCTCAGTGTACAGCTCCCTCAGTATCTCAGTGTACAGATCCCTCAGTATCTGTGTGTAGCTCCCTCAGTATCTCAGTGTACAGCTCCCTCATTATCACAGAGTACAGCTCCATCAGTTTCTCAGTGTACAGCTCCCTCAGTATCTCAGTGCACATCTCCCTCAGTATCTCGGTGCACAGCTCCCTCAGTATCTCAGTGTACATCTCCCTCAGTATCTCAGTGTCCCGTTCCCTCAGTATCTCAGTGCACAGCTCACTCAGTATTTCTGTGTACAGTTCCCTCAGTATGTCAGTGTACAGCTCCCTCAATATCTCAGTGTACAGCTCCCTCATTATCTCAGTGCACATCTCCCTCAGTATCTCCGTGTACATCTCCCTCAGTATCTCACTGTGCATCTCCCTCAGTGTCTCAGTATACAGTTCCCTCAATATCACAGTGTACAGCTCCCTCAGTATCTCAGTGTTCAGCTCCCTCAGTATCTCAGTGTGCAGCTCCCTCAGTATGTCACTGTACATTTCCCTCAGTATCTGAGTGTCGAGCTCCCTCAGTATCTCAGTGTACAGTTCCCTCAGTATCTCAGTGTACAGCTCCCTCCGTATCTCAGTGTACAGTTCCCGCAGTATCTCAGTGTACAGCTCCCTCAATACCTCAGTGTACAGTTCCCTCAGTATCCCAGTGTACAGCTCCCTCAGTATCTCAGTGCACAGTTCCCTCAGTATCTCAGTGTACAGCTCCCTCAGTATCTCAGTGTACAGTTCCCTCAGTATCCCAGTGTACAGCTCCCTCAGTATCTCCGTGTACATCTCCCTCAGTATCCCAATATACAGCTCCCTCAGTATCTCAGTGTACAGTTCCCTCAGTGTCCCAGTGTACAGTTCACTCATTATCTCAGTGTACATTTCCCTCAGTATTTCAGTGTACAGCCCCCTCGGTATCTCAGTGTACTGCTCCCTCAGCATCTCAGTGTACAGTTCCCTCAGTATCTCAGTGTACAGATCGCTCAGTATCTCATTGTACAGCTCCCTCAGTATATCAGTGCACAGCAAACTCAGTGTACAGCTCCCTCAGGATCTCAGTGTACAGCTCGCTCAGTATCTCAGTGCACAGCTCCCTCAGTATCTCAGTGTACAGATCCCTCAGTATCTCAGTGTACAGCCCCCTCAGTATATCAGTGCACAGCTCCCTTCGGATCTCAGTGTACAGCTCCCTCAGTATCTAAGTGTACAGATCCCTCAGTATCTCAGTGCATAGCTCCCTCAGTATCTCAGTGTGCAGCTCCCTCATTATCTCAGTGTACAGCTCCCTCAGTGTCTCAGTGTACAGCTCCCTCAGTATCTCAGTGTATATCTCCCTCAGTATCTCGGTGCACAGCTACCTCAGTATCTCAGTGTACATCTCCCTCAGTATCTCAGTGTCCCGTTCCCTCAGTATCTCAGTGCACAGCTCCCTCAGTATCTCTGTGTACAGTTCCCTCAGTATCTCAGTGCACATCTCCCTCGGTATCTCACTGTACAGCTCCCTCAGTATCTCAGTGTACAGCTCCCTCAGTATCTCAGTGTACAGCTCCCTCAGTGTCTCACTGTGCAGCTCCCTCAGTATCTCAGTGTCCCGTTCCCTCAGTATCTCAGTGCACAGCTCCCTCAGTATCTCAGTGTAAAGTTCCCTCAGTATCTCAGTGTACAGCTCCCTCAGTATCTCAGTGCACAGCTCCCTCAGTATTTCTGTGTACAGTTCCCTCAGTATCACAGTGTCCCATTCCCTCAGTATCTCAGTGTGCAGCTCCCTCACTATCTCAGTGTACAGTTCCCTCAGTATCCCAGTGTACAGCTCCCTCAGTATCACAGTGTCCCATTCCCTCAGTATCCCAGGGTACAGCTCCCTCAGTATCTCTGTGTACAGTTCCCTCAGTATCTCAGTGCACATCTCCCTCGGTATCTCAGTGTACAGCTCCCTCAGTATCTCAGTGTACAGCTCCCTCAATATCTCAGTGTTCAGCTCGCTCAGCATCTCAGTGTACAGCTCCCTCAGTATCTCAGTGTACAGTTCCCTCAGTATCTCAGTGTACAGCTCCTTCAATATCTCAGTGTACAGTTCCCTCAGTATCCCAGTGTACAGCTCCCTCAGTATCTCAGTGCACAGTTCCCTCCGTATCCCAGTGTACAGTTCCCTCTGTATATCAGTGTACAGCTCCCTCAGTATCTCAGTGTACAGTTCACTCATTATCTCAGTGTACAGTTCCCTCAGTATCTCAGTGTACAGCTCCCTCAGTATCTCAAGGTGCAGCTCCCTCAGTATCTCATTGTACAGCTCCCTCAATATCTCAGTGTACATCTCCCTCAGGATCTCGATGCACAGCTCCCTCAGCATCTCAGTGTACATCTCCCTCAGTATCTCAGTGTCCCGTTCCCTCAGTATCTCAGTGCACAGCTCCCTCAGTATTTCTGTGTACAGTTCCCTCAGAATCTCATTGCACAGCATCCTCGGTATCTCAGTGGACAGCTCCCTCAGTATTTCAAGGTACAGCTCCCTCAGTATCTCAGTGTACAGCTTCCTCAATATCTCAGTGTACAGCTCCCTCATTATCTCAGTGCACAGCTCCCTCAGTATCTCAGTGTACAGCTCCCTCAGTATCTCAGTGTGCAGTTCCCTCATTAGCCCGGTGTACATCTCCCTCAGTATCTCAGTGTACATCTCCCTCAGTATCTCACTGTACATCTCCCTCAGTGTCTCAGTGTCCAGTTCCATCAGTATCTCAGTGTACAGCTCACTCAGTATCTCAGTGCACAGCTCCCTCAGTATCTCAGTGCACAGCTCCCTCAGTATCTCACTGTACATCTCCCTCAGTATCTGAGTGCAGAGCTCCCTCAGTATCTCAGTGTACAATTCCGTCAGTATCTCAGTGTACAGCTCCCTCAGTGTCTCAGTGTACAGTTCCCTCAGTATATCAGTGTACAGCTCCCTCAATATCTCAGTGTACAGTTCCCTCAGTATCCCAGTGTACAGCGCCCTCAATATTTCAGTGCACAGTTCCCTCAGTATCTCAGTGTACAGCTCCCTCAGTATCTCAGTGTTCAGCTCGCTCAGCATCCCAGTGTCCAGTTCCATCAGTATCTCAGTGGACAGCTCACTCAGTATCTCAGTGCACAGCTCCCTCAGTATCTCAGTGCACAGCTCCCTCAGTATCTCACTGTACATCTCCCTCAGTATCTGAGTGCAGAGCTCCCTCAGTATCTCAGTGTACAATTCCGTCAGTATCTCAGTGTACAGCTCCCTCAGTGTCTCAGTGTACAGTTCCCTCAGTATATCAGTGTACAGCTCCCTCAATATCTCAGTGTACAGTTCCCTCAGTATCCCAGTGTACAGCTCCCTCAATATTTCAGTGCACAGTTCCCTCAGTATCTCAGTGTACAGCTCCCTCAGTATCTCAGTGTACAGTTCCCTCAGTATACCAGTGTACAGTTCCCTCTGTATATCAGTGTGCAGCTCCCTCAGTATCTCAGTGTACAGTTCAATCATTATCTCAGTGTACAGTTCCCTCAGTATCTCAGTGTACAGCTCCCTCAGCGTGTCAGTGTGCAGCTCCATCAGTACCTCAGTGTACATGTCCCTCAGTATCTCAGTGTACAGTTCCCTCTTTATCTCAGTGTACAGTTCCCTCAGTATTTCAGTGTACAGCCCCCTCAGTCTCTCAGTGTACAGCTCCCTCAGCATCTCAGTGTAAAATTCCCTCAGTATCTCAGTGTACAGATCCCTCAGTATCTCAGTGTACAGCTCCCTCATTATCTCAGTGTACAGCTCCCTCAGTGTCTCAGTGTGCAGCTCCCTCAGGACCTCAGTGTACAGCCCCCTCAGTATCTCAGTGCACAGCTCCCTGAGTATCTCAGTGTAGAGCTCCCTCAGTATCTCAGTGTACAGATCCCTCAGTATCTGTGTATAGCTCCCTCAGTATCTCAGTGTACAGCTCCCTCATTATCACAGTGCACAGCTCCTTCAGTTTATCAGTGTACAGCTCCCTCAGTATCTCAGTGCACATCTCCTTCAGTATCTCGGTGCACAGCTCCCTCAGTATCTCAGTGTACATCTCCCTCAGTATCTCAGTGTCCCGTTCCCTCAGTATCTCAGTGCACAGCTCCCTCAGTATTTCTGTGTACAGTTCCCTCAGTATGTCAGTGTACAGCTCCCTCAATATATCAGTGTACAGCTCCCTCATTATCTCGGTGCACAGCTCCCTCAGTATCTCAGTGTACAGCTCCCTCAGTATCTCAGTGTGCAGTTCCCTCATTATCCCGGTGTACATCTCCCTCAGTATCTCAGTGTCCATCTCCCTCAGTATCTCACTGTACATATCCCTCAGTGTCTCAGTATACAGTTCCCTCAATATCTCAGTGTACAGCTCCCTCAGTATCTCAGTGTTCAGCTCGCTCAGTATCCCAGTGTCCAGTTCCCACAGTGTCTCAGTTTACAGCTCACTCAGTGTCTCAGTTTACAGCTCCCTCAGTATCTCAGTGTACAGCTCCCTCAGTATCTCAGTGTGCAGCTCCCTCAGTATCTCAGTGTACATTTCCCTCAGTATCTGAGTGTCGAGCTCCCTCAGTATCTCAGTGTACAGTTCCCTCAGTATCTCAGTGTACAGCTCCCTCCGTATCTCAGTGTACAGATCCCGCAGTATCTCAGTGTACAGCTCCCTCAATACCTCAGTGTACAGTTCCCTCAGTATCCCAGTGTACAGCTCCCTCAGTATCTCAGTGCACAGTTCCCTCAGTATCTCAGTGTACAGCTCCCTCAGTATCTCACTGTACATCTCCCTCAGTATCTGAGTGCAGAGCTCCCTCAGTATCTCTGTGTACAATTCCGTCAGTATCTCAGTGTACAGCTCCCTCAGTGTCTCAGTGTACAGTTCCCTCAGTATATCAGTGTACAGCTCCCTCAATATCTCAGTGTACAGTTCCCTCAGTATCCCAGTGTACAGCTCCCTCAGTATCTCAGTGCACAGTTCCCTCAGTATCTCAGTGCACAGCTCCCTCAGTATCTCAGTGTACAGTTCCCTCAGTATACCAGTGTACAGTTCCCTCTGTATATCAGTGTGCAGCTCCCTCAGTATCTCAGTGTACAGTTCACTCATTATCTCAGTGTACAGTTCCCTCAGTATCTCAGTGTACAGCTCCCTCAGCGTGTCAGTGTGCAGCTCCATCAGTACCTCAGTGTACATGTCCCTCAGTATCTCAGTGTACAGTTCCCTCTTTATCTCAGTGTACAGTTCCCTCAGTATTTCAGTGTGCAGCCCCCTCAGTCTCTCAGTGTACAGCTCCCTCAGCATCTCAGTGTAAAATTCCCTCACTATCTCAGTGTACAGATCCCTCAGTATCTCAGTGTACAGCTCCCTCATTATCTCAGTGTACAGCTCCCTCAGTGTCTCAGTGTACAGCTCCCTCAGGACCTCAGTGTACAGCCCCCTCAGTATCTCACTGCACAGCTCCCTGAGTATCTCAGTGCACAGCTCCCTCAGTATCTCAGTGTACAGATCCCTCAATATCTGTGTATAGCTCCCTCAGTATCTCAGTGTAAAGCTCCCTCATTATCACAGTGTGCAGCTCCTTCAGTTTATCAGTGTACAGCTCCCTCAGTATCTCAGTGCACATCTCCCTCAGTATCTCGGTGCACAGCTCCCTCAGTATCTCAGTGTACATCTCCCTCAGTATCTCAGTGTCCCGTTCCCTCAGTATCTCAGTGCACAGCTCCCTCAGTATTTCTGTGTACAGTTCCCTCAGTATGTCAGTGTACAGCTCCCTCAATATCTCAGTGTACAGCTCCCTCATTATCTCAGTGCACAGCTCCCTCAGTATCTCAGTGTACAGCTCCCTCAGTATCTCAGTGTGCAGTTCCCTCATTATCCCGGTGTACATCTCCCTCAGTATCTCAGTGTCCATCTCCCTCAGTATCTCACTGCACATATCCCTCAGTGTCTCAGTATACAGTTCCCTCAATATCTCAGTGTACAGCTCTCTCAGTATCTCAGTGTACATTTCCCTCAGTATCTCAGTGTACAGCTCCCTCAGTATCTCAGTGCACATCTCCGTCAGTATCTCGGTGCACAGCTCCCTCAGTATCTCAGTGTACATCTCCCTCAGTATCTCAGTGTCCCGTTGCCTCAGTATCTCAGTGCACAGCTCAATCAGTATTTCTGTGTACAGTTCCCTCAGTATGTCAGTGTACAGCTCCCTCAATATCTCAGTGTACAGCTCCCTCATTATCTCGGTGCACAGCTCCCTCAGTATGTCAGTGCACAGCTACCTCAGTATCTCAGTGTACAGTTCCCTCAGTATACCAGTGTACAGTTCCCTCTGTATATCAGTGTACAGCTCCCTCAGTATCTCAGTGTACAGTTCACTCATTATCTCAGTGTACAGCCCCCTCAGTATCTCAGTGTGCAGCACCCTCAGCATCTCAGTGTACAGTTCCCTCAGTGTCTCAGTGTACAGCTCCCTCAGTATCTCAGTGTACAGCTCCCTCAGTGTCTCAGTGTACAGCTCCCTCAGGACCTCAGTGCACAGCCCCCTCAGTATCTCAGTGCACAGCTCCCTGAGTATCTCAGTGAACAGCTCCCTGAGTATCTCAATGTACAGTTCCCTCATTATCTCAGTGTACAGCTCCTTCAGTTTCTCAGTGTACAGCTCCCTCAGTATCTCAGTGTACATCTCCCTCAGTATCTCGGTACACAGCTCCCTCAGTATCTCAGTGTACATCTCCCTCAGTATCTCAGAGTCCCGTTCCCTCAGTATCTCAGTGCACAGCTCCTTCAGTATTTCTGTGTACAGTTCCCTCAGTATCTCAGTGTACAGCTCCCTCAGTATCCCAGTGTACAGCTCCATTGGTATCTCAGTGAACAGCTCCCTCAGTATCCCAGTGTACAGTTCCCTCAGTATCCCAGTGTGCAGCTCCCTCAGTATGACAGTGTTCCGTTCCATCAGTATCTCAGTGTGCAGCTCCCTCAGTATCTCAGTGCACAGCTCCCTCAGTATCTCAGTGTACAGCTCCCTCAGGATCCCAGTGTACGGCTCCCTCAGTATCCCAGTGTACAGTTCCCTCTGTATATCAGTGTACAGCTCCCTCAGTATCTCAGTGTACAGTTCACTCATTATCTCAGTGTACATTTCCCTCAGTATCTCAGTGTACAGCTCCCTCATTATCTCAGTGCACAGCTCCCTCAGTATCTCAGTGTACAGCTCCCTCAGTGTCTCAGTGTCCAGTTCCCTCATTATCCCGGTGTACATCTCCCTCAGTATCTCAGTGTACATCTCCCTCAGTATCTCACTGTCCATCTCCCTCAGTGTCTCAGTATACAGTTCCCTCAATATCTCAGTGTGCAGCTCCCTCAGTATCTCAGTGTTCAGCTCGCTCAGTATCCCAGTGTCCAGTTCCCGCAGTGTCTCAGTTTACAGCTCCCTCAGTGTCTCAGTGTACAGCTCCCTCAGTATCTCAGTGTGCAGCTCCCTCAGTATGTCACTGTACATTTCCCTCAGTATCTGAGTGTCGAGCTCCCTCAGTATCTCAGTGTACAGTTCCCTCAGTATCTCAGTGTACAGTTCCCGCAGTATCTCAGTGTACAGCTCCCTCAATACCTCAGTGTACAGCTCCCTCAGTGTCTCAGTGCACAGCTCCCTCAGTATCTCAGTGTACAGCTCCCTCATTATCTCAGTGTGCAGCTCCCTCAGTATGTCACTGTACATTTCCCTCAGTATCTGAGTGTCGAGCTCCCTCAGTATCTCAGTGTACAGTTCCCTCAGTATCTCAGTGTACAGCTCCCTCCGTATCTCAGTGTGCAGTTCCCGCAGTATCTCAGTGTACAGCTCCCTCAATACATCAGTATACAGTTCCCTCAATATCTCAGTGTACAGCTCCCTCAGGATCTCAGTGTTCAGCTCGCTCAATATCCCAGTGTCCAGTTCCCATAATGTCTCAGTTTCCAGCTCCCTCAGTGTCTCAGTGTACAGCTCCCTCAGTATCTCAGTGTACAGCTCCCTCAGTATCTCAGTGTGCAGCTCCCTCAGAATGTCACTGTACATTTCCCTCAGTATCTGTGTGTCGAGCTCCCTCAGTATCTCAGTGTACAGTTCCCTCAGTATCTCAGTGTACAGCTGCCTCCGTATCTCAGTGTACAGTTCCCGCAGTATCTCAGTGTACATTTCCCTCAGTATCCCAGTGTACAGCTCCCTTAGTGTCTCACTGTGCAGCTCCCTCAGTATCTCAGTGTCCCGTTCCCTCAGTATGTCAGTGCACAGCTCCCTCAGTATCTCAGTGTACAGCTCCCTCAGTATCGAAGTGTACAGTTCCCTCAGTATCCCAGTGTACGGCTCCCTTGGTATCTCAGAGAACAGCTCCCTCAGTATCCCAGTGTACAGTTCCCTCAGTATCCCAGTGTCTAGCTCCCTCAGTATCACAGTGTTCCGTTCCCTCAGTATCTCAGTGTGCAGCTCCCTCAGTATCTCAGTGCACAGCTCCCTCAGTATCTCAGTGTACAGCTCCCTCAGGATCCCAGTGTACGGCTCCCTCATTATCCCAGTGTACAGCTCCCTCAGTATCTCAGTGCACAGCTCCCTCAGTATCTCAGTGTACAGCTCCCTCAGTATCTCAGTGTACAGTTCCCTCAGTATCCCAGTGTACAGTTCCCTCTGTATATCAGTGTACAGCTCCCTCAGTATCTCAGTGCACAGTTCACTCATTATCTCAGTGTACATTTCCCTCAGTATCTCAGTGTACAGCTCCCTCAGCGTCACAGTGTACAGCTCCCTCATTATCTCAGTGTACATTTCCCTCAGTATTTCAGTGTACAGTTCCCTCGGTATCTCAGTGTACTGCTCTCTCAGCATCTCAGTGTACAGTTCCCTCAGTATCTCAGTGTACAGATCCCTCAGTATCTCATTGTACAGCTCCCTCAGTATCTCAGTGTACAGCAAACTCAGTGTCTCAGTGTACAGCTCCCTCCGGACCTCAGTGTACAGCTTCCTCAGTATCTCAGTGCACAGCTCCCTCAGGATCTCAGTGCACATCTCCTTCAGTATCTCAGTGTACAGATCCCTCAGTATCTCAGTGCATAGCTCCCTCAGTATCTCAGTGTGCAGCTCCCTCATTATCTCAGTGTACAGCTCCTTCAGTATCTCAGTGTACAGATCCCTCAGTATCTCAGTGCATAGCTCCCTCAGTATCTCAGTGTGCAGCTCCCTCATTATCTCAGTGTACAGCTCCCTCAGTATCTCAGTGCACAGCTCCCTCAGTATCTCAGTGTACAGCTCCCTCAGGATCCCAGTGTACGGCTCCCTCATTATCCCAGTGGACAGCTCCCTGAGTATCTCAGTGTCCAGCTCCCTCAGTATCTCAGTGCACAGCTCCCTCAGTATCTCAGTGTACAGCTCCCTCATTATCTCAGTGCACAGCTCCCTCAGTATCTCAGTGTGCAGTTCATTCAGTATCTCAGTGTACAGCTCCCTCAGTATCTCAGTGCACAGCTCCCTCAGTATCTCAGTGTGCAGTTCACTCAGTATCTCAGTGTACAGCTCCCTCAGTATCTCAGTGTACAGCTCCCTCAGTATCTCAGTGCACAGTTCCCTCTGTATCTCAGTGTACAGCTCCCTTGGTATATCGATGTATAGCTCCCTCAGTATCTCAGTGTACAGCTCCCTCAGTATCTCGATGTATAGCTCCCTCAGTATCTCAGTGTACAGTTCCCTCAGTATCTCAGTGTACAGCTCCCTCAGCATCTCAGTGTACAGCTCCCTCAGTATCTCAGTGTACAGCTCCCTCAGTGTCTCAGTGTACGGTTCCCTCAGTGTCTCAGTGTACAGCTCCCTCAGTATCGCAGTGCACAGCTCCCTCAGTGTCTCAGTGTACAGCTCCCTCAGTATCTCAGTGCACAGCTCCCTCGGTATCTCAGTGTGCAGTTCCCGCAGTATCTCAGTGTACAGCTCCCTCAATACATCAGAATACAGTTCCCTCAATATCTCAGTGTACAGCTCCCTCAGGATCTCAGTGTTCAGCTCGCTCAGTATCCCAGTGTCCAGTTCCCGTAATGTCTCAGTTTCCAGCTCCCTCAGTGTCACAGTGTACAGCTCCCTCAGTATCTCAGTGTACAGCTCCCTCAGTATCTCGGTGTGCAGCTCCCTCAGAATGTCACTGTACATTTCCCTCAGTATCTGTGTGTCGAGCTCCCTCAGTATCTCAGTGTACAGTTCCCTCAGTATCTCAGTGTACAGCTCCCTCCGTATCTCAGTGTACAGTTCCCGCAGTATCTCAGTGTACATTTCCCTCAGTATCCCAGTGTACAGCTCCCTCAGTGTCTCATTGTGCAGCTCCCTCAGTATCTCAGTGTCCCGTTCCCTCAGTATGTCAGTGCACAGCTCCCTCAGTATCTCAGTGCACAGCTCCCTCAGTATCTAAGTGTACAGTTCCCTCAGTATCCCAGTGTACGGCTCCCTTGGTATCTCAGAGAACAGCTCCCTCAGTATCCCAGTGTACAGTTCCCTCAGTATCCCAGTGTGCAGCTCCCTCAGGATCCCAGTGTACGGCTCCCTCATTATCCCAGTGTACAGCTCCCTCAGTATCTCAGTGCACAGCTCCCTCAGTATCTCAGTGTACAGCTCCCTCAGTATCTCAGTGTACAGTTCCCTCAGTATCCCAGTGTACAGTTCCCTCTGTATATCAGTGTACAGCTCCCTCAGTATCTCAGTGTACAGTTCACTCATTATCTCAGTGCACATTTCCCTCAGTATCTCAGTGTACAGCTCCCTCAGCGTCACAGTGTACAGCTCCCTCATTATCTCAGTGTACATTTCCCTCAGTATTTCAGTGTACAGTTCCCTCGGTATCTCAGTGTACTGCTCTCTCAGCATCTCAGTGTACAGTTCCCTCAGTATCTCAGTGTACAGATCCCTCAGTATCTCATTGCACAGCTCCCTCAGTATCTCAGTGTACAGCAAACTCAGTGTCTCAGTGTACAGCTCCCTCCGGACCTCAGTGTACAGCTTCCTCAGTATCTCAGTGCACAGCTCCCTCAGGATCTCAGTGTACAGCTCCTTCAGTATCTCAGTGTACAGATCCCTCAGTATCTCAGTGCATAGCTCCCTCAGTATCTCAGTGTGCAGCTCCCTCATTATCTCAGTGTACAGCTCCTTCAGTATCTCAGTGTACAGATCCCTCAGTATCTCAGTGCATAGCTCCCTCAGTATCTCAGTGTGCAGCTCCCTCATTATCTCAGTGTACAGCTCCCTCAGTATCTCAGTGCACAGCTCCCTCAGTATCTCAGTGTACAGCTCCCTCAGGATCCCAGTGTACGGCTCCCTCATTATCCCAGTGGACAGCTCCCTGAGTATCTCAGTGTCCAGCTCCCTCAGTATCTCAGTGCACAGCTCCCTCAGTATCTCAGTGTACAGCTCCCTCATTATCTCAGTGCACAGCTCCCTCAGTATCTCAGTGTGCAGTTCACTCAGTATCTCAGTGTACAGCTCCCTCAGTATCTCAGTGTACAGCTCCCTCAGTATCTCAGTGCACAGCTCCCTCAGTATCTCAGTGTGCAGTTCACTCAGTATCTCAGTGTACAGCTCCCTCAGTATCTCAGTGTACAGCTCCCTCAGTATCTCAGTGCACAGTTCCCTCTGTATCGCAGTGTACAGCTCCCTTAGTATATCGATGTATAGCTCCCTCAGTATCTCAATGTACAGCTCCCTCAGTATCTCGATGTATAGCTCCCTCAGTATCTCAGTGTACAGTTCCCTCAGTATCTCAGTGTACAGCTCCCTCAGCATCTCAGTGTACAGCTCCCTCAGTATCTCAGTGTACAGCTCCCTCAGTGTCTCAGTGTACGGTTCCCTCAGTGTCTCAGTGTACAGCTCCCTCAGTATCGCAGTGCACAGCTCCCTCAGTGTCTCAGTGTACAGCTCCCTCAGTATCTCAGTGCACAGCTCCCTCGGTATTTCAGTGTGCAGCTCCCTCAATATCTCGATGTATTGCTCCCTCAGTATCTCAGTGCACAGCAACCTCAGTATCTCAGTGTACAGCTCCCTCAGTATCTCAGTGTACAGATCCCTCAGCATCTCAGTGTCCAGCTCCATCAGTATCTCAGTTTCCAGCTCCCTCAGTATCTCAGTATACAGCTCCCTCAGTATCTCAGTTTCCAGCTCCCTCAGTATCTCAGTATACAGCTCCCTCAGTATCTCGATGTATAGCTCCCTCAGTATCTCAGTGTACAGTTCCCTCAGTGTCTCAGTGTTCAGTTCCCTCAGTGTCTCAGCGTGCAGCTCACTCAGTATCTCAGTGCACAGCTCCCTCAGTGTCTCAGTGTGCAGCTCCCTCAATATCTCGATGTATAGCTCCCTCAGTATCTCAGTGTACAGCTCCCTCAATATCTCGATGTATAGCTCCCTCAGTATCTCGGTGTGCAGCAACCTCAGTATCTCAGTGTACAGTTCCCTCAGTATCTCAGTGCACAGCTCCCTCAATATCTCGATGTATAGCTCCCTCAGTATCTCAGTGTGCAGCAACCTCAGTATCTCAGTGTACAGCTCCTCTGTATCTCAGTGTACAGCTCCCTCAGTATCTCAGTGTGCAGTTCCCTCAGTATCTCAGTGTCCAGCTCCCTCAGTATCTCAGTTTCCAGCTCCCTCAGTATCTCAGCATACAGCTCCCTCAGTATCTCAGTGTGCAGCTCCCTCAGTATCTCGATGTATAGCTCCCTCAGTATCTCAGTGTACAGTTCCCTCAGTGTCTCAGTGTTCAGTTCCCTCAGTGTCTCAGCGTGCAGCTCACTCAGTATCTCAGTGCACAGCTCCCTCAGTGTCTCAGTGTGCAGCTCCCTCAGTATCTCAGTGCACAGCTCCCTCGGTATCTCAGTGTACAGCTCCCTCAATATCTCGATGTATAGCTCCCTCAGTATCTCGGTGTACTGCAACCTCAGTATCTCAGTGTACAGCTCCCTCAGTATCTCAGTGCACAGCTCCCTCAGTATCTCATTGTACAGTTCCCTCAGTATCTCAGTGTACAGCTCCCTCAATATCTCGATGTATAGCTCCCTCAGTATCTCACTGTGCAGCAACCTCAGTATCTCAGTGTACAGCTCCTCTGTATCTCAGTGTACAGCTCCCTCAGTGTCTCAGTGTGCAGTTCCCTCAGTATCTCAGTGTCCAGCTCCCTCAGTATCTCAGTTTCCAGCTCCCTCAGTATCTCAGCATACAGCTCCCTCAGTATCTCAGTGTGCAGCTCCCTCAGTATCTCTGTGTACAGCTCCCTCAGTATCTCTGTGTACAGCAACCTCAGTATCTCAGTGTACAGCTCCCTCAGTATCTCGATGGATAGCTCCCTCAGTATCTCAGTGTACATCTCATTCAGTATCTCAGTGTACAGCTCCCTCAGTGTCGCAGTGTACAGTTCCCTCAGTGTCTCAGTGTAAAGCAACCTCAGTATCTCAGTGTACAGCTCCCTCAGTATCTCGATGGATAGCTCCCTCAGTATCTCAGTGTACATCTCATTCAGTATCTCAGTGTGCAGCTCCCTCAGTATCTCTGTGTACAGCTCCCTCAGTATCTCTGTGTACAGCAACCTCAGTATCTCAGTGTACAGCTCCCTCAGTATCTCAGTGTACATCTCATTCAGTATCTCAGTGTACAGCTCCCTCAGTATGTCAGTGTGCAGTTCCCTCAGTATCTCAGTGTCCAGCTCCCTCAGTATCTCAGTTTCCAGCTCCCTCAGTATCTCAGCATACAGCTCCCTCAGTATCTCAGTGTGCAGCTCCCTCAGTATCTCTGTGTACAGCTCCCTCAGTATCTCTGTGTACAGCAACCTCAGTATCTATGTGTACAGCTCCCTCAGTATCTCGATGGATAGCTCCCTCAGTATCTCAGTGTACATCTCATTCAGTATCTCAGTGTGCAGCTCCCTCAGTGTCTCAGTGTACAGCTCCCTCAGTGTCTCAGTGTACTGCTTCCTAAGTATCTCATTGCACAGCTCCCTCAGTATCTCAGTGTACAGCTCCTCTGTATCTCAGTGTACAGCTCCCTCAGTATCTCAGTGTGCAGTTCCCTCAGTATCTCAGTGTCCAGCTCCCTCAGTATCTCAGTGTGCAGTTCCCCCAGTATCTCAGTGTCCAGATCCCTCACTATCTCAGTGTACAGCTCCCTCAGACTCTCAGTGTACAGTCCCCTCAGTGTCTCAGTCTACTGCTTCCTCAGTATCTCAGTGCACAGTTCCCTCAGTATCTCAGTGTACAGCTCCCTCAGTATCTCTGTGTACAGCTCCCTCAGTATCTCTGTGTACAGCAACCTCAGTATCTCAGTGTACAGCTCCCTCAGTATCTCTGTGTACAGCTCCCTCAGTATCTCTGTGCACAGCAAACTCAGTATCTCAGTGTACAGCTCCCTCAGTATCTCGATGGATAGCTCCCTCAGTATCTCAGTGTACATCTCCCTCAGTATCTCAGTGTACAGCTCCCTCAGTGTCTCAGTGTACAGTTCCCTCAGTATCTCGATGGATAGCTCCCTCAGTATCTCAGTGTCCAGCTCCCTCAGTATCTCAGTGTACATCTCCCTCAGTATCTCAGTGTACAGCTCCCTCAGTATCTCAGTGTACAGCTCCCTCAGTATCTCGATGGATAGCTCCCTCAGTATCTCAGTGTCCAGCTCCCTCAGTATCTCAGTGTACAGCTCCCTCAGTATCTCAGTGTCCAGCTCCCTCAGTATCTCAGTGTACAGCTCCCTCAGTATCTCGATGGATAGCTCCCTCAGTATCTCAGTGTACAGCTCCCTCAGTATCTCAGTGTCTCGCTCCCTCAGTATCTCAGTGTACAGCTCCCTCAGTATCTCAGTGTACAGCTCCCTCAGTATCTCAGTGTACAGCTCCCTCAGTATCTCAGTGCACAGCTCCCTCAGTGTCTCAGTGTACTGCTTCCTCAGTATCTCAGTGCACAGCTCCCTCAGTATCTCAGTGTACAGCTCCCTCAGTATCTCTGTGTACAGCTCCCTCAGTATCTCTGTGTACAGCAACCTCAGTATCTCAGTGTACAGCTCCCTCATTATCTCGATGGATAGCTCCCTCAGTATCTCAGTGTACATCTCCCTCAGTATCTCAGTGTACAGCTCCCTCAGTATCTCAGTGCACAGCTCCCTCGGTATCTCAGTGTGCAGCTCCCTCAATATCTCGATGTATTGCTCCCTCAGTATCTCAGTGTACAGCAACCTCAGTATCTCAGTGTACAGCTCCCTCAGTATCTCAGTGTTTAGTTCCCTCAGTATCTCAGTGTACAGCTCCTCTGTATCTCAGTGTACGGTTCCCTCAGTATCTCAGTGTACAGCTCCTCAGTATCTCAGTGTACAGTTCCCTCAGTATATCACTGTACATTTCCCTCAGTATCTCAGTGTCCAGCTCTCTCAGTATCTCAGTGTCCAGCTCCCTCAGTATCTCAGTGTACAGCTCCCTCAGTATCTCGATGGATAGCTCCCTCAGTATCTCAGTGTCCAGCTCACTCAGTATCTCAGTGTACAGCTCCCTCAGTATCTCAGTGTCCAGCTCCCTCAGTATCTCAGTGTACAGCTCCCTCAGTATCTCGATGGATAGCTCCCTCAGTATCTCAGTGTACAGCTCCCTCAGTATCTCAGTGTCTCGCTCCCTCAGTATCTCAGTGTACAGCTCCCTCAGTATCTCAGTGTACAGCTCCCTCAGTATCTCAGTGTACAGCTCCCTCAGTATCTCAGTGTCTCGCTCCCTCAGTATCTCAGTGTACAGCTCCCTCAGTATCTCAGTGTCTCGCTCCCTCAGTATCTCAGTGTACAGCTCCCTCAGTATCTCAGTGTACAGCTCCCTCAGTATCTCAGAGTCTCGCTCCCTCAGTATCTCGATGGATAGCTCCCTCAGTATCTCAGTGTACAGCTCCCTCAGTATCTCAGTGTCTCGCTCCCTCAGTATCTCGTTGGATAGCTCCCTCAGTATCTCAGTGTACAGCTCCCTCAGTATCTCAGTGTACAGCTCCCTCAGTATCTCAGTGTCTCGCTCCCTCAGTATCTCGATGGATAGCTCCCTCAGTATCTCAGTGTCCAGCTCCCTCAGTATCTCAGTGTACAGCTGCCTCAGTATCTCGATGGATAGCTCCCTCAGTATCTCAGTGTACAGCTCCCTCAGTATCTCAGTGTCTCGCTCCCTCAGTATCTCAGTGTACAGCTCCCTCAGTATCTCAGTGTACAGCTCCCTCAGTATCTCAGTGTACAGCTCCCTCAGTATCTCAGTGTCTCGCTCCCTCAGTATCTCAGTGTACAGCTCCCTCAGTATCTCAGTGTCTCGCTCCCTCAGTATCTCAGTGTACAGCTCCCTCAGTATCTCAGTGTACAGCTCCCTCAGTATCTCAGTGTCTCGCTCCCTCAGTATCTCGATGGATAGCTCCCTCAGTATCTCAGTGTACAGCTCCCTCAGTATCTCAGTGTCTCGCTCCCTCAGTATCTCGATGGATAGCTCCCTCAGTAACTCAGTGCACAGCTCCCTCAGTATCTCAGTGTACAGCTCACTCAGTATCTCAGTGTCTCGCTCCCTCAGTATCTCAGTGTACAGCTCCCTCAGTATCTCAGTGCACAGCTCCCTCGGTATCTCAGTGTGCAGCTCCCTCAATATCTCGATGTATTGCTCCCTCAGTATCTCAGTGTACAGCAACCTCAGTATCTCAGTGTACAGCTCCCTCAGTATCTCAGTGTACAGATCCCTCAGCATCTCAGTGTACAGTTCCCTCAGTATCTCAGTGTACAGCTCCCTCAATATCTCGATGCATAGCTCCCTCAGTATCTCGGTGTACTGCAACCTCAGTATCTCAGTGTACAGCTCCCTCAGTATCTCAGTGCACAGCTCCCTCAGTATCTCATTGTACAGTTCCCTCAGTATCTCAGTGTACAGCTCCCTCAATATCTCGATGTACAGCTCCCTCAGTATCTCAGTGTGCAGCAACCTCAGTATCTCAGTGTACAGCTCCTCTGTATCTCAGTGTACAGCTCCCTCAGTATCTCAGTGTACAGTTCCCTCAGTGTCTCAGTGTTCAGTTCCCTCAGTGTCTCAGCGTGCAGCTCACTCAGTATCTCAGTGCACAGCTCCCTCAGTGTCTCAGTGTGCAGCTCCCTCAATATCTCGATGTATAGCTCCCTCAGTATCTCAGTGTACAGCTCCCTCAATATCTCGATGTATAGCTCCCTCAGTATCTCAGTGTGCAGTTCCCTCAGTATCTCAGTGTCCAGCTCCCTCAGTATCTCAGTTTCCAGCTCCCTCAGTATCTCAGCATACAGCTCCCTCAGTATCTCAGTGTGCAGCTCCCTCAGTATCTCTGTGTACCGCTCCCTCAGTATCTCTGTGTACAGCAACCTCAGTATCTCAGTGTACAGCTCCCTCAGTATCTCGATGGATAGTTCCCTCAGTATCTCAGTGTACATCTCATTCAGTATCTCAGTGTACAGCTCCCTCAGTGTCTCAGTGTACAGTTCCCTCAGTGTCTCAGTGTACAGCAACCTCAGTATCTCAGTGTACAGCTCCCTCAGTATCTCGATGGATAGCTCCCTCAGTATCTCAGTGTACATCTCATTCAGTATCTCAGTGTGCAGCTCCCTCAGTATCTCTGTGTACAGCTCCCTCAGTATCTCTGTGTACAGCAACCTTAGTATCTCAGTGTACAGCTCCCTCAGTATCTCGATGGATAGCTCCCTCAGTATCTCAGTGTACATCTCATTCAGTATCTCAGTGTACAGCTCCCTCAGTATCTCAGTGTGCAGTTCCCTCAGTATCTCAGTGTCCAGCTCCCTCAGTATCTCAGTTTCCAGCTCCCTCAGTATCTCAGCATACAGCTCCCTCAGTATCTCAGTGTGCAGCTCCCTCAGTATCTCGATGTATAGCTCCCTCAGTATCTCAGTGTACAGTTCCCTCAGTGTCTCAGTGTTCAGTTCCCTCAGTGTCTCAGCGTGCAGCTCACTCAGTATCTCAGTGCACAGCTCCCTCAGTGTCTCAGTGTGCAGCTCCCTCAGTATCTCAGTGCACAGCTCCCTCGGTATCTCAGTGTACAGCTCCCTCAATATCTCGATGTATAGCTCCCTCAGTATCTCGGTGTACTGCAACCTCAGTATCTCAGTGTACAGCTCCCTCAGTATCTCAGTGCACAGCTCCCTCAGTATCTCATTGTACAGTTCCCTCAGTATCTCAGTGTACAGCTCCCTCAATATCTCGATGTATAGCTCCCTCAGTATCTCAGTGTGCAGCAACCTCAGTATCTCAGTGTACAGCTCCTCTGTATCTCAGTGTACAGCTCCCTCAGTATCTCAGTGTGCAGTTCCCTCAGTATCTCAGTGTCCAGCTCCCTCAGTATCTCAGTGTACAGCTGCCTCAGTATCTCGATGGATAGCTCCCTCAGTATCTCAGTGTACAGCTCCCTCAGTATCTCAGTGTCTCGCTCCCTCAGTATCTCAGTGTACAGCTCCCTCAGTATCTCAGTGTACAGCTCCCTCAGTATCTCAGTGTACAGCTCCCTCAGTATCTCAGTGTCTCGCTCCCTCAGTATCTCAGTGTACAGCTCCCTCAGTATCTCAGTGTCTCGCTCCCTCAGTATCTCAGTGTACAGCTCCCTCAGTATCTCAGTGTACAGCTCCCTCAGTATCTCAGTGTCTCGCTCCCTCAGTATCTCGATGGATAGCTCCCTCAGTATCTCAGTGTACAGCTCCCTCAGTATCTCAGTGTCTCGCTCCCTCAGTATCTCGATGGATAGCTCCCTCAGTAACTCAGTGCACAGCTCCCTCAGTATCTCAGTGTACAGCTCACTCAGTATCTCAGTGTCTCGCTCCCTCAGTATCTCAGTGTACAGCTCCCTCAGTATCTCAGTGCACAGCTCCCTCGGTATCTCAGTGTGCAGCTCCCTCAATATCTCGATGTATTGCTCCCTCAGTATCTCAGTGTACAGCAACCTCAGTATCTCAGTGTACAGCTCCCTCAGTATCTCAGTGTACAGATCCCTCAGCATCTCAGTGTACAGTTCCCTCAGTATCTCAGTGTACAGCTCCCTCAATATCTCGATGCATAGCTCCCTCAGTATCTCGGTGTACTGCAACCTCAGTATCTCAGTGTACAGCTCCCTCAGTATCTCAGTGCACAGCTCCCTCAGTATCTCATTGTACAGTTCCCTCAGTATCTCAGTGTACAGCTCCCTCAATATCTCGATGTACAGCTCCCTCAGTATCTCAGTGTGCAGCAACCTCAGTATCTCAGTGTACAGCTCCTCTGTATCTCAGTGTACAGCTCCCTCAGTATCTCAGTGTACAGTTCCCTCAGTGTCTCAGTGTTCAGTTCCCTCAGTGTCTCAGCGTGCAGCTCACTCAGTATCTCAGTGCAC
Source organism: Heptranchias perlo (assembly GCF_035084215.1). Taxonomy (NCBI): domain Eukaryota; kingdom Metazoa; phylum Chordata; class Chondrichthyes; order Hexanchiformes; family Hexanchidae; genus Heptranchias; species Heptranchias perlo. Next base: position 240,254 of record NW_027139303.1, on the reverse strand, counting down.
AGCTCCCTCAGTGTCTCAGTGTGCAGCTCCCTCAATATCTCGATGTATAGCTCCCTCAGTATCTCAGTGTACAGCTCCCTCAATATCTCGATGTATAGCTCCCTCAGTATCTCAGTGTGCAGTTCCCTCAGTATCTCAGTGTCCAGCTCCCTCAGTATCTCAGTTTCCAGCTCCCTCAGTATCTCAGCATACAGCTCCCTCAGTATCTCAGTGTGCAGCTCCCTCAGTATCTCTGTGTACCGCTCCCTCAGTATCTCTGTGTACAGCAACCTCAGTATCTCAGTGTACAGCTCCCTCAGTATCTCGATGGATAGTTCCCTCAGTATCTCAGTGTACATCTCATTCAGTATCTCAGTGTACAGCTCCCTCAGTGTCTCAGTGTACAGTTCCCTCAGTGTCTCAGTGTACAGCAACCTCAGTATCTCAGTGTACAGCTCCCTCAGTATCTCGATGGATAGCTCCCTCAGTATCTCAGTGTACATCTCATTCAGTATCTCAGTGTGCAGCTCCCTCAGTATCTCTGTGTACAGCTCCCTCAGTATCTCTGTGTACAGCAACCTTAGTATCTCAGTGTACAGCTCCCTCAGTATCTCGATGGATAGCTCCCTCAGTATCTCAGTGTACATCTCATTCAGTATCTCAGTGTACAGCTCCCTCAGTATCTCAGTGTGCAGTTCCCTCAGTATCTCAGTGTCCAGCTCCCTCAGTATCTCAGTTTCCAGCTCCCTCAGTATCTCAGCATACAGCTCCCTCAGTATCTCAGTGTGCAGCTCCCTCAGTATCTCGATGTATAGCTCCCTCAGTATCTCAGTGTACAGTTCCCTCAGTGTCTCAGTGTTCAGTTCCCTCAGTGTCTCAGCGTGCAGCTCACTCAGTATCTCAGTGCACAGCTCCCTCAGTGTCTCAGTGTGCAGCTCCCTCAGTATCTCAGTGCACAGCTCCCTCGGTATCTCAGTGTACAGCTCCCTCAATATCTCGATGTATAGCTCCCTCAGTATCTCGGTGTACTGCAACCTCAGTATCTCAGTGTACAGCTCCCTCAGTATCTCAGTGCACAGCTCCCTCAGTATCTCATTGTACAGTTCCCTCAGTATCTCAGTGTACAGCTCCCTCAATATCTCGATGTATAGCTCCCTCAGTATCTCAGTGTGCAGCAACCTCAGTATCTCAGTGTACAGCTCCTCTGTATCTCAGTGTACAGCTCCCTCAGTATCTCAGTGTGCAGTTCCCTCAGTATCTCAGTGTCCAGCTCCCTCAGTATCTCAGTGTACAACTCCCTCAATACATCAGTATACAGTTCCCTCAATATCTCAGTGTACAGCTCCCTCAGGATCTCAGTGTTCAGCTCGCTCAGTATCCCAGTGTCCAGTTCCCATAATGTCTCAGTTTCCAGCTCCCTCAGTGTCTCAGTGTACAGCTCCCTCAGTATCTCAGTGTACAGCTCCCTCAGTATCTCAGTGTGCAGCTCCCTCAGAATGTCACTGTACATTTCCCTCAGTATCTGTGTGTCGAGCTCCCTCAGTATCTCAGTGTGCAGTTCCCTCAGTATCTCAGTGTACAGCTCCCTCCGTATCTCAGTGTACAGTTCCCGCAGTATCTCAGTGTACATTTCCCTCAGTATCCCAGTGTACAGCTCCCTCAGTGACTCACTGTGCAGCTCCCTCAGTATCTCAGTGTCCCGTTCCCTCAGTATGTCAGTGCACAGCTCCCTCAGTATCTCAGTGTACAGCTCCCTCAGTATCGAAGTGTACAGTTCCCTCAGTATCCCAGTGTACGGCTCCCTTGGTATCTCAGAGAACAGCTCCCTCAGTATCCCAGTGTACAGTTCCCTCAGTATCCCAGTGTCTAGCTCCCTCAGTATCACAGTGTTCCGTTCCCTCAGTATCTCAGTGTGCAGCTCCCTCAGTATCTCAGTGCACAGCTCCCTCAGTATCTCAGTGTACAGCTCCCTCAGGATCCCAGTGTACGGCTCCCTCATTATCCCAGTGTACAGCTCCCTCAGTATCTCAGTGCACAGCTCCCTCAGTATCTCAGTGTACAGCTCCCTCAGTATCTCAGTGTACAGTTCCCTCAGTATCCCAGTGTACAGTTCCCTCTGTATATCAGTGTACAGCTCCCTCAGTATCTCAGTGCACAGTTCACTCATTATCTCAGTGTACATTTCCCTCAGTATCTCAGTGTACAGCTCCCTCAGCGTCACAGTGTACAGCTCCCTCATTATCTCAGTGTACATTTCCCTCAGTATTTCAGTGTACAGTTCCCTCGGTATCTCAGTGTACTGCTCTCTCAGCATCTCAGTGTACAGTTCCCTCAGTATCTCAGTGTACAGATCCCTCAGTATCTCATTGTACAGCTCCCTCAGTATCTCAGTGTACAGCAAACTCAGTGTCTCAGTGTACAGCTCCCTCCGGACCTCAGTGTACAGCTTCCTCAGTATCTCAGTGCACAGCTCCCTCAGGATCTCAGTGCACATCTCCTTCAGTATCTCAGTGTACAGATCCCTCAGTATCTCAGTGCATAGCTCCCTCAGTATCTCAGTGTGCAGCTCCCTCATTATCTCAGTGTACAGCTCCTTCAGTATCTCAGTGTACAGATCCCTCAGTATCTCAGTGCATAGCTCCCTCAGTATCTCAGTGTGCAGCTCCCTCATTATCTCAGTGTACAGCTCCCTCAGTATCTCAGTGCACAGCTCCCTCAGTATCTCAGTGTACAGCTCCCTCAGGATCCCAGTGTACGGCTCCCTCATTATCCCAGTGGACAGCTCCCTGAGTATCTCAGTGTCCAGCTCCCTCAGTATCTCAGTGCACAGCTCCCTCAGTATCTCAGTGTACAGCTCCCTCATTATCTCAGTGCACAGCTCCCTCAGTATCTCAGTGTGCAGTTCACTCAGTATCTCAGTGTACAGCTCCCTCAGTATCTCAGTGTACAGCTCCCTCAGTATCGCAGTGCACAGCTCCCTCAGTATCTCAGTGTGTTGTTCACTCAGTATCTCAGTGTACAGCTCCCTCAGTATCTCAGTGTACAGCTCCCTCAGTATCTCAGTGCACAGTTCCCTCTGTATCTCAGTGTACAGCTCCCTTGGTATATCGATGTATAGCTCCCTCAGTATCTCAGTGTACAGCTCCCTCAGTATCTCGATGTATAGCTCCCTCAGTATCTCAGTGTACAGTTCCCTCAGTATCTCAGTGTACAGCTCCCTCAGCATCTCAGTGTACAGCTCCCTCAGTATCTCAGTGTACAGCTCCCTCAGTGTCTCAGTGTACGGTTCCCTCAGTGTCTCAGTGTACAGCTCCCTCAGTATCGCAGTGCACAGCTCCCTCAGTGTCTCAGTGTACAGCTCCCTCAGTATCTCAGTGCACAGCTCCCTCGGTATCTCAGTGTGCAGTTCCCGCAGTATCTCAGTGTACAGCTCCCTCAATACATCAGTATACAGTTCCCTCAATATCTCAGTGTACAGCTCCCTCAGGATCTCAGTGTTCAGCTCGCTCAGTATCCCAGTGTCCAGTTCCCGTAATGTCTCAGTTTCCAGCTCCCTCAGTGTCACAGTGTACAGCTCCCTCAGTATCTCAGTGTACAGCTCCCTCAGTATCTCGGTGTGCAGCTCCCTCAGAATGTCACTGTACATTTCCCTCAGTATCTGTGTGTCGAGCTCCCTCAGTATCTCAGTGTCCAGTTCCCTCAGTATCTCAGTGTACAGCTCCCTCCGTATCTCAGTGTACAGTTCCCGCAGTATCTCAGTGTACATTTCCCTCAGTATCCCAGTGTACAGCTCCCTCAGTGTCTCATTGTGCAGCTCCCTCAGTATCTCAGTGTCCCGTTCCCTCAGTATGTCAGTGCACAGCTCCCTCAGTATCTCAGTGTACAGCTCCCTCAGTATCTAAGTGTACAGTTCCCTCAGTATCCCAGTGTACGGCTCCCTTGGTATCTCAGAGAACAGCTCCCTCAGTATCCCAGTGTACAGTTCCCTCAGTATCCCAGTGTGCAGCTCCCTCAGGATCCCAGTGTACGGCTCCCTCATTATCCCAGTGTACAGCTCCCTCAGTATCTCAGTGCACAGCTCCCTCAGTATCTCAGTGTACAGCTCCCTCAGTATCTCAGTGTACAGTTCCCTCAGTATCCCAGTGTACAGTTCCCTCTGTATATCAGTGTACAGCTCCCTCAGTATCTCAGTGTACAGTTCACTCATTATCTCAGTGCACATTTCCCTCAGTATCTCAGTGTACAGCTCCCTCAGCGTCACAGTGTACAGCTCCCTCATTATCTCAGTGTACATTTCCCTCAGTATTTCAGTGTACAGTTCCCTCGGTATCTCAGTGTACTGCTCTCTCAGCATCTCAGTGTACAGTTCCCTCAGTATCTCAGTGTACAGATCCCTCAGTATCTCATTGTACAGCTCCCTCAGTATCTCAGTGTACAGCAAACTCAGTGTCTCAGTGTACAGCTCCCTCCGGACCTCAGTGTACAGCTTCCTCAGTATCTCAGTGCACAGCTCCCTCAGGATCTCAGTGTACAGCTCCTTCAGTATCTCAGTGTACAGATCCCTCAGTATCTCAGTGCATAGCTCCCTCAGTATCTCAGTGTGCAGCTCCCTCATTATCTCAGTGTACAGCTCCTTCAGTATCTCAGTGTACAGATCCCTCAGTATCTCAGTGCATAGCTCCCTCAGTATCTCAGTGTGCAGCTCCCTCATTATCTCAGTGTACAGCTCCCTCAGTATCTCAGTGCACAGCTCCCTCAGTATCTCAGTGTACAGCTCCCTCAGGATCCCAGTGTACGGCTCCCTCATTATCCCAGTGGACAGCTCCCTGAGTATCTCAGTGTCCAGCTCCCTCAGTATCTCAGTGCACAGCTCCCTCAGTATCTCAGTGTACAGCTCCCTCATTATCTCAGTGCACAGCTCCCTCAGTATCTCAGTGTGCAGTTCACTCAGTATCTCAGTGTACAGCTCCCTCAGTATCTCAGTGTACAGCTCCCTCAGTATCTCAGTGCACAGCTCCCTCAGTATCTCAGTGTGCAGTTCACTCAGTATCTCAGTGTACAGCTCCCTCAGTATCTCAGTGTACAGCTCCCTCAGTATCTCAGTGCACAGTTCCCTCTGTATCGCAGTGTACAGCTCCCTTAGTATATCGATGTATAGCTCCCTCAGTATCTCAATGTACAGCTCCCTCAGTATCTCGATGTATAGCTCCCTCAGTATCTCAGTGTACAGTTCCCTCAGTATCTCAGTGTACAGCTCCCTCAGCATCTCAGTGTACAGCTCCCTCAGTATCTCAGTGTACAGCTCCCTCAGTGTCTCAGTGTACGGTTCCCTCAGTGTCTCAGTGTACAGCTCCCTCAGTATCGCAGTGCACAGCTCCCTCAGTGTCTCAGTGTACAGCTCCCTCAGTATCTCAGTGCACAGCTCCCTCGGTATTTCAGTGTGCAGCTCCCTCAATATCTCGATGTATTGCTCCCTCAGTATCTCAGTGCACAGCAACCTCAGTATCTCAGTGTACAGCTCCCTCAGTATCTCAGTGTACAGATCCCTCAGCATCTCAGTGTCCAGCTCCATCAGTATCTCAGTTTCCAGCTCCCTCAGTATCTCAGTATACAGCTCCCTCAGTATCTCAGTTTCCAGCTCCCTCAGTATCTCAGTATACAGCTCCCTCAGTATCTCGATGTATAGCTCCCTCAGTATCTCAGTGTACAGTTCCCTCAGTGTCTCAGTGTTCAGTTCCCTCAGTGTCTCAGCGTGCAGCTCACTCAGTATCTCAGTGCACAGCTCCCTCAGTGTCTCAGTGTGCAGCTCCCTCAATATCTCGATGTATAGCTCCCTCAGTATCTCAGTGTACAGCTCCCTCAATATCTCGATGTATAGCTCCCTCAGTATCTCGGTGTGCAGCAACCTCAGTATCTCAGTGTACAGTTCCCTCAGTATCTCAGTGCACAGCTCCCTCAATATCTCGATGTATAGCTCCCTCAGTATCTCAGTGTGCAGCAACCTCAGTATCTCAGTGTACAGCTCCTCTGTATCTCAGTGTACAGCTCCCTCAGTATCTCAGTGTGCAGTTCCCTCAGTATCTCAGTGTCCAGCTCCCTCAGTATCTCAGTTTCCAGCTCCCTCAGTATCTCAGCATACAGCTCCCTCAGTATCTCAGTGTGCAGCTCCCTCAGTATCTCGATGTATAGCTCCCTCAGTATCTCAGTGTACAGTTCCCTCAGTGTCTCAGTGTTCAGTTCCCTCAGTGTCTCAGCGTGCAGCTCACTCAGTATCTCAGTGCACAGCTCCCTCAGTGTCTCAATGTGCAGCTCCCTCAGTATCTCAGTGCACAGCTCCCTCGGTATCTCAGTGTACAGCTCCCTCAATATCTCGATGTATAGCTCCCTCAGTATCTCGGTGTACTGCAACCTCAGTATCTCAGTGTACAGCTCCCTCAGTATCTCAGTGCACAGCTCCCTCAGTATCTCATTGTACAGTTCCCTCAGTATCTCAGTGTACAGCTCCCTCAATATCTCGATGTATAGCTCCCTCAGTATCTCAGTGTGCAGCAACCTCAGTATCTCAGTGTACAGCTCCTCTGTATCTCAGTGTACAGCTCCCTCAGTATCTCAGTGTGCAGTTCCCTCAGTATCTCAGTGTCCAGCTCCCTCAGTATCTCAGTTTCCAGCTCCCTCAGTATCTCAGCATACAGCTCCCTCAGTATCTCAGTGTGCAGCTCCCTCAGTATCTCTGTGTACAGCTCCCTCAGTATCTCTGTGTACAGCAACCTCAGTATCTCAGTGTACAGCTCCCTCAGTATCTCGATGGATAGCTCCCTCAGTATCTCAGTGTACATCTCATTCAGTATCTCAGTGTACAGCTCCCTCAGTGTCTCAGTGTACAGTTCCCTCAGTGTCTCAGTGTAAAGCAACCTCAGTATCTCAGTGTACAGCTCCCTCAGTATCTCGATGGATAGCTCCCTCAGTATCTCAGTGTACATCTCATTCAGTATCTCAGTGTGCAGCTCCCTCAGTATCTCTGTGTACAGCTCCCTCAGTATCTCTGTGTACAGCAACCTCAGTATCTCAGTGTACAGCTCCCTCAGTATCTCAGTGTACATCTCATTCAGTATCTCAGTGTACAGCTCCCTCAGTATGTCAGTGTGCAGTTCCCTCAGTATCTCAGTGTCCAGCTCCCTCAGTATCTCAGTTTCCAGCTCCCTCAGTATCTCAGCATACAGCTCCCTCAGTATCTCAGTGTGCAGCTCCCTCAGTATCTCTGTGTACAGCTCCCTCAGTATCTCTGTGTGCAGCAACCTCAGTATCTATGTGTGCAGCTCCCTCAGTATCTCGATGGATAGCTCCCTCAGTATCTCAGTGCACATCTCATTCAGTATCTCAGTGTGCAGCTCCCTCAGTGTCTCAGTGTACAGCTCCCTCAGTGTCTCAGTGTACTGCTTCCTAAGTATCTCATTGCACAGCTCCCTCAGTATCTCAGTGTACAGCTCCTCTGTATCTCAGTGTACAGCTCCCTCAGTATCTCAGTGTGCAGTTCCCTCAGTATCTCAGTGTCCAGCTCCCTCAGTATCTCAGTGTGCAGTTCCCCCAGTATCTCAGTGTCCAGCTCCCTCACTATCTCAGTGTACAGCTCCCTCAGACTCTCAGTGTACAGTCCCCTCAGTGTCTCAGTCTACTGCTTCCTCAGTATCTCAGTGCACAGTTCCCTCAGTATCTCAGTGTACAGCTCCCTCAGTATCTCTGTGTACAGCTCCCTCAGTATCTCTGTGTACAGCAACCTCAGTATCTCAGTGTACAGCTCCCTCAGTATCTCTGTGTACAGCTCCCTCAGTATCTCTGTGCACAGCAACCTCAGTATCTCAGTGTACAGCTCCCTCAGTATCTCGATGGATAGCTCCCTCAGTATCTCAGTGTACATCTCCCTCAGTATCTCAGTGTACAGCTCCCTCAGTGTCTCAGTGTACAGTTCCCTCAGTATCTCGATGGATAGCTCCCTCAGTATCTCAGTGTCCAGCTCCCTCAGTATCTCAGTGTACATCTCCCTCAGTATCTCAGTGTACAGCTCCCTCAGTATCTCAGTGTACAGCTCCCTCAGTATCTCGATGGATAGCTCCCTCAGTATCTCAGTGTCCAGCTCCCTCAGTATCTCAGTGTACAGCTCCCTCAGTATCTCAGTGTCCAGCTCCCTCAGTATCTCAGTGTACAGCTCCCTCAGTATCTCGATGGATAGCTCCCTCAGTATCTCAGTGTACAGCTCCCTCAGTATCTCAGTGTCTCGCTCCCTCAGTATCTCAGTGTACAGCTCCCTCAGTATCTCAGTGTACAGCTCCCTCAGTATCTCAGTGTACAGCTCCCTCAGTATCTCAGTGCACAGCTCCCTCAGTGTCTCAGTGTACTGCTTCCTCAGTATCTCAGTGCACAGCTCCCTCAGTATCTCAGTGTACAGCTCCCTCAGTATCTCTGTGTACAGCTCCCTCAGTATCTCTGTGTACAGCAACCTCAGTATCTCAGTGTACAGCTCCCTCAGTATCTCGATGGATAGCTCCCTCAGTATCTCAGTGTACATCTCCCTCAGTATCTCAGTGTACAGCTCCCTCAGTATCTCAGTGCACAGCTCCCTCGGTATCTCAGTGTGCAGCTCCCTCAATATCTCGATGTATTGCTCCCTCAGTATCTCAGTGTACAGCAACCTCAGCATCTCAGTGTACAGCTCCCTCAGTATCTCAGTGTACAGCTCCCTCAGTATCTCGATGGATAGCTCCCTCAGTATCTCAGTGTACATCTCCCTCAGTATCTCAGTGTACAGCTCCCTCAGTGTCTCAGTGTACAGTTCCCTCAGTATCTCGATGGATAGCTCCCTCAGTATCTCAGTGTCCAGCTCCCTCAGTATCTCAGTGTACATCTCCCTCAGTATCTCAGTGTACAGCTCCCTCAGTATCTCAGTGTACAGCTCCCTCAGTATCTCGATGGATAGCTCCCTCAGTATCTCAGTGTCCAGCTCCCTCAGTATCTCAGTGTACAGCTCCCTCAGTATCTCAGTGTCCAGCTCCCTCAGTATCTCAGTGTACAGCTCCCTCAGTATCTCGATGGATAGCTCCCTCAGTATCTCAGTGTACAGCTCCCTCAGTATCTCAGTGTCTCGCTCCCTCAGTATCTCAGTGTACAGCTCCCTCAGTATCTCAGTGTACAGCTCCCTCAGTATCTCAGTGTACAGCTCCCTCAGTATCTCAGTGCACAGCTCCCTCAGTGTCTCAGTGTACTGCTTCCTCAGTATCTCAGTGCACAGCTCCCTCAGTATCTCAGTGTACAGCTCCCTCAGTATCTCTGTGTACAGCTCCCTCAGTATCTCTGTGTACAGCAACCTCAGTATCTCAGTGTACAGCTCCCTCAGTATCTCGATGGATAGCTCCCTCAGTATCTCAGTGTACATCTCCCTCAGTATCTCAGTGTACAGCTCCCTCAGTATCTCAGTGCACAGCTCCCTCGGTATCTCAGTGTGCAGCTCCCTCAATATCTCGATGTATTGCTCCCTCAGTATCTCAGTGTACAGCAACCTCAGCATCTCAGTGTACAGCTCCCTCAGTATCTCAGTGTACAGCTCCCTCAGTATCTCGATGGATAGCTCCCTCAGTATCTCAGTGTACATCTCCCTCAGTATCTCAGTGTACAGCTCCCTCAGTGTCTCAGTGTACAGTTCCCTCAGTATCTCGATGGATAGCTCCCTCAGTATCTCAGTGTCCAGCTCCCTCAGTATCTCAGTGTACATCTCCCTCAGTATCTCAGTGTACAGCTCCCTCAGTATCTCAGTGTACAGCTCCTCTGTATCTCAGTGTACAGCTCCTCAGTATCTCAGTGAACAGTTCCCTCAGTATATCACTGTACATTTCCCTCAGTATCTCAGTGTCCAGCTCTCTCAGTATCTCAGTGTCCAGCTCCCTCAGTATCTCAGTGTACAGCTCCCTCAGTATCTCGATGGATATCTCCCTCAGTATCTCAGTGTCCAGCTCCCTCAGTATCTCAGTGTACAGCTCCCTCAGTATCTCAGTGTCCAGCTCCCTCAGTATCTCAGTGTACAGCTCCCTCAGTATCTCGATGGATAGCTCCCTCAGTATCTCAGTGTACAGCTCCCTCAGTATCTCAGTGTCTCGCTCCCTCAGTATCTCAGTGTACAGCTCCCTCAGTATCTCAGTGTACAGCTCCCTCAGTATCTCAGTGTACAGCTCCCTCAGTATCTCAGTGTCTCGCTCCCTCAGTATCTCAGTGTACAGCTCCCTCAGTATCTCAGTGTCTCGCTCCCTCAGTATCTCAGTGTACAGCTCCCTCAGTATCTCAGTGTACAGCTCCCTCAGTATCTCAGAGTCTCGCTCCCTCAGTATCTCGATGGATAGCTCCCTCAGTATCTCAGTGTACAGCTCCCTCAGTATCTCAGTGTCTCGCTCCCTCAGTATCTCGATGGATAGCTCCCTCAGTATCTCAGTGTACAGCTCCCTCAGTATCTCAGTGTACAGCTCCCTCAGTATCTCAGTGTCTCGCTCCCTCAGTATCTCGATGGATAGCTCCCTCAGTATCTCAGTGTCCAGCTCCCTCAGTATCTCAGTGTACAGCTGCCTCAGTATCTCGATGGATAGCTCCCTCAGTATCTCAGTGTACAGCTCCCTCAGTATCTCAGTGTCTCGCTCCCTCAGTATCTCAGTGTACAGCTCCCTCAGTATCTCAGTGTACAGCTCCCTCAGTATCTCAGTGTACAGCTCCCTCAGTATCTCAGTGTCTCGCTCCCTCAGTATCTCAGTGTACAGCTCCCTCAGTATCTCAGTGTCTCGCTCCCTCAGTATCTCAGTGTACAGCTCCCTCAGTATCTCAGTGTACAGCTCCCTCAGTATCTCAGTGTCTCGCTCCCTCAGTATCTCGATGGATAGCTCCCTCAGTATCTCAGTGTACAGCTCCCTCAGTATCTCAGTGTCTCGCTCCCTCAGTATCTCGATGGATAGCTCCCTCAGTAACTCAGTGCACAGCTCCCTCAGTATCTCAGTGTACAGCTCACTCAGTATCTCAGTGTCTCGCTCCCTCAGTATCTCAGTGTACAGCTCCCTCAGTATCTCAGTGCACAGCTCCCTCGGTATCTCAGTGTGCAGCTCCCTCAATATCTCGATGTATTGCTCCCTCAGTATCTCAGTGTACAGCAACCTCAGTATCTCAGTGTACAGCTCCCTCAGTATCTCAGTGTACAGATCCCTCAGCATCTCAGTGTCCAGCTCCATCAGTATCTCAGTTTCCAGCTCACTCAGTATCTCAGTATACAGCTCCCTCAGTATCTCAGTTTCCAGCTCCCTCAGTATCTCAGTACACAGCTCCCTCAGTATCTCGATGTATAGCTCCCTCAGTATCTCAGTGTACAGTTCCCTCAGTGTCTCAGTGTTCAGTTCCCTCAGTGTCTCAGCGTGCAGCTCACTCAGTATCTCAGTGCACAGCTCCCTCAGTGTCTCAGTGTGCAGCTCCCTCAATATCTCGATGTATAGCTCCCTCAGTATCTCAGTGTACAGCTCCCTCAATATCTCGATGTATAGCTCCCTCAGTATCTCGGTGTGCAGCAACCTCAGTATCTCAGTGTACAGTTCCCTCAGTATCTCAGTGTACAGCTCCCTCAATATCTCGATGTATAGCTCCCTCAGTATCTCGGTGTACTGCAACCTCAGTATCTCAGTGTACAGCTCCCTCAGTATCTCAGTGCACAGCTCCCTCAGTATCTCATTGTACAGTTCCCTCAGTATCTCAGTGTACAGCTCCCTCAATATCTCGATGTACAGCTCCCTCAGTATCTCAGTGTGCAGCAACCTCAGTATCTCAGTGTACAGCTCCTCTGTATCTCAGTGTACAGCTCCCTCAGTATCTCAGTGTGCAGTTCCCTCAGTATCTCAGTGTCCAGCTCCCTCAGTATCTCAGTTTCCAGCTCCCTCAGTATCTCAGCATACAGCTCCCTCAGTATCTCAGTGTGCAGCTCCCTCAGTATCTCTGTGTACCGCTCCCTCAGTATCTCTGTGTACAGCAACCTCAGTATCTCAGTGTACAGCTCCCTCAGTATCTCGATGGATAGTTCCCTCAGTATCTCAGTGTACATCTCATTCAGTATCTCAGTGTACAGCTCCCAGTGTCTCAGTGTACAGTTCCCTCAGTGTCTCAGTGTACAGCAACCTCAGTATCTCAGTGTACAGCTCCCTCAGTATCTCGATGGATAGCTCCCTCAGTATCTCAGTGTACATCTCATTCAGTATCTCAGTGTGCAGCTCCCTCAGTATCTCTGTGTACAGCTCCCTCAGTATCTCTGTGTACAGCAACCTTAGTATCTCAGTGTACAGCTCCCTCAGTATCTCGATGGATAGCTCCCTCAGTATCTCAGTGTACATCTCATTCAGTATCTCAGTGTACAGCTCCCTCAGTATCTCAGTGTGCAGTTCCCTCAGTATCTCAGTGTCCAGCTCCCTCAGTATCTCAGTTTCCAGCTCCCTCAGTATCTCAGCATACAGCTCCCTCAGTATCTCAGTGTGCAGCTCCCTCAGTATCTCGATGTATAGCTCCCTCAGTATCTCAGTGTACAGTTCCCTCAGTGTCTCAGTGTTCAGTTCCCTCAGTGTCTCAGCGTGCAGCTCACTCAGTATCTCAGTGCACAGCTCCCTCAGTGTCTCAGTGTGCAGCTCCCTCAGTATCTCAGTGCACAGCTCCCTCGGTATCTCAGTGTACAGCTCCCTCAATATCTCGATGTATAGCTCCCTCAGTATCTCGGTGTACTGCAACCTCAGTATCTCAGTGTACAGCTCCCTCAGTATCTCAGTGCACAGCTCCCTCAGTATCTCATTGTACAGTTCCCTCAGTATCTCAGTGTACAGCTCCCTCAATATCTCGATGTATAGCTCCCTCAGTATCTCAGTGTGCAGCAACCTCAGTATCTCAGTGTACAGCTCCTCTGTATCTCAGTGTACAGCTCCCTCAGTATCTCAGTGTGCAGTTCCCTCAGTATCTCAGTGTCCAGCTCCCTCAGTATCTCAGTTTCCAGCTCCCTCAGTATCTCAGCATACAGCTCCCTCAGTATCTCAGTGTGCAGCTCCCTCAGTATCTCTGTGTACAGCTCCCTCAGTATCTCTGTGTACAGCAACCTCAGTATCTCAGTGTACAGCTCCCTCAGTATCTCGATGGATAGCTCCCTCAGTATCTCAGTGTACATCTCATTCAGTATCTCCGTGTACAGCTCCCTCAGTGTCTCAGTGTACAGTTCCCTCAGTGTCTCAGTGTACAGCAACCTCAGTATCTCAGTGTACAGCTCCCTCAGTATCTCGATGGATAGCTCCCTCAGTATCTCAGTGTACATCTCATTCAGTATCTCAGTGTGCAGCTCCCTCAGTATCTCTGTGTACAGCTCCCTCAGTATCTCTGTGTACAGCAACCTCAGTATCTCAGTGTACAGCTCCCTCAGTATCTCGATGGATAGCTCCCTCAATATCTCAGTGTACATCTCATTCAGTATCTCAGTGTACAGCTCCCTCAGTATGTCAGTGTGCAGTTCCCTCAGTATCTCAGTGTCCAGCTCCCTCAGTATCTCAGTTTCCAGCTCCCTCAGTATCTCAGCATACAGCTCCCTCAGTATCTCAGTGTGCAGCTCCCTCAGTATCTCTGTGTACAGCTCCCTCAGTATCTCTGTGTACAGCAACCTCAGTATCTCAGTGTACAGCTCCCTCAGTATCTCGATGGATAGCTCCCTCAGTATCTCAGTGTACATCTCGTTCAGTATCTCAGTGTACAGCTCCCTCAGTGTCTCAGTGTACAGCTCCCTCAGTGTCTCAGTGTACTGCTTCCTCAGTATCTCATTGCACAGCTCCCTCAGTATCTCAGTGTACAGCTCCTCTGTATCTCAGTGTAGAGCTCCCTCAGTATCTCAGTGTGCAGTTCCCTCAGTATCTCAGTGTCCAGCTCCCTCAGTATCTCAGTGTCCAGCTCCCTCAGTATCTCAGTGTGCAGTTCCCTCAGTATCTCAGTGTCCAGCTCCCTCACTATCTCAGTGCACAGCTCCCTCAGTCTCTCAGTGTACAGTCCCCTCAGTGTCTCAGTGTAATGCTTCCTCAGTATCTCAGTGCACAGTTCCCTCAGTATATCAGTGTACAGCTCCCTCAGTATCTCTGTGTACAGCTCCCTCAGTATCTCTGTGTGCAGCAACCTCAGAATCTCAGTGTACAGCTCCCTCAGTATCTCTGTGTACAGCTCCCTCAGTATCTCTGTGTACAGCAACCTCAGTATCTCAGTGTACAGCTCCCTCAGTATCTCGATGGATAGCTCCCTCAGTATCTCAGTGTACATCTCCCTCAGTATCTCAGTGTACAGCTCCCTCAGTGTCTCAGTGTGCAGTTCCCTCAGTATCTCGATGGATAGCTCCCTCAGTATCTCAGTGTCCAGCTCCCTCAGTATCTCAGTGTACATCTCTCTCAGTATCTCAGTGTACAGCTCCCTCAGTATCTCAGTGTACAGCTCCCTCAGTATCTCGATGGATAGCTCCCTCAGTATCTCAGTGTCCAGCTCCCTCAGTATCTCAGTGTACAGCTCCCTCAGTATCTCAGTGTCCAGCTCCCTCAGTATCTCAGTGTACAGCTCCCTCAGTATCTCAGTGTCTCGCTCCCTCAGTATCTCAGTGTACAGCTCCCTCAGTATCTCAGCATGCAGCTCCCTCAGTATCTCAGTGTGCAGCTCCCTCAGTATCTCTGTGTACCGCTCCCTCAGTATCTCTGTGTACAGCAACCTCAGTATCTCAGTGTACAGCTCCCTCAGTATCTCGATGGATAGCTCCCTCAGTATCTCAGTGTACATCTCATTCAGTATCTCAGTGTACAGCTCCCTCAGTGTCTCAGTGTACAGTTCCCTCAGTGTCTCAGTGTACAGCAACCTCAGTATCTCAGTGTACAGCTCCCTCAGTATCTCGATGGATAGCTCCCTCAGTATCTCAGTGTACATCTCATTCAGTATCTCAGTGTGCAGCTCCCTCAGTATCTCTGTGTACAGCTCCCTCAGTATCTCTGTGTACAGCAACCTTAGTATCTCAGTGTACAGCTCCCTCAGTATCTCGATGGATAGCTCCCTCAGTATCTCAGTGTACATCTCATTCAGTATCTCAGTGTACAGCTCCCTCAGTATCTCAGTGTGCAGTTCCCTCAGTATCTCAGTGTCCAGCTCCCTCAGTATCTCAGTTTCCAGCTCCCTCAGTATCTCAGCATACAGCTCCCTCAGTATCTCAGTGTGCAGCTCCCTCAGGATCTCGATGTATAGCTCCCTCAGTATCTCAGTGTACAGTTCCCTCAGTGTCTCAGTGTTCAGTTCCCTCAGTGTCTCAGCGTGCAGCTCACTCAGTATCTCAGTGCACAGCTCCCTCAGTGTCTCAGTGTGCAGCTCCCTCAGTATCTCAGTGCACAGCTCCCTCGGTATCTCAGTGTACAGCTCCCTCAATATCTCGATGTATAGCTCCCTCAGTATCTCGGTGTACTGCAACCTCAGTATCTCAGTGTACAGCTCCCTCAGTATCTCAGTGCACACCTCCCTCAGTATCTCATTGTACAGTTCCCTCAGTATCTCAGTGTACAGCTCCCTCAATATCTCGATGTATAGCTCCCTCAGTATCTCAGTGTGCAGCAACCTCAGTATCTCAGTGTACAGCTCCTCTGTATCTCAGTGTACAGCTCCCTCAGTATCTCAGTGTGCAGTTCCCTCAGTATCTCAGTGTCCAGCTCCCTCAGTATCTCAGTTTCCAGCTCCCTCAGTATCTCAGCATACAGCTCCCTCAGTATCTCAGTGTGCAGCTCCCTCAGTATCTCTGTGTACAGCTCCCTCAGTATCTCTGTGTACAGCAACCTCAGTATCTCAGTGTACAGCTCCCTCAGTATCTCGATGGATAGCTCCCTCAGTATCTCAGTGTACATCTCATTCAGTATCTCAGTGTACAGCTCCCTCAGTGTCTCAGTGTACAGTTCCCTCAGTGTCTCAGTGTACAGCAACCTCAGTATCTCAGTGTACAGCTCCCTCAGTATCTCGATGGATAGCTCCCTCAGTATCTCAGTGTACATCTCATTCAGTATCTCAGTGTGCAGCTCCCTCAGTATCTCTGTGTACAGCTCCCTCAGTATCTCTGTGTACAGCAACCTCAGTATCTCAGTGTACAGCTCCCTCAGTATCTCGATGGATAGCTCCCTCAGTATCTCAGTGTACATCTCATTCAGTATCTCAGTGTGCAGCTCCCTCAGTATGTCAGTGTGCAGTTCCCTCAGTATCTCAGTGTCCAGCTCCCTCAGTATCTCAGTTTCCAGCTCCCTCAGTATCTCAGCATACAGCTCCCTCAGTATCTCAGTGTGCAGCTCCCTCAGTATCTCTGTGTACAGCTCCCTCAGTATCTCTGTGTACAGCAACCTCAGTATCTCAGTGTACAGCTCCCTCAGTATCTCGATGGATAGCTCCCTCAGTATCTCAGTGTACATCTCATTCAGTATCTCAGTGTACAGCTCCCTCAGTGTCTCAGTGTACAGCTCCCTCAGTGTCTCAGTGTACTGCTTCCTCAGTATCTCATTGCACAGCTCCCTCAGTATCTCAGTGTACAGCTCCTCTGTATCTCAGTGTGCAGCTCCCTCAGTATCTCAGTGTGCAGTTCCCTCAGTATCTCAGTGTCCAGCTCCCTCAGTATCTCAGTGTCCAGCTCCCTCAGTATCTCAGTGTGCAGTTCCCTCAGTATCTCAGTGTCCAGCTCCCTCACTATCTCAGTGTACAGCTCCCTCAGTCTCTCAGTGTACAGTCCCCTCAGTGTCTCAGTGTACTGCTTCCTCAGTATCTCAGTGCACAGTTCCCTCAGTATCTCAGTGTACAGCTCCCTCAGTATCTCTGTGCACAGCTCCCTCAGTATCTCTGTGTACAGCAACCTCAGTATCTCAGTGTACAGCTCCCTCAGTATCTCTTTGTACAGCTCCCTCAGTATCTCTGTGTACAGCAACCTCAGTATGTCAGTGTGCAGCTCCCTCAGTATCTCGATGGATAGCTCCCTCAGTATCTCAGTGTACATCTCCCTCAGTATCTCAGTGTACAGCTCCCTCAGTGTCTCAGTGTGCAGTTCCCTCAGTATCTCGATGGATAGCTCCCTCAGTATCTCAGTGTCCAGCTCCCTCAGTATCTCAGTGTACATCTCCCTCAGTATCTCAGTGTACAGCTCCCTCAGTATCTCAGTGTACAGCTCCCTCAGTATCTCGATGGATAGCTCCCTCAGTATCTCAGTGTCCAGCTCCCTCAGTATCTCAGTGTACAGCTCCCTCAGTATCTCAGTGTCCAGCTCCCTCAGTATCTCAGTGTACAGCTCCCTCAGTATCTCGATGGATAGCTCCCTCAGTATCTCAGTGTACAGCTCCCTCAGTATCTCAGTGTCTCGCTCCCTCAGTATCTCAGTGTACAGCTCCCTCAGTATCTCAGTGTACAGCTCCCTCCGTATCTCAGTGTACAGCTCCCTCAGTATCTCAGTGCACAGCTCCCTCAGTGTCTCAGTGTACTGCTTCCTCAGTATCTCAGTGCACAGCTCCCTCAGTATCTCAGTGTACAGCTCCCTCAGTATCTCTGTGTACAGCTCCCTCAGTATCTCAGTGTACAGCTCCCTCAGTATCTCAGTGTACAGCTCCCTCAGTATCTCAGTGTCTCGCTCCCTCAGTATCTCGATGGATAGCTCCCTCAGTATCTCAGTGTACAGCTCCCTCAGTATCTCAGTGTCTCGCTCCCTCAGTATCTCGATGGATAGCTCCCTCAGTATCTCAGTGTACAGCTCCCTCAGTATCTCAGTGTACAGCTCCCTCAGTATCTCAGTGTCTCGCTCCCTCAGTATCTCGATGGATAGCTCCCTCAGTATCTCAGTGTCCAGCTCCCTCAGTATCTCAGTGTACAGCTCCCTCAGTATCTCGATGGATAGCTCCCTCAGTATCTCAGTGTACAGCTCCCTCAGTATCTCAGTGTCTCGCTCCCTCAGTATCTCAGTGTACAGCTCCCTCAGTATCTCAGTGTACAGCTCCCTCAGTATCTCATTGTACAGCTCCCTCAGTATCTCAGTGTCTCGCTCCCTCAGTATCTCAGTGTACAGCTCCCTCAGTATCTCAGTGTCTCGCTCCCTCAGTATCTCAGTGTACAGCTCCCTCAGTATCTCAGTGTACAGCTCCCTCAGTATCTCAGTGTCTCGCTCCCTCAGTATCTCGATGGATAGCTCCCTCAGTATCTCAGTGTACAGCTTCCTCAGTATCTCAGTGTCTCGCTCCCTCAGTATCTCGATGGATAGCTCCCTCAGTATCTCAGTGCACAGCTCCCTCAGTATCTCAGTGTACAGCTCCCTCAGTATCTCAGTGTCTCGCTCCCTCAGTATCTCAGTGTACAGCTCCCTCAGTATCTCAGTGTACATCTCCCTCAGTATCTCAGTGTACAGCTCCCTCAGTATCTCAGTGTCTCGCTCCCTCAGTATCTCAGTGTACAGCTCCCTCATTATCTCAGTGTACAGCTCCCTCAGTATCTCAGTGTCTCGCTCCCTCAGTATCTCAGTGTACAGCTCCCTCAGTATCTCAGTGTACAGCTCCCTCAGTATCTCAGTGTACAGCTCCCTCAGTATCTCAGTGTCTCGCTCCCTCAGTATCTCAGTGTCTCGCTCCCTCAGTATCTCTGTGTACAGCAACCTCATTATCTCAGTGTACAGCTCCCTCAGTATCTCGATGGATAGCTCCCTCAGTATCTCAGTGTACATCTCATTCAGTATCTCAGTGCACAGCTCCCTCAGTGTCTCAGTGTACAGTTCCCTCAGTGTCTCAGTGTACAGCAACCTCAGTATCTCAGTGTACAGCTCCCTCAGTATCTCGATGGATAGCTCCCTCAGTATCTCAGTGTACATCTCATTCAGTATCTCAGTGTGCAGCTCCCTCAGTATCTCTGTGTACAGCTCCCTCAGTATCTCTGTGTACAGCAACCTTAGTATCTCAGTGTACAGCTCCCTCAGTATCTCGATGGATAGCTCCCTCAGTATCTCAGTGTACATCTCATTCAGTATCTCAGTGTACAGCTCCCTCAGTATCTCAGTGTGCAGTTCCCTCAGTATCTCAGTGTCCAGCTCCCTCAGTATCTCAGTTTCCAGCTCCCTCAGTATCTCAGCATACAGCTCCCTCAGTATCTCAGTGTGCAGCTCCCTCAGTATCTCGATGTATAGCTCCCTCAGTATCTCAGTGTACAGTTCCCTCAGTGTCTCAGTGTTCAGTTCCCTCAGTGTCTCAGCGTGCAGCTCACTCAGTATCTCAGTGCACAGCTCCCTCAGTGTCTCAGTGTGCAGCTCCCTCAGTATCTCAGTGCACAGCTCCCTCGGTATCTCAGTGTACAGCTCAATCAATATCTCGATGTATAGCTCCCTCAGTATCTCGGTGTACTGCAACCTCAGTATCTCAGTGTACAGCTCCCTCAGTATCTCAGTGCACAGCTCCCTCAGTATCTCATTGTACAGTTCCCTCAGTATCTCAGTGTACAGCTCCCTCAATATCTCGATGTATAGCTCCCTCAGTATCTCAGTGTGCAGCAACCTCAGTATCTCAGTGTACATCTCCTCTGTATCTCAGTGTACAGCTCCCTCAGTATCTCAGTGTGCAGTTCCCTCAGTATCTCAGTGTCCAGCTCCCTCAGTATCTCAGTTTCCAGCTCCCTCAGTATCTCAGCATACAGCTCCCTCAGTATCTCAGTGTGCAGCTCCCTCAGTATCTCTGTGTACAGCTCCCTCAGTATCTCTGTGTACAGCAACCTCAGTATCTCAGTGTACAGCTCCCTCAGTATCTCGATGGATAGCTCCCTCAGTATCTCAGTGTACATCTCATTCAGTATCTCAGTGTCCAGCTCCCTCAGTATCTCAGTTTCCAGCTCCCTCAGTATCTCAGCATGCAGCTCCCTCAGTATCTCAGTGTGCAGCTCCCTCAGTATCTCTGTGTATAGCTCCCTCAGTATCTCTGTGTACAGCAACCTCAGTATCTCAGTGTACAGCTCCCTCAGTATCTCGATGGATAGCTCCCTCAGTATCTCAGTGTACATCTCATTCAGTATCTCAGTGTACAGCTCCCTCAGTGTCTCACTGTACAGCTCCCTCAGTGTCTCAGTGTACTGCTTCCTCAGTATCTCATTGCACAGCTCCCTCAGTATCTCAGTGTACAGCTCCTCTGTATCTCAGTGTACAGCTCCCTCAGTATCTCAGTGTGCAGTTCCCTCAGTATCTCAGTGTCCAGCTCCCTCAGTATCTCAGTGTCCAGCTCCCTCAGTATCTCAGTGTCCAGCTCCCTCACTATCTCAGTGTCCAGCTCCCTCAGTCTCTCAGTGTACAGTCCCCTCAGTGTCTCAGTGTACTGCTTCCTCAGTATCTCAGTGCACAGTTCCCTCAGTATCTCAGTGTACAGCTCCCTCAGTATCTCTGTGTACAGCTCCCTCAGTATCTCTGTGTACAGCAACCTCAGTATCTCAGTGTACAGCTCCCTCAGTATCTCTGTGTACAGCTCCCTCAGTATCTCTGTGTACAGCAACCTCAGTATCTCAGTGTACAGCTCCCTCAGTATCTCGATGGATAGCTCCCTCAGTATCTCAGTGTACATCTCCCTCAGTATCTCAGTGTACAGCTCCCTCAGTGTCTCAGTGTACAGTTCCCTCAGTATCTCGATGGATAGCTCCCTCAGTATCTCAGTGTCCAGCTCCCTCAGTATCTCAGTGTACATCTCCCTCAGTATCTCAGTGTACAGCTCCCTCAGTATCTCAGTGTACAGCTCCCTCAGTATCTCGATGGATAGCTCCCTCAGTATCTCAGTGTCCAGCTCCCTCAGTATCTCAGTGTACAGCTCCCTCAGTATCTCAGTGTCCAGCTCCCTCAGTATCTCAGTGTACAGCTCCCTCAGTATCTCGATGGATAGCTCCCTCAGTATCTCAGTGTACAGCTCCCTCAGTATCTCAGTGTCTCGCTCCCTCAGTATCTCAGTGTGCAGCTCCCTCAGTATCTCAGTGTACAGCTCCCTCAGTATCTCAGTGTACAGCTCCCTCAGTATCTCAGTGCACAGCTCCCTCAGTGTCTCAGTGTACTGCTTCCTCAGTATCTCAGTGCACAGCTCCCTCAGTATCTCAGTGTACAGCTCCCTCAGTATCTCTGTGTACAGCTCCCTCAGTATCTCTGTGTACAGCAACCTCAGTATGTCAGTGTACAGCTCCCTCAGTATCTCGATGGATAGCTCCCTCAGTATCTCAGTGTACATCTCCCTCAGTATCTCAGTGTACAGCTCCCTCAGTATCTCAGTGCACAGCTCCCTCGGTATCTCAGTGTGCAGCTCCCTCAATATCTCGATGTATTGCTCCCTCAGTATCTCAGTGTCCAGCTCCCTCAGTATCTCAGTGTACAGCTCCCTCAGTATCTCGATGGATAGCTCCCTCAGTATCTCAGTGTACAGCTCCCTCAGTATCTCAGTGTCTCGCTCCCTCAGTATCTCAGTGTACAGCTCCCTCAGTATCTCAGTGTACAGCTCCCTCAGTATCTCAGTGTACAGCTCCCTCAGTATCTCAGTTTCTCGCTCCCTCAGTATCTCAGTGTACAGCTCCCTCAGTATCTCAGTGTCTCGCTCCCTCAGTATCTCAGTGTACAGCTCCCTCAGTATCTCAGTGTACAGCTCCCTCAGTATCTCAGTGTCTCGCTCCCTCAGTATCTCGATGGATAGCTCCCTCAGTATCTCAGTGTACAGCTCCCTCAGTATCTCAGTGTCTCGCTCCCTCAGTATCTCGATGGATAGCTCCCTCAGTATCTCAGTGTACAGCTCCCTCAGTATCTCAGTGTATAGCTCCCTCAGTATCTCAGTGTCTCGCTCCCTCAGTATCTCGATGGATAGCTCCCTCAGTATCTCAGTGTCCAGCTCCCTCAGTATCTCAGTGTACAGCTCCCTCAGTATCTCGATGGATAGCTCCCTCAGTATCTCAGTGTACAGCTCCCTCAG
The DNA here is from genome assembly GCF_035084215.1 of Heptranchias perlo. NCBI lineage: Eukaryota > Metazoa > Chordata > Chondrichthyes > Hexanchiformes > Hexanchidae > Heptranchias > Heptranchias perlo. The sequence goes on along the minus strand of NW_027139303.1, from coordinate 218,250 downwards.
TATCTCAGTGTCTCGCTCCCTCAGTATCTCAGTGTACAGCTCCCTCAGTATCTCAGTGTACAGCTCCCTCAGTATCTCAGTGTACAGCTCCCTCAGTATCTCAGTGTCTCGCTCCCTCAGTATCTCAGTGTACAGCTCCCTCAGTATCTCAGTGTCTCGCTCCCTCAGTATCTCAGTGTACAGCTCCCTCAGTATCTCAGTGTACAGCTCCCTCAGTATCTCAGTGTCTCGCTCCCTCAGTATCTCGATGGATAGCTCCCTCAGTATCTCAGTGTACAGCTTCCTCAGTATCTCAGTGTCTCGCTCCCTCAGTATCTCGATGGATAGCTCCCTCAGTATCTCAGTGCACAGCTCCCTCAGTATCTCAGTGTACAGCTCCCTCAGTATCTCAGTGTCTCGCTCCCTCAGTATCTCAGTGTACAGCTCCCTCAGTATCTCAGTGTACATCTCCCTCAGTATCTCAGTGTACAGCTCCCTCAGTATCTCAGTGTCTCGCTCCCTCAGTATCTCAGTGTACAGCTCCCTCAGTATCTCAGTGTACAGCTCCCTCAGTATCTCAGTGTCTCGCTCCCTCAGTATCTCAGTGTACAGCTCCCTCAGTATCTCAGTGTACAGCTCCCTCAGTATCTCAGTGTACAGCTCCCTCAGTATCTCAGTGTCTCGCTCCCTCAGTATCTCAGTGTCTCGCTCCCTCAGTATCTCAGTGTACAGCTCCCTCAGTATCTCAGTGTACAGCTCCCTCAGTATCTCAGTGTCTCGCTCCCTCAGTATCTCAGTGTCTCGCTCCCTCAGTATCTCAGTGTACAGCTCCCTCAGTATCTCAGTGTACAGCTCCCTCAGTATCTCAGTGTACAGCTCCCTCAGTATCTCAGTGTCTCGCTCCCTCAGTATCTCAGTGTACAGCTCCCTCAGTATCTCAGTGTACAGCTCCCTCAGTATCTCAGTGTACAGCTCCCTCAGTATCTCAGTGTCTCGCTCCCTCAGTATCTCAGTGTCTCGCTCCCTCAGTATCTCAGTGTACAGCTCCCTCAGTATCTCAGTGCACAGCTCAATACAAAATAGTCACTCATAAATGCCACAGGGTATTTAGAAGAAATTTGTGCATCGAGAGAGTGTTTCGAATGTGGAACTCACTCCCACAGGGAATAGTTGAGGCGAATAGCATCGATGCATTTAAAGGAAAGCTGGATAAACACATGAGGGAGAAAGGAATCGAAGGATATGTTGATAGGGTTCGATGAAGTGGGGGGAGAAGACTTGTGTGGAGCTTGAACACTGGCATCGAGCAGTTGGGCCGAATGGGCTGTTGTCGTGCTGTACATTCTGTGTAATTCTATACGTCACTGAAACCCTGACACCAGGGATCAGCCTCAGGGCTATCCTGTGTCTCCAGCTCTTGAATATCTCCCTTGTGCCTCAGTGACCAGAACTGTTCACAGTACTGAGAGTTTGATCTGTCCAGAGCCCTGTACGGTGTGATTAGGACTTCCTCTGACTTGTGTCCTACTCTTTGGATATTGTAGTAACACGTTCTGTTGCCTTCGTTGATTGCTGCTCTGCATCGACCGGACATGTTTGTCATTGAGTCTAAGACTCCCAGATCTCTGGTCTTCACTCTTAGCTACTTTAACACTGTTCCTGGACTCGGTGTGCTCTCGATTTTTCCTTCCCCAGTGCAGCACTTTACACTTCTCTCTATTAACATTCACCTGCAGAATTATTGGAGAGAAAAATTCCAAGTGGAAAGAGGTCCTGCTACCAATCGGCCTCCTCTAACTCGAGCTCAGCCTCTCCCAGTTCCACTGCCTCTCCGAGTTAGATGTCATCTACAAACGTGACCAATTAGCATTGAGTTTCAGAATCCAACGAGGAGCGGCTGGTCCAATACTGAGCCCTGGGACACTCCACTCACTACCTGCCCCCACCCCACGGCATTGCCCCTCTAATCTTCCTACCCATTGTTCTCTACCCTTCAGCCACTTTCTTATCCATATCCTGACTCCCCAGAGACTTGAGTTTAATTAGTAATCTGTCATGTGGAACTTGTGGAAGTCTAAGTACACAATGTGCAGTCAAGTCGGGTTGACATTCTCTCAAAGGAATCAAACCTGTTGGTCAGGCAGGAACTTCCCTTTCTGAATCAATACTGTTAAGTAGGTTATTGTTGTCCAGATCATCCTCAAGTTTACTCCTGACAATCAATTCCTTTATTTTAAACAGAGTTAAGGTGAGATTCATGGCTCTGTCGTTGCCTTTGTTTGTTCTGCCCCCCTTTTTAATTATAGGCACCACATTAGCCGGCTTCCAATGTCCATTGACTCACTCATAATGATTGTGAGCATCTCACAAATCTCCTCAGTCTCTCAGCATTCTGAGATAAGGACCATCTAATAATTTGCTTTAAGCCCTTTCAGATTGTCTGGGACTTCCATCTCCCTTATATGGAAGTCTTGACTTCTGTCCAGGTACGAAGGGCTCAGAGACAGAAAATGCTGGAAATAGGTCCGCTAGCATCTAACAGATGATCGTTCAGGTGAGGAACCCTTCACTTGACGGACGAGCCAGGATCAGAAGGCAATTCAGCTGTTAACAAAGGCCTGATATCAGCCCGGCCATGGGAAGCAGGCAACCAGCGGGGCCAAGGTACATTCCCCACAAGGAGGGTGCAGGTAAAAGATACAGAGGAGGAGTCAACCCATGGAGCATTGTTGGATGTCCAAGTGGCTCATTACAGGGAAACATGGGCAGCACCTGAAGTCATGTCTAGCCCTTCGGTCACAGATGAGGTGTGGCCCAGGGAGATTGGAATGGACGAGAGGGATTTGATACCTGAACAAATGTTATGAAAACAATTGGTAGGAGAACCTCTTTCTGCTTCGGATTTTTCTCTCCAAAAATTCTGCCCTCCTCCCCTTCAGCTAGGATATGGCTCCAGGAGTTCAACAGATGATCCTGTCATTACTTAGCAACTACAGAGCTGGGGTGGGGGGGGGTGGTCACATGAATCCTGGCTCTGGGATGTCGAGGCCAATTCTAGTGTTCACACCGCTCCCACAGCAGAGATCTGCTATCTCAGTACAGACCTGGGCCCATTGAATTAAACCACACTAGAATCTCCGGGCCTCAGTGCTTTCTTCCTGTCATCTTGACTCACTTCCATCAGTCATGGTGCAACGGAAAAAGTTTCCCTGCACCGTCAACATGACCTATGGACCTCCTGGTCCAGCAGGCACCTCTTCCAGCTGCACACGGTCAGAATCAGGTCATTGCCCACCTGAAGCTGGGGTCAGTTTGTAGGAACGGTGGACTGTAAAATTGCCCGAAGGGTTACCTTTGAAATTCGTAGAGGGAATATCCTGTAAACTGCCTGAGGATGGCCCCTACAATACAGAGCTCGGCTGTTACATAAACTGCCTGAGGATGGTCCCTACAATACAGAGCTCGGCTGTTACATAAACTGCCTGAGGATGGCCCCTACAATACAGAGCTCGGCTGTTACAAAAACTGCCTGAGGATGGTCCCTACAATACAGAGCTCAGCTGTTACAAAAACTGCCTGAGGATGGTCCCTACAATACAGAGCTTGGCTGTTACATAAACTGCCTGAGGATGGCCCCTACAATACAGAGCTCGGCTGTTACATAAACTGCCTGAGGATGGTCTCTACAATACAGAGCTCGGCTGTTACAAAAACTGCCTGAGGATGGTCCCTACAATACAGAGCTCGGCTGTTACATAAACTGCCTGAGGATGGTCTCTACAATACAGAGCTCGGCTGTTACAAAAACTGCCTGAGGATGGCCCCTACAATACAGAGCTCGGCTGTTACATAAACTTGATCTCATCCAAAACTGTGCTGTGCGTATCCTAACTCACACCCATCGCTCTTGTGCTCGCTGACCTACATTGGCTCTCAGTCCAGGAATGCCTCGATTTTAAAATTCTCATCCTTGTTTTCAAATCCCTCCATGGCCTTGCCCCTCCCTATCTCTGTAACCTCCTCCAACCCTACAATCCTCCGAGACCTCGACGCTCCTTCAATTTTTGCCTCCTGCGCATCCCTGATTTTAATCGTTCCACCATTGCTGGCCGTGCCTTCAGTTGCCTAGGACCTAAGCTCTGGAATTCCCTCCCTAAACCTCTCCGCCTCTTGACCTCCCTCTCCTCCTTTAAGATGCTCCTTAAAACCTCCTTCTTTGACCAAGCTTTTGGTCACCTGTCCTAATATCTCTTCATGTGGCTCGGTGTCCAACTTTGTTTGATGATCGGTCCTGTGAAGCCCCTTGGGACGTTTTACTATGTTAAAGGCCATGTATAAATACAAGTTGTTGTTGAACTGAGTGCTGCGATGTGAATAGTTAATACAGGCTTCCAAACATTGAAAACAGGCTTTTAAGCAATTAAGTCGTAAAGTCATTATCCTTGGCTGAGGTCCAGGGAAGAATCACTTAGTCAGTTGTAAACAGGTCACGACCCCTCATATCTGTTAAAACTCAGGATGTAAGGTAAGGGGGAGGTTGTGAACGTGGAGCCGACAGTCTGGAGACCCATGTCTCAGTACTGAATTGTTGAGGATGATTCACACAAGATCGGAGCCCTTCTGACACATGAGTTACTCAGAAGCAGAGATTTTCTTTGTCTTTCCTAGAAGATGTAATCTTTCTTAGTCTCTCTGTGTAGCAAGAGAAATTCTTTTATTTCCTCTATTCTTCAGTAAGAACTTTAATCGAGCGGGGGTAAGGTTTATCCTTACTGTTACAAGGAAACTTGAAGGACAGAGGGTCAGAGATTCGAGACCAAATTGTGGCTTTAGCAACTGCCTTACAGGCAGAGATAAGAGGGTCACTTAATTGCATGTTGTTTGAGCTGGAGAAAGGTGAGAAGGAAGCCAGCTGAGGGAAGGTCACTCGTGTGTCAGATGGATTCAGAGAGGGAAGGGGGAATGTACAGAGAGAGAGAGAGATTATAGAGATAAAGAGGGGGAGAGTGTACAGAGATAGAGTGAGAGGGGCGGGTGAACAGAGGGAAAGAGTGAATGTTGAGGCATCGAGAGAGAGGATGCACAGAATGAGATAAAATATTGGAGACAGAGAGGGAGAGAGGATGTACAGAGTGAGACAGACTGTAGGAGATAGAAAGGGAGAGAGGATGTACAGAGTGAGACAGAATATAGGAGATAGAGAGGATGCACAGAGTGAGACAGACTGTAGGAAATAGAGAGGGAGAGAGGATGTACAGAGTGAGACAGACTGTAGGAGATAGAGAGGGAGAGAGGATGTACAGAGTGAGACAAAATATAGGAGATAGAGAGGGAGAGAGGATGCATAGAGTGAGACAGACTGTAGGAGATAGAGAGGGAGAGAGGATGTACAGAGTGAGACAGACTGTAGGAGGGAGAGAGGATGTACAGAGTGAGACAGACTGTAGGAGGGAGAGAGGACGTACAGAGTGAGACAGAATATTGGAGATGGAGAGGGAGAGAGGATGTACAGAGTGAGACAGACTGTAGGAGACAGAGAGGGAGAGAGGATGCACAGAGTGAGACAGACTGTAGGAGATAGAGAGGGAGAGAGGATGTACAGAGTGAGACAGACTGTAGGAGACAGAGAGGGAGAGAGGATGCACAGAGTGAGACAAAATATAGGAGATAGAGAGGGAGAGAGGATGCATAGAGTGAGACAAAATATAGGAGATAGAGAGGGAGAGAGGATGCATAGAGTGAGACAGACTGTAGGAGATAGAGAGGGAGAGAGGATGCACAGAGTGAGACAGACTGTAGGAAATAGAGAGGGAGAGAGGATGCACAGAGTGAGACAGACTGTAGGAGATAGAGAGGGAGAGAGGATGTACAGAGTGAGACAGAATATAGGAGATAGAGAGGATGTACAGAGTGAGACAGAATATAGGAGATAGAGAGGGTGACAGAGTGAGACAGACTGTAGGAAATAGAGAGGGAGAGAGGATGTACAGAGTGAGACAGACTGTAGGAGATAGAGAGGGAGAGAGGATGTACAGAGTGAGACAGACTGTAGGAAATAGAGAGGGAGAGAGGATGTACAGAGTGAGACAGACTGTAGGAGATAGAGAGGGAGAGAGGATGTACAGAGTGAGACAGACTGTAGGAAATAGAGAGGGAGAGAGGATGTACAGAGTGAGACAGACTGTAGCAGATAGAGAGGGAGAGAGGATGTACAGAGTGAGACAGACTGTAGGAGACAGAGAGGGAGAGAGGATGTACAGAGTGAGACAGACTGTAGCAGATAGAGAGGGAGAGAGGATGTACAGAGTGAAACAGACTGTAGGAGATAGAGAGGGAGAGAGGATGTACAGAGTGAGACAAAATATAGGAGATAGAGAGGGAGAGAGGATGTACAGAGTGAGACAAAATATAGGAGATAGAGAGGGAGAGAGGATGCATAGAGTGAGACAGACTGTAGGAGATAGAGAGGGAGAGAGGATGTACAGAGTGAGACAGACTGTAGGAGGGAGAGAGGATGTACAGAGTGAGACAGACTGTAGGAGGGAGAGAGGACGTACAGAGTGAGACAGAATATTGGAGATGGAGAGGGAGAGAGGATGTACAGAGTGAGACAGACTGTAGGAGACAGAGAGGGAGAGAGGATGCACAGAGTGAGACAGACTGTAGGAGATAGAGAGGGAGAGAGGATGTACAGAGTGAGACAGACTGTAGGAGACAGAGAGGGAGAGAGGATGCACAGAGTGAGACAAAATATAGGAGATAGAGAGGGAGAGAGGATGCATAGAGTGAGACAAAATATAGGAGATAGAGAGGGAGAGAGGATGCATAGAGTGAGACAGACTGTAGGAGATAGAGAGGGAGAGAGGATGCACAGAGTGAGACAGACTGTAGGAAATAGAGAGGGAGAGAGGATGCACAGAGTGAGACAGACTGTAGGAGATAGAGAGGGAGAGAGGATGTACAGAGTGAGACAGAATATAGGAGATAGAGAGGATGTACAGAGTGAGACAGAATATAGGAGATAGAGAGGGTGACAGAGTGAGACAGACTGTAGGAAATAGAGAGGGAGAGAGGATGTACAGAGTGAGACAGACTGTAGGAGATAGAGAGGGAGAGAGGATGTACAGAGTGAGACAGACTGTAGGAAATAGAGAGGGAGAGAGGATGTACAGAGTGAGACAGACTGTAGCAGATAGAGAGGGAGAGAGGATGTACAGAGTGAGACAGACTGTAGGAAATAGAGAGGGAGAGAGGATGTACAGAGTGAGACAGACTGTAGCAGATAGAGAGGGAGAGAGGATGTACAGAGTGAGACAGACTGTAGGAGACAGAGAGGGAGAGAGGATGTACAGAGTGAGACAGACTGTAGCAGATAGAGAGGGAGAGAGGATGTACAGAGTGAAACAGACTGTAGGAGATAGAGAGGGAGAGAGGATGTACAGAGTGAGACAAAATATAGGAGATAGAGAGGGAGAGAGGATGTACAGAGTGAGACAGAATATAGGAGATAGAGAGGATGTACAGAGTGAAACAGACTGTAGGAAATAGAGAGGGAGAGAGGATGTACAGAGTGAGACAGACTGTAGGAAATAGAGAGGGAGAGAGGATGTACAGAGTGAGACAGAATATAGGAGATAGAGAGGATGTACAGAGTGAGACAGACTGTAGGAAATAGAGAGGGAGAGAGGATGTACAGAGTGAGACAGAATATAGGAGATAGAGAGGATGTACAGAGTGAGACAGACTGTAGGAAATAGAGAGGGAGAGAGGATGTACAGAGTGAGACAGAGTGTAGGAGACAGAGAGGATGTACATAGTGAGACAGAATATAAGAGATAGAGAGGATGTACAGAGTGAGACAGACTGTAGGAAATAGAGAGTGAGAGAGGATGCACAGAGTGAGACAGACTGTAGGAGATAGAGAGGGAGAGAGGATATACAGAGTGAGACAGACTGTAGGAAATAGAGAGGGAGAGAGGATGGACAGAGTGAGACAAAATATAGGAGATAGAGAGGGAGAGAGGATGTACAGAGTGAGACAGACTGTAGGAGACAGAGATGGAGAGAGGATGTACAGAGTGAGACAAAATATAGGAGATAGAGAGGGAGAGAGGATGTACAGAGTGAGACAGAATATAGGAGATAGAGAGGATGTACAGAGTTAGACAGACTGTAGTAGATAGAGAGGGAGAGAGGATGTACAGAGTGAGACAAAATATAGGAGATAGAGAGGGAGAGAGGATGCATCGAGTGAGACAAAATATAGGAGATAGAGAGGGAGAGAGGATGTACAGAGTGAGACAGACTGCAGGAGATAGAGAGGGAGAGAGAATGTACAGAGTGAGACAGGCTGCAGGAGATGGAGAGGGAGAGAGGATGTACAGATTGAGACAAAATATAGGAGATAGAGAGGGAGAGAGGATGCATAGAGTGAGACAAAATATAGGAGATAGAGAGGGAGAGAGGATGTACAGAGTGAGACAGACTGTAGGAGATAGAGAGGGAGAGAGGATGCACAGAGTGAGACAGACTGTAGGAGATAGAGAGGGAGAGAGGATGCACAGAGTGAGACAGACTGTAGGAGATAGAGAGGGAGAGAGGATGTACAGAGTGAGACAGACTGTAGGAGATAGAGAGGGAGAGAGGATGTACAGAGTGAGACAGACTGTAGGAGATAGAGAGGGAGAGAGGATGTACAGAGTGAGACAAAATATAGGAGATAGAGAGGGAGAGAGGATGTACAGAGTGAGACAGACTGTAGGAGATAGAGAGGGAGAGAGGATGCACAGAGTGAGACAGAATATAGGAGATAGAGAGGATGCACAGAGTGAGACAGAATATAGGAGACAGAGAGGGAGAGAGGATGTACAGAGTGAGACAGACTGTAGGAGATAGAGAGGGAGAGAGGATGCACAGAGTGAGACAGAATATAGGAGATAGAGAGGATGTACAGAGTGAGACAGAATATAGGAGACAGAGAGGGAGAGAGGATGTACAGAGTGAGACAGAATATAGGAGATAGAGAGGATGTACAGAGTGAGACAGACTGTAGGAAATAGAGAGGGAGAGAGGATGTACAGAGTGAGACAGAGTGTAGGAGACAGAGAGGATGTACAGAGTGAGACAGAATATAAGAGATAGAGAGGATGTACAGAGTGAGACAGACTGTAGGAAATAGAGAGGGAGAGAGGATGTACAGAGTGAGACAGAATATAGGAGATAGAGAGGATGTACAGAGTGAGACAGAATATAGGAGACAGAGAGGGAGAGAGGATGTACAGAGTGAGACAGAATATAGGAGATAGAGAGGATGTACAGAGTGAGACAGACTGTAGGAAATAGAGAGGGAGAGAGGATGTACAGAGTGAGACAGAGTGTAGGAGACAGAGAGGATGTACAGAGTGAGACAGAATATAAGAGATAGAGAGGATGTACAGAGTGAGACAGACTGTAGGAAATAGAGAGTGAGAGAGGATGCACAGAGTGAGACAGACTGTAGGAGATAGAGAGGGAGAGAGGATATGCAGAGTGAGACAGACTGTAGGAAATAGAGAGGGAGAGAGGATGGACAGAGTGAGACAAAATATAGGAGATAGAGAGGGAGAGAGGATGCACAGAGTGAGACAGACTGTAGGAGACAGAGATGGAGAGAGGATGTACAGAGTGAGACAAAATATAGGAGATGGAGAGGGAGAGAGGATGTACAGAGTGAGACAGAATATAGGAGATAGAGAGGATGTGCAGAGTTAGACAGACTGTAGTAGATAGAGAGGGAGAGAGGATGTACAGAGTGAGACAAAATATAGGAGATAGAGAGGGAGAGAGGATGCATCGAGTGAGACAAAATATAGGAGATAGAGAGGGAGAGAGGATGTACAGAGTGAGACAGACTGCAGGAGATAGAGAGGGAGAGAGAATGTACAGAGTGAGACAGGCTGCAGGAGATGGAGAGGGAGAGAGGATGTACAGATTGAGACAAAATATAGGAGATAGAGAGGGAGAGAGGATGCATAGAGTGAGACAAAATATAGGAGATAGAGAGGGAGAGAGGATGTACAGAGTGAGACAGACTGTAGGAGATAGAGAGGGAGAGAGGATGCACAGAGTGAGACAGACTGTAGGAGATAGAGAGGGAGAGAGGATGTACAGAGTGAGACAGACTGTAGGAGATAGAGAGGGAGAGAGGATGTACAGAGTGAGACAGACTGTAGGAGATAGAGAGGGAGAGAGGATGTACAGAGTGAGACAAAATATAGGAGATAGAGAGGGAGAGAGGATGTACAGAGTGAGACAGACTGTAGGAGATAGAGAGGGAGAGAGGTTGCACAGAGTGAGACAGAATATAGGAGATAGAGAGGATGTACAGAGTGAGACAGAATATCGGAGACAGAGAGGGAGAGAGGATGTACAGAGTGAGACAGACTGTAGGAGATAGAGAGGGAGAGAGGATGCACAGAGTGAGACAGAATATAGGAGATAGAGAGGATGTACAGAGTGAGACAGAATATAGGAGACAGAGAGGGAGAGAGGATGTACAGAGTGAGACAGACTGTAGGAGATAGAGAGGGAGAGGGGATGCACAGAGTGATACAGACTGTAGGAGATAGAGAGGGAGAGAGGATGTACAGAGTGAGACAGACTGTAGGAGACAGAGAGGGAGAGAGGATGTACAGAGTGAGACAGACTGTAGGAGATAGAGAGGGAGAGAGGATGTACAGAGTGAGACTGACTGTAGGAGATAGAGAGGGAGAGAGGATGTACAGAGTGAGACAGAATGTAGGAGATAGAGAGGGAGAGAGGATGTACAGAGTGAGACAGACTGTAGGAGACAGAGAGGGAGAGAGGATGTACAGAGTGAGACAAAATATAGGAGATATAGAGGGAGAGAGGATGCATAGAGTGACACAGACTGTAGGAGATAGAGAGGGAGAGAGGATGTACAGAGTGAGACTGACTGTAGGAGATAGAGAGGGAGAGAGGATGTACAGAGTGAGACTGACTGTAGGAGATAGAGAGGGAGAGAGGATGTACAGAGTGAGACAGAATGTTAGGAGATATAGAGGGAGAGAGGATGCATAGAGTGACACAGACTGTAGGAGATAGAGAGGGAGAGAGGATGTACAGAGTGAGACAGACTGTAGGAGACAGAGAGGGAGAGAGGATGTACAGAGTGAGACAGACTGTAGGAGATAGAAAGGGAGAGAGGATGTACAGAGTGAGACAGACTGTAGGAGATGGAGAGGGAGAGGGGATGTACAGAGTGAGACTGACTGTAGGAGACAGAGAGGGAGAGAGGATGTACAGAGTGAGACAGACTGTAGGAGATAGAGAGGGAGAGAGGATGTACAGAGTGAGACAGACTGTAGGAGATGGAGAGGGAGAGGGGATGTACAGAGTGAGACTGACTGTAGGAGACAGAGAGGGAGAGAGGATGTACAGAGTGAGACAGACTGTAGGAGATAGAGAGGGAGAGAGGATGTACAGAGTGAGACAGACTGTAGGAGATAGAGAGGGAGAGAGGATGTACAGAGTGAGACAGACTGTAGGAGATAGAGAGGGAGAGAGGATGTACAGAGTGAGACTGACTGTAGGAGATAGAGAGGGAGAGAGGATGTACAGAGTGAGACAAAATATAGGAGATAGAGAGTGAGAGAGGATGTACAGAGTGAGACAGAATATAGGAGATAGAGAGGATGTACAGAGTGAAACAGACTGTAGGAAATAGAGAGGGAGAGAGGATGTACAGAGTGAGACAGACTGTAGGAAATAGAGAGGGAGAGAGGATGTACAGAGTGAGACAGAATATAGGAGATAGAGAGGATGTACAGAGTGAGACAGACTGTCGGAAATAGAGAGGGAGAGAGGATGTCCAGAGTGAGACAGAATATAGGAGATAGAGAGGATGTACAGAGTGAGACAGACTGTAGGAAATAGAGAGGGAGAGAGGATGTACAGAGTGAGACAGAGTGTAGGAGACAGAGAGGATGTACAGAGTGAGACAGAATATAAGAGATAGAGAGGATGTACAGAGTGAGACAGACTGTAGGAAATAGAGAGTGAGAGAGGATGCACAGAGTGAGACAGACTGTAGGAGATAGAGAGGGAGAGAGGATATACAGAGTGAGACAGACTGTAGGAAATAGAGAGGGAGAGAGGATGTACAGAGTGAGACAGACTGCAGGAAATAGAGAGGGAGAGAGGATGTACAGAGTGAGACAAAATATAGGAGATAGAGAGGGAGAGAGGATGTACAGAGTGAGACAGACTGTAGGAGACAGAGATGGAGAGAGGATGTACAGAGTGAGACAAAATATAGGAGATAGAGAGGGAGAGAGGATGTACAGAGTGAGACAGAATATAGGAGATAGAGAGGATGTACAGAGTTAGACAGACTGTAGTAGATAGAGAGGGAGAGAGGATGTACAGAGTGAGACAAAATATAGGAGATAGAGAGGGAGAGAGGATGTGCAGAGTTAGACAGACTGCAGGAGATAGAGAGGGAGAGAGGATTTACAGATTGAGACAAAATATAGGAGATAGAGAGGGAGAGAGGATGCATAGAGTGAGACAAAATATAGGAGATAGAGAGGGAGAGAGGATGTACAGAGTGAGACAGACTGTAGGAGATAGAGAGGGAGAGAGGATGCACAGAGTGAGACAGACTGTAGGAGATAGAGAGGGAGAGAGGATGTACAGAGTGAGACAGACTGTAGGAGATAGAGAGGGAGAGAGGATGTACAGAGTGAGACAGACTGTAGGAGATAGAGAGGGAGAGAGGATGTACAGAGTGAGACAAAATATAGGAGATAGAGAGGGAGAGAGGATGTACAGAGTGAGACAGACTGTAGGAGATAGAGAGGGAGAGAGAATGCACAGAGTGAGACAGAATATAGGAGATAGAGAGGATGTACAGAGTGAGACAGAATATAGGAGACAGAGAGGGAGAGAGGATGTACAGAGTGAGACAGACTGTAGGAGATAGAGAGGGAGAGAGGATGTACAGAGTGAGACAGACTGTAGGAAATAGAGAGGGAGAGAGGATGTCCAGAGTGAGACAGACTGTAGGAGACAGAGAGGGAGAGAGGATGTACAGAGTGAGACAGACTGTAGCAGATAGAGAGGGAGAGAGGATGTACAGAGTGAAACAGACTGTCGGAGATAGAGAGGGAGAGAGGATGGACGGAGTGAGACAAAATATAGGAGATAGAGAGGGAGAGAGGATGTACAGAGTGAGACAGAATATAGGAGATGGAGAGGATGTACAGAGTGAAACAGACTGTAGGAAATAGAGAGGGAGAGAGGATGTACAGAGTGAGACAGACTGTAGGAAATAGAGAGGGAGAGAGGATGTACAGAGTGAGACAGAATATAGGAGATAGAGAGGATGTACAGAGTGAGACAGACTGTAGGAGATAGAGAGGGAGAGAGGATGTACAGAGTGAGACAGAATATAGGAGTTAGAGAGGATGTACAGAGTGAGACAGACTGTAGGAAATAGAGAGGGAGAGAGGATGTACAGAGTGAGACAGAGTGTAGGAGACAGAGAGGATGTACAGAGTGAGACAGAATATAAGAGATAGAGAGGATGTACAGAGTGAGACAGACTGTAGGAAATAAAGAGTGAGAGAGGATGCACAGAGTGAGACAGACTGTAGGAGATAGAGAGGGAGAGAGGATATACAGAGTGAGACAGACTGTAGGAAATGGAGAGGGAGAGAGGATGTACAGAGTGAGACAGACTGCAGGAGATAGAGAGGGAGAGAGGATGTACAGAGTGAGACAGACTGTAGGAGACAGAGATGGAGAGAGGATGTACAGAGTTAGACAGACTGCAGTAGATAGAGAGGGAGAGAGGATGTACAGAGTGAGACAAAATATAGGAGATAGAGAGGGAGAGAGGATGCATCGAGTGAGACAAAATATAGGAGATAGAGAGGGTGAGAGGATGTACAGAGTTAGACAGACTGCAGGAGATAGAGAGGGAGAGAGGATGTCCAGAATGAGACAGGCTGCAGGAGATAGAGAGGGAGAGAGGATGTACAGATTGAGACAAAATATAGGAGATAGAGAGGGAGAGAGGATGCATAGAGTGAGACAAAATATAGGAGATAGAGAGGGAGAGAGGATGTACAGAGTGAGACAGACTGTAGGAGATAGAGAGGGAGAGAGGATGCACAGAGTGAGACAGACTGTAGGAGATAGAGAGGGAGAGAGGATGTACAGAGTGAGAAAGACTGTAGGAGATAGAGAGGGAGAGAGGATGTACAGAGTGAGACAGACTGTAGGAGATAGAGAGGGAGAGAGGATGTACAGAGTGAGACAAAATATAGGAGATAGAGAGGGAGAGAGGATGTACAGAGTGAGACAGACTGTAGGAGATAGAGAGGGAGAGAGGATGCACAGAGTGAGACAGAATATAGGAGATAGAGAGGATGTACAGAGTGAGACAGAATATAGGAGACAGAGAGGGAGAGAGGATGTACAGAGTGAGACAGACTGTAGGAGATAGAGAGGGAGAGAGGATGCACAGTGTGAGACAGAATATAGGAGACAGAGAGGGAGAGAGGATGCACAGAGTGAGACAGACTGTAGGAGATAGAGAGGGAGAGAGGATGCACAGAGTGATACAGACTGTAGGAGATAGAGAGGGAGAGAGGATGTACAGAGTGAGACAGACTGTAGGAGACAGAGAGGGAGAGAGGATGTACAGAGTGAGACAGACTGTAGGAGATAGAAAGGGAGAGAGGATGTACAGAGTGAGACAGACTGTAGGAGATAGAGAGGGAGAGGGGATGTACAGAGTGAGACTGACTGTCGGAGACAGAGAGGGAGAGAGGATGTACAGAGTGAGACAGACTGTAGGAGATAGAGAGGGAGAGAGGATGTACAGAGTGAGACAGACTGTAGGAGATAGAGAGGGAGAGAGGATGTACAGAGTGAGACAAAATATAGGAGATAGAGAGGGAGAGAGGATGCATCGAGTGAGACAAAATATAGGAGATAGAGAGGGAGAGAGGATGTACAGAGTGAGACAGACTGCAGGAGATAGAGAGGGAGAGAGAATGTCCAGAGTGAGACAGGCTGCAGGAGATGGAGAGGGAGTGAGGATGTACAGATTGAGACAAAGTATAGGAGATAGAGAGGGAGAGAGGATGCATAGAGTGAGACAAAATATAGGAGATAGAGAGGGAGAGAGGATGTACAGAGTGAGACAGACTGTAGGAGATAGAGAGGGAGAGAGGATGCACAGAGTGAGACAGACTGTAGGAGATAGAGAGGGAGAGAGGATGTACAGAGTGAGACAGACTGTAGGAGATAGAGAGGGAGAGAGGATGTACAGAGTGAGACAGACTGTAGGAGATAGAGAGGCAGAGAGGATGTACAGAGTGAGACAAAATATAGGAGATAGAGAGGGAGAGAGGATGTACAGAGTGAGACAGACTGTAGGAGATAGAGAGGGAGAGAGGATGCTCAGAGTGAGACAGAATATAGGAGATAGAGAGGATGTACAGAGTGAGACAGAATATAGGAGACAGAGAGGGAGAGAGGATGTACAGAGTGAGACAGACTGTAGGAGATAGAAAGGGAGTGAGGATGTACAGAGTGAGACAGACTGTAGGAGATAGAGAGGGAGAGAGGATGTACAGAGTGAGACAGACTGTAGGAGATAGAGAGGGAGAGAGGATGTACAGAGTGAGACAGACTGTAGGAGATAGAGAGGGAGAGAGGATGTACAGAGTGAGACAGACTGTAGGAGACAGAGAGGGAGAGAGGATGTACAGAGTGAGACAGACTGTAGGAGATAGAAAGGGAGAGAGGATGTACAGAGTGAGACAGACTGTAGGAGACAGAGAGGGAGAGGGGATGTACAGAGTGAGACTGACTGTAGGAGACAGAGAGGGAGAGAGGATGTACAGAGTGAGACAGACTGTAGGAGATAGAGAGGGAGAGAGGATGTACAGAGTGAGACAGACTGTAGGAAATAGAGAGGGAGAGAGGATGTCCAGAGTGAGACAGAATATAGGAGAGAGAGAGGATGTACAGAGTGAGACAGATTGTAGGAGATAGAGAGGGAGAGAGGATGTACAGAGTGAGACAGAATATCGGAGATAGAGAGGATGTACAGAGTGAGACAGAATATAGGAGATAGAGAGGGTGACAGAGTGAGACAGACTGTAGGAGATAGAGAGGGAGAGAGGATGTACAGAGTGAGACAGAATATAGGAGATAGAGAGGATGTACAGAGTGAGACAGACTGTAGGAGATAGAGAGGGAGAGAGGATGTACAGAGTGAGACTGACTGTAGGAGATAGAGAGGGAGAGAGGATGTACAGAGTGAGACAGAATGTAGGAGATAGAGAGGGAGAGAGGATGTACAGAGTGAGACAGACTGTAGGAGACAGAGAGGGAGAGAGGATGTACAGAGTGAGACAAAATATAGGAGATATAGAGGGAGAGAGGATGCATAGAGTGACACAGACTGTAGGAGATAGAGAGGGAGAGAGGATGTACAGAGTGAGACAGACTGTAGGAGACAGAGAGGGAGAGAGGATGCACAGAGTGAGACAGACTTTAGGAGATAGAAAGGGAGAGAGGATGTACAGAGTGAGACAGACTGTAGGAGATGGAGAGGGAGAGGGGATGTACAGAGTGAGACTGACTGTAGGAGACAGAGAGGGAGAGAGGATGTACAGAGTGAGACAGACTGTAGGAGATAGAGAGGGAGAGAGGATGTACAGAGTGAGACAGACTGTAGGAGATAGAGAGGGAGAGAGGATGTACAGAGTGAGACAGACTGTAGGAAATAGAGAGGGAGAGAGGATGTACAGAGTGAGACAGACTGTAGGAAATAGAGAGGGAGAGAGGATGTACAGAGTGAGACAGAATATAGGAGATAGAGAGGATGTAAAGAGTGAGACAGACTGTAGGAAATAGAGAGGGAGAGAGGATGTACAGAGTGAGACAGAATATAGGAGATAGAGAGGATGTACAGAGTGAGACAGACTGTAGGAAATAGAGAGGGAGAGAGGATGTACAGAGTGAGACAGAGTGTAGGAGACAGAGAGGATGTACAGAGTGAGACAGAATATAAGAGATAGAGAGGATGTACAGAGTGAGACAGACTGTAGGAAATAGAGAGTGAGAGAGGATGCACAGAGTGAGACAGACTGTAGGAGATAGAGAGGGAGAGAGGATATACAGAGTGAGACAGACTGTAGGAAATAGAGCGGGAGAGAGGATGTACAGAGTGAGACAGACTGCAGGAAATAGAGAGGGAGAGAGGATGGACAGAGTGAGACAAAATATAGGAGATAGAGAGGGAGAGAGGATGTACATAGTGAGACAGACTGTAGGAGACAGAGATGGAGAGAGGATGTACAGAGTGAGACAAAATATAGGAGATAGAGAGGGAGAGAGGATGTACAGAGTGAGACAGAATATAGGAGATAGAGAGGATGTACAGAGTTAGACAGACTGTAGTAGATAGAGAGGGAGAGAGGATGTACAGAGTGAGACAAAATATAGGAGATAGAGAGGGAGAGAGGATGCATCGAGTGAGACAAAATATAGGAGATAGAGAGGGAGAGAGGATGTACAGAGTTAGACAGACTGCAGGAGATAGAGAGGGAGAGAGGATGTACAGAGTGAGACAGGCTGCAGGAGATAGAGAGGGAGAGAGGATGTACAGATTGAGACAAATTATAGGAGATAGAGAGGGAGAGAGGATGCTTAGAGTGAGACAAAATATAGGAGATAGAGAGGGAGAGAGGATGTACAGAGTGAGACAGACTGTAGGAGATAGAGAGGGAGAGAGGATGCACAGAGTGAGACAGACTGTAGGAGATAGAGAGGGAGAGAGGATGTACAGAGTGAGACAGACTGTAGGAGATAGAGAGGGAGAGAGGATGTACAGAGTGAGACAGACTGTAGGAGATAGAGAGGGAGAGAGGATGTACAGAGTGAGACAAAATATAGGAGATAGAGAGGGAGAGAGGATGTACAGAGTGAGACAGACTGTAGGACATAGAGAGGGAGAGAGGATGCACAGAGTGAGACAGAATATAGGAGATAGAGAGGATGTACAGAGTGAGACAGAATATAGGAGACAGAGAGGGAGAGAGGATGTACAGAGTGAGACAGACTGTAGGAGATAGAGAGGGAGAGAGGATGCACAGAGTGAGACAGAATATAGGAGATAGAGAGGATGTACAGAGTGAGACAGAATATCGGAGACAGAGAGGGAGAGAGGATGTACAGAGTGAGACAGACTGTAGGAGATAGAGAGGGAGAGAGGATGCACAGAGTGAGACAGACTGTAGGAGATAGAGAGGGAGAGAGGATGTACAGAGTGAGACAGACTGTAGGAGACAGAGAGGGAGAGAGGGTGTACAGAGTGAGACAGACTGTAGGAGATAGAAAGGGAGAGAGGATGTACAGAGTGAGACAGACTGTAGGAGATAGAGAGGGAGAGGGGATGTACAGAGTGAGACTGACTGTAGGAGACAGAGAGGGAGAGAGGATGTACAGAGTGAGACAGACTGTAGGAGATAGAGAGGGAGAGAGGATGTACAGAGTGAGACAGACTGTAGGAGATAGAGAGGGAGAGAGGATGTCCAGAGTGAGACAGAATATAGGAGATAGAGAGGATGTACAGAGTGAGACAGACTGTAGGAGATAGAGAGGGAGAGAGGATGTACAGAGTGAGACAGAATATCGGAGATAGAGAGGATGTACAGAGTGAGACAGAATATAGGAGATAGAGAGGGTG
Source organism: Heptranchias perlo (assembly GCF_035084215.1). Lineage (NCBI taxonomy): Eukaryota > Metazoa > Chordata > Chondrichthyes > Hexanchiformes > Hexanchidae > Heptranchias > Heptranchias perlo. The sequence continues at coordinate 199,502 of NW_027139303.1, read as the reverse complement.
ACAGAGTGAGACAGACTGTAGGAGATAGAGAGGGAGAGAGGATGTACAGAGTGAGACAGAATATAGGAGATAGAGAGGATGTACAGAGTGAGACAGAATATAGGAGACAGAGAGGGAGAGAGGATGTACAGAGTGAGACAGAATATAGGAGATAGAGAGGATGTATAGAGTGAGACAGAATATAGGAGACAGAGAGTGAGAGAGGATGTACAGAGTGAGACAGACTGTAGGAGATAGAGAGGGAGAGAGGATGCACAGAGCGAGACAGACTGTAGGAGATAGAGAGGGAGAGAGGATGTACAGAGTGAGACAGACTGGAGGAGACAGAGAGGGAGAGAGGATGTACAGAGTGCGACAGACTCTCTGAGATAGAAAGGGAGAGATGATGTACAGAGTGAGACAGACTGTAGGAGATAGAGAGGGAGAGGGGATGTACAGAGTGAGACTGACTGTAGGAGACAGAGAGGGAGAGAGGATGTAGAGAGTGAGACAGACTGTAGGAGATAGAGAGGGAGAGAGGATGTACAGATTGAGACAAAATATAGGAGATAGAGAGGGAGAGAGGATGCATAGAGTGAGACAGACTGTAGGAGATAGAGAGGGAGAGAGGATGCACAGAGTGAGACAGACTGTAGGAGATAGAGAGGGAGAGAGGATGTACAGAGTGAGACAGAATATAGGAGATAGAGAGGGAGAGAGGATGTACAGAGTGAGACAGACTGTAGGAGATAGAGAGGGAGAAAGGATGTGCAGAGTGAGACAGACTGTAGGAGACAGAGAGGGAGAGAGGATGTACAGAGTAAGACAGACTGTAGGAGATAGAGAGGGAGAGAGGATGTACAGAGTGAGACAGACTGTAGGAGACAGAGAGGGAGAGAGGATGTACAGAGTGAGACAGACTGTAGGAGATAGAGAGGGAGAGAGGATGTACAGAGTGAGACAGACTGTAGGAGACAGAGAGGGAGAGAGGATGTACAGAGTGAGACAGACTGTAGGAGATAGAAAGGGAGAGAGGATGTACAGGGTGAGACAGACTGTAGGAGATAGAGAGGGAGAGACGATGTACAGAGTGAGACAGACTGTAGGAGATAGAGAGGGAGAGAGGATGTACAGAGTGAGACAGACTGTAGGAGATAGAAAGGGAGAGAGGATGTACAGAGTGAGACAGACTGTAGGAGATAGAGAGGGAGAGAGGATGCACAGAGTGAGACAAAATATAGGAGATAGAGAGGGAGAGAGGATGCATCGAGTGAGACAAAATATAGGAGATAGAGAGGGAGAGAGGATGTACAGAGTGAGACAGACTGTAGGAGATAGAGAGGGAGAGAGGATGTACAGAGTGAGACAGACTGTAGGAGATAGAGAGGGAGAGAGGATGTACAGAGTGAGACAGACTGTAGGAGATAGAGAGGGAGAGAGGATGTACAGAGTGAGACAGACTGTAGGAGATAGAGAGGGAGAGAGGATGTACAGAGTGAGACAGACTGTAGGAGATAGAGAGGGAGAGAGGATGTACAGAGTGAGACAGACTGTAGGAGATAGAAAGGGAGAGAGGATGTACAGAGTGAGACAGACTGTAGGAGATAGAGAGGGAGAGAGGATGCACAGAGTGAGACTGACTGTAGGAGATAGAGAGGGAGAGAGGATGTACAGAGTGAGACAGACTGTAGGAGATAGAAAGGGAGAGAGGATGTACAGAGTGAGACAGACTGTAGGAGATAGAGAGGGAGAGAGGATGTACAGAGTGAGACAGACTGTAGGAGATAGAAAGGGAGAGAGGATGTACAGAGTGAGACAGACTGTAGGAGATAGAGAGGGAGAGGGGATGCACAGAGTGAGACTGACTGTAGGAGACAGAGAGGGAGAGAGGATGTACAGACTGAGACAGACTGTAGGAGATAGAGAGGGAGAGAGGATGTACAGATTGAGACAAAATATAGGAGATAGAGAGGGAGAGAGGATGCATAGAGTGAGACAGACTGTAGGAGATAGAGAGGGAGAGAGGATGTACAGAGTGAGACAGACTGTAGGAGATAGAGAGAGAGAGAGGATGTACAGAGTGAGACAGACTGTAGGATATAGAGAGGGAGAAAGTATGTACAGAGTGAGACAGAATATTGGAGATAGAGAGGGAGAGAGGATGTACAGAGTGAGACAGACTGTAGGAGATAGAAAGGGAGAGAGGATGTACAGAGTGAGACAGACTGTAGGAGATAGAGAGGGAGAGAGGATGCACAGAGTGAGACAAAATATAGGAGATAGAGAGGGAGAGAGGATGCATGGAGTGAGACAAAATATAGGAGATAGAGAGGGAGAGAGGATGTACAGAGTGAGACAGACTGTAGGAGATAGAGAGGGAGAGAGGATGTACAGAGTGAGACAGACTGTAGGAGATAGAGAGGGAGAGAGGATGTACAGAGTGAGACAGACTGTAGGAGATAGAGAGGGAGAGAGGATGTACAGAGTGAGACAGACTGTAGGAGATAGAGAGGGAGAGAGGATGTACAGAGTGAGACAGACTGTAGGAGATAGAGAGGGAGAGAGGATGTACAGAGTGAGACAGACTGTAGGAGATAGAAAGGGAGAGAGGATGTACAGAGTGAGACAGACTGTAGGAGATAGAGAGGGAGAGAGGATGTACAGAGTGAGACTGACTGTAGGAGATAGAGAGGGAGAGAGGATGTACAGAGTGAGACAGACTGTAGGAGATAGAAAGGGAGAGAGGATGTACAGAGTGAGACAGACTGTAGGAGATAGAGAGGGAGAGAGGATGTACAGAGTGAGACTGACTGTAGGAGATAGAGAGGGAGAGAGGATGTACAGAGTGAGACAGACTGTAGGATATAGAGAGGGAGAAAGCATGTACAGAGTGAGACAGAATATTGGAGATAGAGAGGGAGAGAGGATGTACAGAGTGAGACAGACTGTAGGAGACAGAGAGGGATAGAGGATGTACAGAGTGAGACAGACTGTAGGAGATAGAGAGGGAGAGAGGATGTACAGAGTGAGACAGACTGTAGGAGACAGAGAGGGAGAGAGGATGTACAGAGTGAGACAGACTGTAGGAGATCGAGAGGGAGAGAGGATGTACAGAGTGAGACAGACTGTAGGAGACAGAGAGGGAGAGAGGATGTACAGAGTGAGACAGACTGTAGGAGACAGAGATGGAGAGAGGATGTACAGAGTGAGACAAAATATAGGAGATAGAGAGGGAGAGAGGATGTACAGAGTGAGACAGAATATAGGAGATAGAGAGGATGTACAGAGTTAGACAGACTGTAGTAGATAGAGAGGGAGAGAGGATGTACAGAGTGAGACAAAATATAGGAGATAGAGAGGGAGAGAGGATGCATCGAGTGAGACAAAATATAGGAGATAGAGAGGGAGAGAGGATGTACAGAGTTAGACAGACTGCAGGAGATAGAGAGGGAGAGAGGATGTACAGAGTGAGACAGGCTGCAGGAGATAGAGAGGGAGAGAGGATGTACAGATTGAGACAAATTATAGGAGATAGAGAGGGAGAGAGGATGCTTAGAGTGAGACAAAATATAGGAGATAGAGAGGGAGAGAGGATGTACAGAGTGAGACAGACTGTAGGAGATAGAGAGGGAGATAGGATGCACAGAGTGAGACAGACTGTAGGAGATAGAGAGGGAGAGAGGATGTACAGAGTGAGACAGACTGTAGGAGATAGAGAGGGAGAGAGGATGTACAGAGTGAGACAGACTGTAGGAGATAGAGAGGGAGAGAGGATGTACAGAGTGAGACAAAATATAGGAGATAGAGAGGGAGAGAGGATGTACAGAGTGAGACAGACTGTAGGACATAGAGAGGGAGAGAGGATGCACAGAGTGAGACAGAATATAGGAGATAGAGAGGATGTACAGAGTGAGACAGAATATAGGAGACAGAGAGGGAGAGAGGATGTACAGAGTGAGACAGACTGTAGGAGATAGAGAGGGAGAGAGGATGCACAGAGTGAGACAGAATATAGGAGATAGAGAGGATGTACAGAGTGAGACAGAATATCGGAGACAGAGAGGGAGAGAGGATGTACAGAGTGAGACAGACTGTAGGAGATAGAGAGGGAGAGAGGATGCACAGAGTGAGACAGACTGTAGGAGATAGAGAGGGAGAGAGGATGTACAGAGTGAGACAGACTGTAGGAGACAGAGAGGGAGAGAGGGTGTACAGAGTGAGACAGACTGTAGGAGATAGAAAGGGAGAGAGGATGTACAGAGTGAGACAGACTGTAGGAGATAGAGAGGGAGAGGGGATGTACAGAGTGAGACTGACTGTAGGAGACAGAGAGGGAGAGAGGATGTACAGAGTGAGACAGACTGTAGGAGATAGAGAGGGAGAGAGGATGTACAGAGTGAGACAGACTGTAGGAGATAGAGAGGGAGAGAGGATGTACAGAGTGAGACAGAATATCGGAGATAGAGAGGATGTACAGAGTGAGACAGAATATAGGAGATAGAGAGGGTGACAGAGTGAGACAGACTGTAGGAGATAGAGAGGGAGAGAGGATGTACAGAGTGAGACAGAATATAGGAGATAGAGAGGATGTACAGAGTGAGACAGAATATAGGAGACAGAGAGGGAGAGAGGATGTACAGAGTGAGACAGAATATAGGAGATAGAGAGGATGTATAGAGTGAGACAGAATATAGGAGACAGAGAGTGAGAGAGGATGTACAGAGTGAGACAGACTGTAGGAGATAGAGAGGGAGAGAGGATGCACAGAGCGAGACAGACTGTAGGAGATAGAGAGGGAGAGAGGATGTACAGAGTGAGACAGACTGGAGGAGACAGAGAGGGAGAGAGGATGTACAGAGTGCGACAGACTCTCGGAGATAGAAAGGGAGAGATGATGTACAGAGTGAGACAGACTGTAGGAGATAGAGAGGGAGAGGGGATGTACAGAGTGAGACTGACTGTAGGAGACAGAGAGGGAGAGAGGATGTAGAGAGTGAGACAGACTGTAGGAGATAGAGAGGGAGAGAGGATGTACAGATTGAGACAAAATATAGGAGATAGAGAGGGAGAGAGGATGCATAGAGTGAGACAGACTGTAGGAGATAGAGAGGGAGAGAGGATGCACAGAGTGAGACAGACTGTAGGAGATAGAGAGGGAGAGAGGATGTACAGAGTGAGACAGAATATAGGAGATAGAGAGGGAGAGAGGATGTACAGAGTGAGACAGACTGTAGGAGATAGAGAGGGAGAAAGGATGTGCAGAGTGAGACAGACTGTAGGAGACAGAGAGGGAGAGAGGATGTACAGAGTAAGACAGACTGTAGGAGATAGAGAGGGAGAGAGGATGTACAGAGTGAGACAGACTGTAGGAGACAGAGAGGGAGAGAGGATGTACAGAGTGAGACAGACTGTAGGAGATAGAGAGGGAGAGAGGATGTACAGAGTGAGACAGACTGTAGGAGACAGAGAGGGAGAGAGGATGTACAGAGTGAGACAGACTGTAGGAGATAGAAAGGGAGAGAGGATGTACAGGGTGAGACAGACTGTAGGAGATAGAGAGGGAGAGACGATGTACAGAGTGAGACAGACTGTAGGAGATAGAGAGGGAGAGAGGATGTACAGAGTGAGACAGACTGTAGGAGATAGAAAGGGAGAGAGGATGTACAGAGTGAGACAGACTGTAGGAGATAGAGAGGGAGAGAGGATGCACAGAGTGAGACAAAATATAGGAGATAGAGAGGGAGAGAGGATGCATCGAGTGAGACAAAATATAGGAGATAGAGAGGGAGAGAGGATGTACAGAGTGAGACAGACTGTAGGAGATAGAGAGGGAGAGAGGATGTACAGAGTGAGACAGACTGTAGGAGATAGAGAGGGAGAGAGGATGTACAGAGTGAGACAGACTGTAGGAGATAGAGAGGGAGAGAGGATGTACAGAGTGAGACAGACTGTAGGAGATAGAAAGGGAGAGAGGATGTACAGAGTGAGACAGACTGTAGGAGATAGAGAGGGAGAGAGGATGCACAGAGTGAGACAAAATATAGGAGATAGAGAGGGAGAGAGGATGCATCGAGTGAGACAAAATATAGGAGATAGAGAGGGAGAGAGGATGTACAGAGTGAGACAGACTGTAGGAGATAGAGAGGGAGAGAGGATGTACAGAGTGAGACAGACTGTAGGAGATAGAGAGGGAGAGAGGATGTACAGAGTGAGACAGACTGTAGGAGATAGAGAGGGAGAGAGGATGTACAGAGTGAGACAGACTGTAGGAGATAGAGAGGGAGAGAGGATGTACAGAGTGAGACAGACTGTAGGAGATAGAGAGGGAGAGAGGATGTACAGAGTGAGACAGACTGTAGGAGATAGAAAGGGAGAGAGGATGTACAGAGTGAGACAGACTGTAGGAGATAGAGAGGGAGAGAGGATGCACAGAGTGAGACTGACTGTAGGAGATAGAGAGGGAGAGAGGATGTACAGAGTGAGACAGACTGTAGGAGATAGAAAGGGAGAGAGGATGTACAGAGTGAGACAGACTGTAGGAGATAGAGAGGGAGAGAGGATGTACAGAGTGAGACAGACTGTAGGAGATAGAAAGGGAGAGAGGATGTACAGAGTGAGACAGACTGTAGGAGATAGAGAGGGAGAGGGGATGCACAGAGTGAGACTGACTGTAGGAGACAGAGAGGGAGAGAGGATGTACAGACTGAGACAGACTGTAGGAGATAGAGAGGGAGAGAGGATGTACAGATTGAGACAAAATATAGGAGATAGAGAGGGAGAGAGGATGCATAGAGTGAGACAGACTGTAGGAGATAGAGAGGGAGAGAGGATGTACAGAGTGAGACAGACTGTAGGAGATAGAGAGAGAGAGAGGATGTACAGAGTGAGACAGACTGTAGGATATAGAGAGGGAGAAAGTATGTACAGAGTGAGACAGAATATTGGAGATCGAGAGGGAGAGAGGATGTACAGAGTGAGACAGACTGTAGGAGATAGAAAGGGAGAGAGGATGTACAGAGTGAGACAGACTGTAGGAGATAGAGAGGGAGAGAGGATGCACAGAGTGAGACAAAATATAGGAGATAGAGAGGGAGAGAGGATGCATGGAGTGAGACAAAATATAGGAGATAGAGAGGGAGAGAGGATGTACAGAGTGAGACAGACTGTAGGAGATAGAGAGGGAGAGAGGATGTACAGAGTGAGACAGACTGTAGGAGATAGAGAGGGAGAGAGGATGTACAGAGTGAGACAGACTGTAGGAGATAGAGAGGGAGAGAGGATGTACAGAGTGAGACAGACTGTAGGAGATAGAGAGGGAGAGAGGATGTACAGAGTGAGACAGACTGTAGGAGATAGAGAGGGAGAGAGGATGTACAGAGTGAGACAGACTGTAGGAGATAGAAAGGGAGAGAGGATGTACAGAGTGAGACAGACTGTAGGAGATAGAGAGGGAGAGAGGATGTACAGAGTGAGACTGACTGTAGGAGATAGAGAGGGAGAGAGGATGTACAGAGTGAGACAGACTGTAGGAGATAGAAAGGGAGAGAGGATGTACAGAGTGAGACAGACTGTAGGAGATAGAGAGGGAGAGAGGATGTACAGAGTGAGACTGACTGTAGGAGATAGAGAGGGAGAGAGGATGTACAGAGTGAGACAGACTGTAGGATATAGAGAGGGAGAAAGCATGTACAGAGTGAGACAGAATATTGGAGATAGAGAGGGAGAGAGGATGTACAGAGTGAGACAGACTGTAGGAGACAGAGAGGGATAGAGGATGTACAGAGTGAGACAGACTGTAGGAGATAGAGAGGGAGAGAGGATGTACAGAGTGAGACAGACTGTAGGAGACAGAGAGGGAGAGAGGATGTACAGAGTGAGACAGACTGTAGGAGATCGAGAGGGAGAGAGGATGTACAGAGTGAGACAGACTGTAGGAGACAGAGAGGGAGAGAGGATGTACAGAGTGAGACAGACTGTAGGAGACAGAGATGGAGAGAGGATGTACAGAGTGAGACAAAATATAGGAGATAGAGAGGGAGAGAGGATGTACAGAGTGAGACAGAATATAGGAGATAGAGAGGATGTACAGAGTTAGACAGACTGTAGTAGATAGAGAGGGAGAGAGGATGTACAGAGTGAGACAAAATATAGGAGATAGAGAGGGAGAGAGGATGCATCGAGTGAGACAAAATATAGGAGATAGAGAGGGAGAGAGGATGTACAGAGTTAGACAGACTGCAGGAGATAGAGAGGGAGAGAGGATGTACAGAGTGAGACAGGCTGCAGGAGATAGAGAGGGAGAGAGGATGTACAGATTGAGACAAATTATAGGAGATAGAGAGGGAGAGAGGATGCTTAGAGTGAGACAAAATATAGGAGATAGAGAGGGAGAGAGGATGTACAGAGTGAGACAGACTGTAGGAGATAGAGAGGGAGAGAGGATGCACAGAGTGAGACAGACTGTAGGAGATAGAGAGGGAGAGAGGATGTACAGAGTGAGACAGACTGTAGGAGATAGAGAGGGAGAGAGGATGTACAGAGTGAGACAGACTGTAGGAGATAGAGAGGGAGAGAGGATGTACAGAGTGAGACAAAATATAGGAGATTGAGAGGGAGAGAGGATGTACAGAGTGAGACAGACTGTAGGACATAGAGAGGGAGAGAGGATGCACAGAGTGAGACAGAATATAGGAGATAGAGAGGATGTACAGAGTGAGACAGAATATAGGAGACAGAGAGGGAGAGAGGATGTACAGAGTGAGACAGACTGTAGGAGATAGAGAGGGAGAGAGGATGCACAGAGTGAGACAGAATATAGGAGATAGAGAGGATGTACAGAGTGAGACAGAATATCGGAGACAGAGAGGGAGAGAGGATGTACAGAGTGAGACAGACTGTAGGAGATAGAGAGGGAGAGAGGATGCACAGAGTGAGACAGACTGTAGGAGATAGAGAGGGAGAGAGGATGTACAGAGTGAGACAGACTGTAGGAGACAGAGAGGGAGAGAGGGTGTACAGAGTGAGACAGACTGTAGGAGATAGAGAGGGAGAGAGGATGTACAGAGTGAGACAGACTGTAGGAGATAGAGAGGGAGAGAGGATGTACAGAGTGAGACAGAATATCGGAGATAGAGAGGATGTACAGAGTGAGACAGAATATAGGAGATAGAGAGGGTGACAGAGTGAGACAGACTGTAGGAGATAGAGAGGGAGAGAGGATGTACAGAGTGAGACAGAATATAGGAGATAGAGAGGATGTACAGAGTGAGACAGAATATAGGAGACAGAGAGGGAGAGAGGATGTACAGAGTGAGACAGAATATAGGAGATAGAGAGGATGTATAGAGTGAGACAGAATATAGGAGACAGAGAGTGAGAGAGGATGTACAGAGTGAGACAGACTGTAGGAGATAGAGAGGGAGAGAGGATGCACAGAGCGAGACAGACTGTAGGAGATAGAGAGGGAGAGAGGATGTACAGAGTGAGACAGACTGGAGGAGACAGAGAGGGAGAGAGGATGTACAGAGTGCGACAGACTCTCGGAGATAGAAAGGGAGAGATGATGTACAGAGTGAGACAGACTGTAGGAGATAGAGAGGGAGAGGGGATGTACAGAGTGAGACTGACTGTAGGAGACAGAGAGGGAGAGAGGATGTAGAGAGTGAGACAGACTGTAGGAGATAGAGAGGGAGAGAGGATGTACAGATTGAGACAAAATATAGGAGATAGAGAGGGAGAGAGGATGCATAGAGTGAGACAGACTGTAGGAGATAGAGAGGGAGAGAGGATGCACAGAGTGAGACAGACTGTAGGAGATAGAGAGGGAGAGAGGATGTACAGAGTGAGACAGAATATAGGAGATAGAGAGGGAGAGAGGATGTACAGAGTGAGACAGACTGTAGGAGATAGAGAGGGAGAAAGGATGTGCAGAGTGAGACAGACTGTAGGAGACAGAGAGGGAGAGAGGATGTACAGAGTAAGACAGACTGTAGGAGATAGAGAGGGAGAGAGGATGTACAGAGTGAGACAGACTGTAGGAGACAGAGAGGGAGAGAGGATGTACAGAGTGAGACAGACTGTAGGAGATAGAGAGGGAGAGAGGATGTACAGAGTGAGACAGACTGTAGGAGACAGAGAGGGAGAGAGGATGCACAGAGTGAGACAGACTGTAGGAGATAGAAAGGGAGAGAGGATGTACAGGGTGAGACAGACTGTAGGAGATAGAGAGGGAGAGACGATGTACAGAGTGAGACAGACTGTAGGAGATAGAGAGGGAGAGAGGATGTACAGAGTGAGACAGACTGTAGGAGATAGAAAGGGAGAGAGGATGTACAGAGTGAGACAGACTGTAGGAGATAGAGAGGGAGAGAGGATGCACAGAGTGAGACAAAATATAGGAGATAGAGAGGGAGAGAGGATGCATCGAGTGAGACAAAATATAGGAGATAGAGAGGGAGAGAGGATGTACAGAGTGAGACAGACTGTAGGAGATAGAGAGGGAGAGAGGATGTACAGAGTGAGACAGACTGTAGGAGATAGAGAGGGAGAGAGGATGTACAGAGTGAGACAGACTGTAGGAGATAGAGAGGGAGAGAGGATGTACAGAGTGAGACAGACTGTAGGAGATAGAGAGGGAGAGAGGATGTACAGAGTGAGACAGACTGTAGGAGATAGAGAGGGAGAGAGGATGTACAGAGTGAGACAGACTGTAGGAGATAGAAAGGGAGAGAGGATGTACAGAGTGAGACAGACTGTAGGAGATAGAGAGGGAGAGAGGATGCACAGAGTGAGACTGACTGTAGGAGATAGAGAGGGAGAGAGGATGTACAGAGTGAGACAGACTGTAGGAGATAGAAAGGGAGAGAGGATGTACAGAGTGAGACAGACTGTAGGAGATAGAGAGGGAGAGAGGATGTACAGAGTGAGACAGACTGTAGGAGATAGAAAGGGAGAGAGGATGTACAGAGTGAGACAGACTGTAGGAGATAGAGAGGGAGAGGGGATGCACAGAGTGAGACTGACTGTAGGAGACAGAGAGGGAGAGAGGATGTACAGACTGAGACAGACTGTAGGAGATAGAGAGGGAGAGAGGATGTACAGATTGAGACAAAATATAGGAGATAGAGAGGGAGAGAGGATGCATAGAGTGAGACAGACTGTAGGAGATAGAGAGGGAGAGAGGATGTACAGAGTGAGACAGACTGTAGGAGATAGAGAGAGAGAGAGGATGTACAGAGTGAGACAGACTGTAGGATATAGAGAGGGAGAAAGTATGTACAGAGTGAGACAGAATATTGGAGATAGAGAGGGAGAGAGGATGTACAGAGTGAGACAGACTGTAGGAGATAGAAAGGGAGAGAGGATGTACAGAGTGAGACAGACTGTAGGAGATAGAGAGGGAGAGAGGATGCACAGAGTGAGACAAAATATAGGAGATAGAGAGGGAGAGAGGATGCATGGAGTGAGACAAAATATAGGAGATAGAGAGGGAGAGAGGATGTACAGAGTGAGACAGACTGTAGGAGATAGAGAGGGAGAGAGGATGTACAGAGTGAGACAGACTGTAGGAGATAGAGAGGGAGAGAGGATGTACAGAGTGAGACAGACTGTAGGAGATAGAGAGGGAGAGAGGATGTACAGAGTGAGACAGACTGTAGGAGATAGAGAGGGAGAGAGGATGTACAGAGTGAGACAGACTGTAGGAGATAGAGAGGGAGAGAGGATGTACAGAGTGAGACAGACTGTAGGAGATAGAAAGGGAGAGAGGATGTACAGAGTGAGACAGACTGTAGGAGATAGAGAGGGAGAGAGGATGTACAGAGTGAGACTGACTGTAGGAGATAGAGAGGGAGAGAGGATGTACAGAGTGAGACAGACTGTAGGAGATAGAAAGGGAGAGAGGATGTACAGAGTGAGACAGACTGTAGGAGATAGAGAGGGAGAGAGGATGTACAGAGTGAGACTGACTGTAGGAGATAGAGAGGGAGAGAGGATGTACAGAGTGAGACAGACTGTAGGAGATAGAGAGGGAGAGATGATGTACAGAGTGAGACAGACTGTAGGAGACAGAGAGGGAGAGAGGATGTTCAGAGTGAGACAAAATATAGGAGATATAGAGGGAGAGAGGATGTACAGAGTGAGACAGACTGTAGGAGATAGAGAGGGAGAGAGGATGTACAGAGTGAGACAGACTGTAGGATATAGAGAGGGAGAAAGCATGTACAGAGTGAGACAGAATATTGGAGATAGAGAGGGAGAGAGGATGTACAGAGTGAGACAGACTGTAGGAGACAGAGAGGGATAGAGGATGTACAGAGTGAGACAGACTGTAGGAGATAGAGAGGGAGAGAGGATGTACAGAGTGAGACAGACTGTAGGAGACAGAGAGGGAGAGAGGATGTACAGAGTGAGACAGACTGTAGGAGATCGAGAGGGAGAGAGGATGTACAGAGTGAGACAGACTGTAGGAGACAGAGAGGGAGAGAGGATGTACAGAGTGAGACAGACTGTAGGAGATAGAAAGGGAGAGAGGATGTACAGAGTGAGTCAGACTGTAGGAGATAGAGAGGGAGAGAGGATGTACAGAGTGAGACAGACTGTAGGAGATAGAGAGGGAGAGAGGATGTACAGAGTGAGACAGACTGTAGGAGATAGAGAGGGAGAGAGGATGTACAGAGTGAGACAGACTGTAGGAGATAGAAAGGGAGAGAGGATGTACAGAGTGAGACAGACTGTAGGAGATAGAGAGGGAGAGAGGATGTACAGAGTGAGACTGACTGTAGGAGATAGAGAGGGAGAGAGGATGTACAGAGTGAGACAGAATGTAGGAGATAGAGAGGGAGAGAGGATGTACAGAGTGAGACAGACTGTAGGAGACAGAGAGGGAGAGAGGATGTACAGAGTGAGACAAAATATAGGAGATATAGAGGGAGAGAGGATGCATAGAGTGACACAGACTGTAGGAGATAGAGAGGGAGAGAGGATGTACAGAGTGAGATAGACTGTAGGAGACAGAGAGGGAGAGAGGATGTACAGAGTGAGACAGACTGTAGGAAATAGAGAGGGAGAGAGGATGTACAGAGTGAGACAGACTGTCGGAGATAGAGAGGGAGAGAGGATGTACAGAGTGAGACAGACTGTTGGAGATAGAGAGGGAGAGAGGATGCATAGAGTGAGACAGACTGTTGGAGATAGAGACGGCTTGTCATGTAATCCATATTTGCTGATTCAGTGGTTTCTCTCAGTGATTGGCCATTTCACGGAATATTACACATTGAGGTTTTCATGACTGTTATTTATTACTTGCTCCAGTTCCCGCTCTGTCTTCGTACTATCTGCAGTGAGCTGTGTGCAGCCAGCTCCCCCTCGACTGGCTGATCAGTGATAAGCTCATTTTTACGAGCAGTGATCATTTTCGTACTGTCGATAAACAGGGCGTGTGTTTCAACCCACAAAATCCTGCATCAGCTCAGAGCAGTTTAAACATGTGACCTCGCACCAAATGAAGACACGACCAGTTACTCTTAATTCACATCAAGGAACTTGAACTGCTTCAATGGAAAATATGAAATAGATCTTAACAGAAAATGTGGATTGACTAAAATGTCCAGAGAAAGTGAGAGAGAATACAGAGAAATCGAATGGGAAGAAAGGCTGTACAGAGGGAGGGAGAGGAAAGAGAGGCTTTGCAGAGAGAGATAATAGGTGGAGGCTAAAGGAAATAGTACAGAGAGATTACAGAGAGAAGGGGAATGGAGGATTTACAGAGAGATTATAGAGAGAGAGGGAATGGGGAGGATCAGAGAGATTACAGAGAGAGAGGGAATGGGGAGGTACATGTAGATTATAGAGAGAGAGAGAGGGAATGGGGAGGGTCAGGGAGATTCTAGAGAGAGAGAGGGAATGGGGAGGGTCAGAGAGATTATAGAGAGAGAGAGGGAATGGGGAGGGTCAGAGAGATTATGGAGAGAGAGAGAGGGAATGGGGATGGTCAGAGAGATTATCGAGAGAGAGAGTGGGAATGAGGAGGTACAGAGAGATTATAGAGAGAGAGAGAGGGAATGGGGAGGGTCAGAGAGATTATAGAGAGAGAGAATGGGGAGGTACACAGAGATTATAGAGGGAGAGAGGGAATGGGGAGGTACAGAGAGATAATAGAGAGAGGGAATGGGGAGGGTCAGAGAGATTATAGAGAGAGAGAGAGGGAATGGGGAGGTACAGAGAGATTATAAAGAGAGGGAATGGGGAGGGTCAGAGAGATTATAGAGAGAAAGGGAATGGGGAGGGTCAGAGAGATTATGGAGAGAGAGAGGGAATGGGGAGGGTCAGACAGATTATATGTAGAGAGAGGGAATGGGGATGTACATGGAGATTATAGAGAGAAGGAATGGGGAGGGTCAGAGAAATTATAGAGAGAGAGAGGGAATGGGGAGGGTCAGAGAGATTATAGAGAGAGAGGGAATGGGGAGGGTCAGAGAGATTATAGAGAGAGAGAGAGGGAAAGGAAATTGTACAGAGAGTTTATAGAGAGAGGGGGAAAAGAGGATTTACAGAGAGATTATAGAGAGAGAGGGAATGCGGAGGTACATGGAGATTATAGAGGGAGAGAGGGAATGGGGAGGTACAGAGAGATTATAAAGAGAGAGGGAATGGAGAGGTACAGAGAGATTATGGAGAGAGAGGGAATGGAGAGGTACAGAGAGATTATGGAGAGAGAGAGGGAATGGGGAGGATCAGAGAGATTATAGAGAGAGACGGGGAATGGGGAGGGTCAAAGAGATTATAAAGAGAGAGGGAATGGACAGGTACAGAGAGATTATAGAGAGAGAGAGGGAATGGGGAGGGTCAGAGAGATTTTCGAGGGAGAGGGAATGGGGAGGGTCAGAGAGAGATTATAGAGAGAGGGAATGGGGAGGTACAGAGAGAGATTATAGAGAGAGAGAGGGAATGGGAGGGTCACAGAGATTTTAGAGAGAGGGAAAGGAAATTGTACAGAGAGGTTACAGAGAGAGGGGGAAAGGAGGATTTACAGAGAGATCATAGAGAGAGAGGGAATGGGGAGGGTCAGAGAGAGATTATAGAGACAGAGAGGGAATGGGGAGGGTCACAGCGATTATAGAGAGAGAGGGAATGGGGAGGTTCAGAGAGCTTATAGGGAGAGAGCACAAATGTGGAGGGTCAGAGAGATTATGGAAAGAGAGGGATGAGGAGGGTCAGAGAGTGATTATCGAGAGTGAGAGGGAATGGGGAGGTACAGAGAGATTATAGAGAGAGAGGGCACGGGGAGGGTCAGAGAGATTATAGAGAGAGAGAGAGGGAATGGGGAGGTACAGAGAGATTATACTGAGAGAGAGAATGGGTCGGGTCAGAGAGTGATTATAGAGAGAGAGAGGGGGAATGGGGAGGTACAGAGAGATTAAAGAGAGAGAGAGGGTTTGGGTAAGTACAGAGCGATTCTCGAGAGAGAGAGAGGGAATGGGGAGGTTCAGAGAGACATTATAGAGAGAGGGAAAGGAGGAGGGTCAGAGAGATTATAGAGAGAGAGAGGGAATGGGGAGTAACAGAGAGATTATAGAGAGAGGGAAAGGAAATTGTGCAGAGAGATTACAGAGAGAGGGGGATAGGAGGATTTACAGAGAGATTATAGAGAGAGAGAGGGAATGGGAAGGGTCAGGGAGATTATAGAGAGAGAGGGAATGGGGAGGTACATAGAGATTATGAAGAGAGAGAGGGAATGGGGAGGTACAGAGAGATTATAGAGAGAGAGAGAATGGGGAGGTACACAGAGATTATAGAGGGAGAGAGGGAATGGGGAGGTACAGAGAGATTATAGAGAGAGAGGGAATGGGGAGGGTCAGAGAGATTATAGAGAGAGAGAGGGAATGGGGAGGTACAGAGAGATTATAGAGTGAGGGAATGGGGAGGGTCAGGGAAATTATAGAGAGAGAGAGGGAATGGGGAGGGTCAGAGAGATTATAGAGAGAGAGAGGGAATGGGGAGTGTCAGACAGATTATATATAGAGAGAGGGAATGGGGATGTACAGAGAGATTATAGAGAGAGGGAATGGGGAGGGTCAGAGAAATTATAGAGAGAGAGAGGGAATGGGGAGGGTCAGAGAGATTATAGAGAGAGAGGGAATGGGGAAGGTCAGAGAGATTATAGAGAGAACATAAGAACATAAGAACATAAGAAATTGGAGCAGGAGTAGGCCAATCGGCCCCTCGAGCCTGCTCCGCCATTCAATAAGATCATGGCTGATCTGATCCCAACCACAAATCTAAAGAACACAAGAAGTAGGAGCAGGACCCGGCCACACAGCCCCTGGGCCCTCTCCGCCACCCACAGGGCATTGACCGATCCGAACTCAGCTTCATGTCCAATTTCCTGCCCGCTCCCCATAACCCCTAATTCCCTTTACTTCTAGGAAACTGTCTATTTCTGTTTTAAATTTATCTAATGATGTAGCTTCCACAGCTTCCTGGGGCAGCAAATTCCACAGACCTACCACCCTCTGAGTGAAGAAGTTTATCCTCATCTCAGTTTTGAAAGAGCAGCCCCTTATTCTAAGATTATGCCCCCTAGTTCTAGTTTCACCCATCTTTGGGAACATCCTTACTGCATCCACCCGATCAAGACCCTTCACAATCTTATATGTTTCAATAAGATCGCCTCTCATTCTTCTGAACTCCAATGAGTAGAGTCCCAATCTACTCAACCTCTCCTCATATGTCCGCCCCCTCATCCCCGGGATTAACCGAGTGAACCTTCTTTGTACTGCCTCGAGAGCAAGTATGTCTTTTCTTAAGTATGGAGACCAAAACTGTATGCAGTATTCCAGGTGCGGTCTCACCAATACCTTATATAACTGCAGCAATACCTCCTTGTTTTTATATTCTATCCCCCTAGCAATAAAAGCCAACATTCCGTTGGCTTTCTTGATCACCTGCTGCACCTGCATACCAACTTTTTGATTTTCTTGCACTAGGACCCCCAGATCCCTTTGTACTGCAGTACTTTCCAGTCTCTCGCCATTAAGAAAATAACTTGCTCTCTGATTTTTCCTGCCAAAGTGCATAACCTCACATTTTCCAATATTATATTGCATCTGCCAAATCTCCGCCCACTCACCCAGCCTGTCTATATCCCCTTGCAGGTTTTTTATGAGAGGGAAAGGAAATTGTACAGAGAGTTTACAGAGAGAGGGGGAAAAGAGGATTTACAGAGAGATTATAGAGAGAGAGGGAATGCAGAGGTACATGGAGATTATAGAGAGAGAGAGGGAATGGGGAGGTACAGAGAGATTATAGAGAGAGAGAGAGGGAATGGGGAGGTACAGAGAGATTATAGAGAGAGAGAGAGGGAATGGGGAGGTTCAGAGAGACATTATAGAGAGAGGGAAAGGAGGAGGGTCAGAGAGATTATAGAGAGAGAGAGGGAATGGGGAGTAACAGAGAGATTATAGAGAGAGGGAAAGGAAATTGTGCAGAGAGATTACAGAGAGAGGGGGATAGGAGGATTTACAGAGAGATTATAGAGAGAGAGAGGGAATGGGAAGGGTCAGGGAGATTATAGAGAGAGAGGGAATGGGGAGGTACATAGAGATTATGAAGAGAGAGAGGGAATGGGGAGGTACAGAGAGATTATAGAGAGAGAGAGAATGGGGAGGTACACAGAGATTATAGAGGGAGAGAGGGAATGGGGAGGTACAGAGAGATTATAGAGAGAGAGGGAATGGGGAGGGTCAGAGAGATTATAGAGAGAGAGAGGGAATGGGGAGGTACAGAGAGATTATAGAGTGAGGGAATGGGGAGGGTCAGGGAAATTATAGAGAGAGAGAGGGAATGGGGAGGGTCAGAGAGATTATAGAGAGAGAGAGGGAATGGGGAGTGTCAGACAGATTATATATAGAGAGAGGGAATGGGGATGTACAGAGAGATTATAGAGAGAGGGAATGGGGAGGGTCAGAGAAATTATAGAGAGAGAGAGGGAATGGGGAGGGTCAGAGAGATTATAGAGAGAGAGGGAATGGGGAAGGTCAGAGAGATTATAGAGAGAACATAAGAACATAAGAACATAAGAAATTGGAGCAGGAGTAGGCCAATCGGCCCCTCGAGCCTGCTCCGCCATTCAATAAGATCATGGCTGATCTGATCCCAACCACAAATCTAAAGAACACAAGAAGTAGGAGCAGGACCCGGCCACACAGCCCCTGGGCCCTCTCCGCCACCCACAGGGCATTGACCGATCCGAACTCAGCTTCATGTCCAATTTCCTGCCCGCTCCCCATAACCCCTAATTCCCTTTACTTCTAGGAAACTGTCTATTTCTGTTTTAAATTTATCTAATGATGTAGCTTCCACAGCTTCCTGGGGCAGCAAATTCCACAGACCTACCACCCTCTGAGTGAAGAAGTTTATCCTCATCTCAGTTTTGAAAGAGCAGCCCCTTATTCTAAGATTATGCCCCCTAGTTCTAGTTTCACCCATCTTTGGGAACATCCTTACTGCATCCACCCGATCAAGACCCTTCACAATCTTATATGTTTCAATAAGATCGCCTCTCATTCTTCTGAACTCCAATGAGTAGAGTCCCAATCTACTCAACCTCTCCTCATATGTCCGCCCCCTCATCCCCGGGATTAACCGAGTGAACCTTCTTTGTACTGCCTCGAGAGCAAGTATGTCTTTTCTTAAGTATGGAGACCAAAACTGTATGCAGTATTCCAGGTGCGGTCTCACCAATACCTTATATAACTGCAGCAATACCTCCTTGTTTTTATATTCTATCCCCCTAGCAATAAAAGCCAACATTCCGTTGGCTTTCTTGATCACCTGCTGCACCTGCATACCAACTTTTTGATTTTCTTGCACTAGGACCCCCAGATCCCTTTGTACTGCAGTACTTTCCAGTCTCTCGCCATTAAGAAAATAACTTGCTCTCTGATTTTTCCTGCCAAAGTGCATAACCTCACATTTTCCAATATTATATTGCATCTGCCAAATCTCCGCCCACTCACCCAGCCTGTCTATATCCCCTTGCAGGTTTTTTATGAGAGGGAAAGGAAATTGTACAGAGAGTTTACAGAGAGAGGGGGAAAAGAGGATTTACAGAGAGATTATAGAGAGAGAGGGAATGCAGAGGTACATGGAGATTATAGAGAGAGAGAGGGAATGGGGAGGTACAGAGAGATTATAGAGAGAGAGAGGGAATGGGGAGGTACAGAGAGACTATAGAGAGAGAGGGAATGGGGAGGTACATAGAGATTATAGAGAGAGAGAGAGGGAATGGGGAGGGTCAGAGAGATTATAGAGAGACGGGGAATGGGGAGGGTCAAAGAGATTATAGAGAGAGAGAATGGGGAGGGTCAGAGAGATTATAAAGAGAGAGGGAATGGACAGGTACAGAGAGATTATAGAGAGATAGAGTGAATAGGGAGGGTCAGATAGATTTTCGAGAGAGAGGGAATGGGGAGGGTCAGAGAGAGATTATAGAGAGAGAGGGGGAATGGGGAGGGTCAGAGAGAGATTATAGGGAGAGGGGGAATGGGGAGGTACAGAGAGAGATTATCGAGAGAGGGAATGGGGAGGTAAAGAGATAGATTATAGAAAGAGAGACAATGTATGGGGAGGGTCAGAGAGATTAGAGAGAGAGGGGGAATGGGGAGGGTCAGATAGATTTTCGTGAGAGAGGGAATGAGGAGGGTCAGAGAGAGATTATAGAGAGAGGGAATGGGAAGAGTCAGGGAGATTATAGGGTGAGAGGGAATGGGGAGGTACAGAGAGATTATAGAGAGAGAGGGAATGGGGAGGGTCAGAGAGATTATAGAGAGAGAGAATGAGGAGGATCAGAGAGATTATAGAGAGAGAGAGGGAATGGGGAGGGTCAGAGAGATTATAAAGAGAGAGGGAATGGGGAGGTACAGAGAGAGATTATAGAGAGAGAGCGGGAATGGGGAGGGTCAGAGAGATTTTCGAGGGAGAGGGAATGGGGAGGGTCAGAGAGAGATTATAGAGAGAGGGAATGGGGAGGTACAGAGAGAGATTATAGAGAGAGAGGGAATGGGAGGGTCACAGAGATTTTAGAGAGAGGGAAAGGAAATTGTACAGAGAGGTTACAGAGAGAGGGGGAAAGGAGGATTTACAGAAAGATTATAGAGAGAGAGGGAATGGGGAGGGTCGGAGAGAGATGATAGAGACAGAGAGGGAATGGGGAGGGTCAGAACGATTATAGAGAGAGAGGGAATGGGGAGGTTCAGAGAGCTTATAGGGAGAGAGCACAAATGTGGAGGGTCAGAGAGATTATGGAAAGAGAGGGATGAGGAGGGTCAGAGAGTGATTATCGGGAGTGAGAGGGAATGGGGAGGTACCGAGATATTATAGAGAGAGGGAAAGGAAATTGTACAGAGAGTTTACAGAGAGAGGGGGAAAAGTGGATTTGCAGAGAGATTATAGAGAGAGAGGGAATGCGGAGGTACATGGAGATTATAGAGGGAGAGACGGAATGGGGAGGTACAGAGAGACTTTCGAGAGAGAGGGAATGGGGAGGGTCAGAGAAATTATAGAGAGAGAGAGGGAATGGGGAGGGTCAAAGAGATTATAGAGAGAGAGGGAATGGGGAGGTACAGGGAGGGTCGGAGAGAGATTATAGAGTGAGAGGGGGAATGGGGAGGTACAGAGAGAGATTATAGGGAGAGGGAATGGGGAGGTAAAGAGAGAGATTATAGAAAGAGGTAGAATGTATGGGGAGGGCCAGAGAAATTATAGAGAGAGAGGGAATCGGGAGGTACATGGAGATTATGAAGAGAGAGAGGGAATGGGGAGGGTCAGAGAGATTATAGAGAGAGGGGGAATGGGGTGGTACATAGAGATTATCGAGAGAGAGAAGGAATGGGGAGGCTCAGAGAGATTATAGAGAGAGAGGGAATGGGGAGGGTCAGATAGATTTTCGAGAGAGAGGGAATGAGGAGGGTCAGAGAGAGATTATGGAGAGAGGGAATGGGAAGGGTCAGGGAGATTATAGAGAGAGAGGGAATGGGGAGGTACAGAGAGATAATGGAGAGAGAGGGAATGGGGAGGGTCAGAGAGATTATAGAGAGAGAGAGGGAATGGGGAGGGTCAGAGAGATTATAAAGAGAGAGGGAATGGAGAGGTACAGAGAGATTATGGAGAGAGAGGGAATGGGGAGGATCAGATAGATTTTCGAGAGAGAGGGAATGGGGAGGGTCAGAGAGAGATTATAGAGAGAGAGGGAATGGGGAGGTACAGAGAGAGATTATAGAGAGAGAGGGAATGGGGAGGGTCAGAGAGAGATTATAGAGAGAGAGAGGGAATGGGGAGGTTCAGAGAGATTATGGAGAGATAGAGTGAATGGGGAGGGTCAGATAGATTTTCGAGAGAGAGGGAATGGGGAGGGTCAGAGAGAGATTATAGAGAGAGAGGGAATGGGGAGGTACAGAGAGAGATTATAGAGGCAGAGAGGGAATGGGGAGGTACAGAGAGAGATTATAGAGAGAGAGGGAATGGGGAGGGTCAGAGAGAGATTTTAGAGGCAGAGAGGGAATGGGGAGGTACAGAGAGAGATTATAGAGAGAGAGAGGTAATGAGGAGGTTCAGAGAGAGATTATGGAGAGAGAGAGGTAATGGGGAGGTTCAGAGAGAGATTATAGAGAGAGAGAGGCAATGGGGAGTTTCAGAGAGAGATTTTCGAGAGAGAGAGGTAATGGGGAGGTTCAGAGAGAGATTATAGAGAGAGAGCGGAGTTGGGGAGGGTGAGAGAGATTATAGAGAGAGGGGGAATGGGGAGGATCAGAGAGATTATAGAGAGTGAGAGGGAATGGGGAGGTACAGAGAGATTAGAGAGAGAGAGAGAGAGAATGGGGAGGGTCAGAAAGAGATTTTCGAGAGAGAGAGGGGCATGGGGAGGTACAGAGAGATTAAAGAGAGAGAGAGGGATTGGGGAGGTACAGAGCGATTCTCGAGAGAGAGAGAGGGAATGGGGAGGTACAGAGAGAGATTATAGAGAGAGGGAGGGAATGGGGAGGTACAGAGAGAGATTATCGAGAGAGAGAGGTAATGGGGAGGTACAGAGAGAGATTATAGAGAGAGAGAGGTAATGGGGAGGTTCAGAGAGAGATTATAGAGAGAGAGAGCGGAGTTGGGGAGGGTGAGAGAGATTATAGAGAGAGGGGGAATGGGGAGGATCAGAGAGATTATGTGGAGGATCAGAGAGAGATTATCGAGAGAGGGAGGGAATGGGGAGGTACAGAGAGAGATTATAGAGAGAGGGAAAGGAGAAGGGTCAGAGAGATTATAGAGAGAGAGAGGGAATGGGGAGTAACAGGGAGATTCTCGAGAGAGTGAAAGGAAATTGTGCAGAGAGATGACAGAGAGAGAGGGTAAGGAGGATTTACTGAGAGATTATAGAGAGAGAGGGAATGGGGAGGTTCAGGGAGAATATAGAGAGAGAGAATGGGGAGGGTCAGAGAGATTATAGAGAGAGAGTGAATGGGGAGAGTCAGAGAGAGATTATAGAGAGAAAGTGAATGGGGAGAGTCAGAGAGATTATAGATAAAGTGGGAATGGGGAGAGTGAGGGAGATTATAGAGTGAGAGGGAGTAGGGAGGGTCAGAGAGTGATTATCGAGAGTGAGAGGGAATGGGGAGGTTCCGAGAGATTATAGAGAGAGAGAGGGAATGGGGAGAGTTAGAGAGATAATAGAGAGAGACAGAGAATGGAGAGAGTCAGAGAGAGATTATCAAGAGAGGGAATGTGGAGGTACACAGAGATTATATAGAGAGAGGGAATGGGGAGGTACAGAGAGATTATAGAGAGAGAGGGAATGGGGAGGGTCTGAGAGATTATAGAGAGAGAGTGAATGGGGAGAGTCAGAGAGAGATTATAGAGAGAAAGTGAATGGGGAGAGTCAGAGAGATTATTGAGAGAGAGGGAATGGGGAGAGTGAGAGAGATTATAGAGTGAGAGGGAGTAGGGAGGGTCAGAGAGTGATTATCGAGAGTGAGAGGAAGTGGGGAGGTACAGAGAGATTATAGAGAGAGAGAGGAAATGGGGAGGCACACAGAGATTATAGAGAGAGAGGTAATGGGGAGGTACAGAGAGATTATACAGAGAGAGAGAGAATGGGGAGGTACAGAGAGAGATTATAGAGAGAGAGAGGTAATGGGGAGGTTCAGAGAGAGATTATAGAGAGAGAGGTAATGGGGAGGTTCAGAGAGAGATTTTGGAGAGAGTCAGGTAATGGGGAGGTTCAGAGAGAGATTATAGAGAGAGAGAGGTGATGGGCAGTTTCAGAGAGAGATTTTCGAGAGAGAGAGGTAATTGGGAGTTTCAGAGAGAGATTATAGAGAGAGAGCGGAGTTGGGGAGGGTCAGAGAGATTATAGAGAGAGGGGGAATGGGGAGGATCAGAGAGATTATGGGGAGGATCAGAGAGATTATAGAGAGTGAGAGGGAATGGGGAGGTACAGAGAGATTCGAGAGAGAGAGAATGGGGAGGGTCAGAAAGAGATTATAGAGAGAGAGAGGGGTATGGGGAGGTACAGAGAGATTAAAGAGAGAGAGTGGGATTGGGGAGGTACAGAGCGATTCTCGAGAGAGAGAGAGAGAGGGAATGGGGAGGTACAGAGAGAGATTATAGAGAGAGGGAGGGAATGGGGAGAGTCAGAGAGATTATAGAGAGAGGGAATGGGGAGGTACAGAGAGATTATAGAGAGAGAGAGGGAATGGGGAGAATCAGAGAGATAATAGAGAGAGAGAGGGAATGGGGAGGGTCAGAGAGATTGTAGAGAGAGAGGGAATGGGGAGAGTGAGAGAGATTATCGAATGAGAGGGAGTGGGGAGGGTCAGAGAGTGATTATCGAGAGTGAGAGGAAGTGGGGAGGTACAGAGAGATTATAGAGAGAGAGGGAATGGGGAGGTTCAGAGAGAGATTATCGAGAGAGAGAGATAATGGGGAGGTTCAGAGAGAGATTATGGAGAGAGAGCGGAGTTGGGGAGGGTGAGAGAGATTATGGAGAGAGGGGGAATGGGGAGGATCAGAGAGATTATGTGGAGGATCAGAGAGAGATTATCGAGAGAGGGAGGGAATGGGGAGGTACAGAGAGAGATTATAGAGAGAGGGAAAGGAGAAGGGTCAGTGAGATTATAGAGAGAGAGAGGGAATGGGGAGTAACAGGGAGATTCTCGAGAGAGTGAAAGGAAATTGTTCAGAGAGATTACAGAGAGAGGGGGAAAGGAGGATTTACTGAGAGATTATAGAGAGAGAGGGAATGGGGAGGTTCAGGGAGATTATAGAGAGAGAGAATTGGGAGGGTCAGAGAGATTATAGAGAGAGAGTGAATGGGGAGAGTCAGAGAGAGATTATAGTGAGAAAGTGAATGGGGAGAGTCAGAGAGATTATAAAGAGAGTGGGAATGGGGAGAGTGAGAGAGATTATAGAGTGAGAGGGAGCAGGGAGGGTCAGAGAGTGATTATCGAGAGTGAGAGGGAATGGGGAGGTTC
This sequence comes from Heptranchias perlo, assembly GCF_035084215.1. Lineage (NCBI taxonomy): Eukaryota > Metazoa > Chordata > Chondrichthyes > Hexanchiformes > Hexanchidae > Heptranchias > Heptranchias perlo. The sequence continues at coordinate 175,008 of NW_027139303.1, read as the reverse complement.
CGAGAGATTATAGAGAGAGAGAGGGAATGGGGAGAGTTGGAGAGATAATAGAGAGAGACAGAGAATGGAGAGAGTCAGAGAGAGATTATCAAGAGAGGGAATGTGGAGGTACACAGAGATTATAGAGAGAGAGGGAATGGGGAGGTACAGAGAGATTATAGAGAGAGAGGGAATGGGGAGGGTCTGAGAGATTATAGAGAGAGAGTGAATGGGGAGAGTCAGAGAGAGATTATAGAGAGAAAGTGAATGGGGAGAGTCAGAGAGATTATTGAGAGAGGGAATGGGGAGAGTGAGAGAGATTATAGAGTGAGAGGGAGTAGGGAGGGTCAGAGAGTGATTATCGAGAGTGAGAGGAAGTGGGGAGGTACAGAGAGATTATAGAGAGAGAGAGGAAATGGGGAGGCACACAGAGATTATAGAGAGAGAGGTAATGGGGAGGTACAGAGAGATTATACAGAGAGAGAGAGAATGGGGAGGTACAGAGAGAGATTATAGAGAGAGAGAGGTAATGGGGAGGTTCAGAGAGAGATTATAGAGAGAGAGGTAATGGGGAGGTTCAGAGAGAGATTTTGGAGAGAGTCAGGTAATGGGGAGGTTCAGAGAGAGATTATAGAGAGAGAGAGGTGATGGGCAGTTTCAGAGAGAGATTTTCGAGAGAGAGAGGTAATTGGGAGTTTCAGAGAGAGATTATAGAGAGAGAGCGGAGTTGGGGAGGGTCAGAGAGATTATAGAGAGAGGGGGAATGGGGAGGATCAGAGAGATTATGGGGAGGATCAGAGAGATTATAGAGAGTGAGAGGGAATGGGGAGGTACAGAGAGATTCGAGAGAGAGAGAATGGGGAGGGTCAGAAAGAGATTATAGAGAGAGAGAGGGGTATGGGGAGGTACAGAGAGATTAAAGAGAGAGAGTGGGATTGGGGAGGTACAGAGCGATTCTCGAGAGAGAGAGAGAGAGGGAATGGGGAGGTACAGAGAGAGATTATAGAGAGAGGGAGGGAATGGGGAGAGTCAGAGAGATTATAGAGAGAGGGAATGGGGAGGTACAGAGAGATTATAGAGAGAGAGAGGGAATGGGGAGAATCAGAGAGATAATAGAGAGAGAGAGGGAATGGGGAGGGTCAGAGAGATTGTAGAGAGAGAGGGAATGGGGAGAGTGAGAGAGATTATCGAATGAGAGGGAGTGGGGAGGGTCAGAGAGTGATTATCGAGAGTGAGAGGAAGTGGGGAGGTACAGAGAGATTATAGAGAGAGAGGGAATGGGGAGGTTCAGAGAGATTATAGAGAGAGAGGTAATGGGGAGGTACAGAGAGATTATAGAGAGAGGGGGAATGGGGAGGATCAGAGAGATTATGGAGAGAGGGGGAATGGGGAGGGTCAGAGAGATTATAGAGAGTGAGAGGGAGTGGGGAGGGTCAGAGAGATTATAGAGAGAGGGGGAATGGGGAGGGTCAGAGAGATTATAGAGACTGAGAGGGAGTGGGGAGTGTCAGAGAGATTATAGAGAGAGAGGGAATGGGGAGGTACAGAGGGATTATAGAGAGAGAGGGAATGGGGAGGTACAGAGTGATTATAGAGAGAGGGGGAATGGGGAGGATCAGAGAGATTATAGAGAGAGGGGGAATGGGGAGGGTCAGAGAGATTATAGAGAGAGAGAGGGAATGGGGCGGGTCATGGAGATTATGGAGAGAGAGAGGGAATGGGGAGGGTCATGGAGATTATAGAGAGAGAGGGGGAATGGGGAGGGTCAGAGAGAGATTATAGAGTGAGGGAATGGGGAGGTACAGAGAGAGATTATAGAGAGAGAGGGAATGGGAGGGTCACAGAGATTTTAGAGAGAGGGAAAGGAAATTGTGCAGAGAGGTTACAGAGAGAGGGGGAAAGGAGGATTTACAGAGGGATTATAGAGAGAGAGGGAATGGGGAGGGTCAGAGAGAGATTATAGAGACAGAGAGGGAATGGGGAGGCTCAGAGCGATTGTAGAGAAAGAGGGAATGGGGAGGTTCAGAGAGCTTATAGGGAGAGAGCACAAATGTGGATGGTCAGAGAGATTATGGAAAGAGAGGGATGAGGAGGGTCAGAGAGTGATTATCGGGAGTGAGAGGGAATGGGGAGGTACCGAGAGATTATCGAGAGCGAGAGGGAATGGGGAGAGTCAGAGAGATAATAGAGAGAGAGAGGGAATGGGGAGAGTCAGAGAGAGATTATCGAGAGAGGGAATGTGGAGGTACACAGAGATTATAGAGAGAGAGGGAATGGGGAGGTACAGAGAGATTATAGAGAGAGGGGGAATGGGAAGGTACAGAGAGATTATAGAGAGAGAGAGGGAATGGGGAGGTAGAGAGAGATTATAGAGAAAGATGGAATGGAGAGGGTCAGAGAGATTATAGAGGGAGGGAGGGAATGGGGAGGGTCAAAGAGATTATAGAGAGCGGGAATGGGGAGGGTCAGAGAGAGATTATAGAGTGAGAGGGAATGTGGAGGCACATCGAGATTATAGAGAGAGAGGGAATGGGGCGGTACAGAGAGATTATAGAGAGAGAGGGAATGGGGAGGTACAGAGAGATTTTGGAGAGGGAAGGAATGGGGAGGGTCAGAGAGATTATAGAGAGAGAGGGAATGGGGAGGTTCAGAGAGAGATTATAGAGAGCGGGAATGGGTCGGATCAGAGAGATTATAGAGAGAGAAAGGGAATGGGGAGGGTCAGAGAGATTATAGAGAGAGAGGGAATGGGGAGGTTCAGAGAGAGATTATAGAGAGCGGGAATGGGTCGGATCAGAGAGATTATAGAGAGAGAAAGGGATTGGGAAGGGTCAGAGAGATTATGGAGAGAGAGAGAATGAATGGGGAGGGTCAGAGAGATTATAGAGAGAGAGAGGGAATGGGGAGGGTCACAGAGATTGAAGAGAGAGGGAAAGTAAATTGTACAGAGAGATTACAGAGAGAGGGGAAAAGGAGGATTTGCAGAGAGATCATAGAGAGAGAGGGAATGGAGAGGGTCAGAGAGAGATTATAGAGACAGAGAGGGAATGGGGAGGGTCACAGCGATTATGGAGAGAGAGGGAATGGGGAGGTCCAGAGAGTTTATAGGGAGAGAGCACAAATGTGGAGGGTCAGAGAGATTATGGAAAGAGAGTGATGGGGAGGGTCAGAGAGTGATTATCGAGAGTGAGAGGGAATGGGGAGAGTGAGAGAGATTATAGAGTGAGAGGGAGTAGGGAGGGTCAGAGAGTGATTATCGAGAGTGAGAGGAAGTGGGGAGGTACAGAGAGATTATAGAGAGAGAGAGGAAATGGGGAGGCACACAGAGATTATAGAGAGAGAGAGGTAATGGGGAGGATCAGAGAGAGATTATAGGGAGAGTGGTAATGGGGAGGGTCAGAGAGAGATTATGGAGAGAGAGAGGTAATGGGGAGGTTCAGAGAGAGATTATGGAGAGAGAGAGGTAATGGAGAGGTTCAGAGAGAGATTATAGAGAGAGAGAGGTAATGGGGAGTTTCAGAGAGAGATTTTCGCGAGAGAGTGGTAATGGGGAGGTTCAGAGAGAGATTATAGAGAGAGAGCGGAGTTGGGGAGGGTCAGAGAGATTATAGAGAGAGGGGGAATGGGGAGGATCAGAGAGATTATGCGGAGGATCAGAGAGATTATAGAGAGTGAGAGGGAATGGGGAGGTACAGAGAGATTAGAGAGAGAGAGAATGGGGAGGGTCAGATAGAGATTATAGAGAGAGAGAGGGGCATGGGGAGTTACAGAGAGATTAAAGAGAGAGAGAGGGATTGGGGAGGTACAGGGCGTTTCTCGATAGAGAGAGAGAGAGAGAGAGGGAATGGGGAGGTACAGAGAGAGATTATGTATAGAGGGAGGGAATGGGGAGGTACAGAGAGAGATTATAGAGAGAGAGAGGTAATGGGGAGGTTCAGAGAGAGATTATTGAGAGAGAGAGGTAATGGGGAGGTTCAGAGAGAGATTATAGAGAGAGAGCGGAGTTGGGGAGGGTGAGAGAGATTATAGAGAGAGGGGGAATGGGGAGGATCAGAGAGATTATGTGGAGGATCAGAGAGAGATTATCGAGAGAGGGAATGTGGAGGTACACAGAGATTATAGAGAGAGAGGGAATGGGGAGGTACAGAGAGATTATAGAGAGAGAGGGAATGGGGAGGGTCTGAGAGATTATAGAGAGAGAGTGAATGGGGAGAGTCAGAGAGAGATTATAGAGAGAAAGCGAATGGGGAGAGTCAGAGAGATTATAGAGAGAGAGGGAATGGGGAGAGTGAGAGAGATTATCGAGTGAGAGGGAGTAGGGAGGGTCAGAGAGTGATTATCGAGAGTGAGAGGAAGTGGGGAGGTACAGAGAGATTATAGAGAGAGGAAATGGGGAGGCACACAGAGATTATAGAGAGAGAGGTAATGGGGAGGTTCAGAGAGAGATTATAGAGAGAGAGGTAATGGGGAGGTTCAGAGAGAGATTATAGAGAGAGAGCGGAGTTGGGGAGGGTCAGAGAGATTATAGAGAGAGGGGGAATGGGGAGGATCAGAGAGATTATGGGGAGGATCAGAGAGATTATAGAGAGTGAGAGGGAATGGGGAGGTACAGAGAGATTAGAGAGAGAGAGAGAGAGAATGGGGAGGGTCAGAAAGAGATTATGGAGAGAGAGAGGGGCATGGGGAGGTACAGAGAGATTAAAGAGAGAGAGAGGGATTGGGGAGGTACAGAGCGATTCTCGAGAGAGAGAGAGGGAATGGGGAGGTACAGAGAGAGATTATAGAGAGAGGGAAAGGAGAAGGGTCAGAGAGATTATAGAGAGAGAGAGGGAATGGGGAGTAACAGGGAGATTCTCGAGAGAGTGAAAGGAAATTGTGCAGAGAGATTACAGAGAGAGAGGGAAAGCAGGATTTACAGAGAGATTATAGAGAGAGAGGGAATGGGGAGGTTCAGGGAGATTATAGAGAGAGAGAATGGGGATGGTCAGAGAGATTATAGAGAGAGGGAAAGGAAATTGTACAGAGAGATTACAGAGAGAGGGGGAAAGGTGGATTTACAGAGAGATTATAGAGAGAGAGGGAATGGGGAGGTTCAGGGAGATTATAGAGAGAGAGAATGGGGAGGGTCAGAGAGATTATAGAGAGAGGGAAAGGAAATTGTACAGAGAGATTACAGAGAGAGGGGGAAAGGAGGATTTACAGAGAGATTATAGAGAGAGTGGGAATGGGGAGGGTCAGGGAGATTATAGAGAGAGAGAGGGAATGGGGAGGGTCAGAGAGATTAGAGAGAGAGGGAATGGGGAGGGTCAGAGAGATTATAGAGAGAGAGGGAATGGGGAGGGTCAGAGAGATTATAGAGAGAGAGAGAGGGAATGGGAAGGTACATGGAGATTATAGAGAGAGAGGGAATGGGGAGGTACAGAGAGATTAGAGAGAGAGAGAGGGAATGGGGAGGGTCAGAGAGATTAGAGAGAGAGGGAATGGGGAGGGTCAGAGAGATTATAGAGAGAGAGAGAGGGAATGGGAAGGTACATGGAGATTATAGAGAGAGAGGGAATGGGGAGGTACAGAGAGATTAGAGAGAGAGGGAATGGGGAGGGTCAAAGAGATTATAGAGAGCGGGAATGGGGAGGGTCAGAGAGATTATAGAGAGAGAGAGAGGGAATGGGGAGGGTCAGAGAGATTATAGAGATATAGAGTGAATGGGGAGGGTCAGATAGATTTTCGAGGGAGAGGGAATGAGGGGGTCAGAGAGAGATTATAGAGAGAGGGAATGGGGAAGTACAGAGAGAGATTATAGAAAGAGAGAGAATAAAAGGGGAGGGTCAGAGAGTGATTATAGAGAGAGAGAGGAAATTGGAGGGTCACAGAGATTAGAGAGAGAGGGAAAGGAAATTGTACAGAGAGGTTACAGAGAGAGGGGGAAAGGAGGATTTACAGAGCGATTATAGAGAGAAAGGGAATGGGGAGGTTCAGAGAGATTATAGAGAGAGAGAGGGAATGGGGAGAGTCAGAGAGATAATAGAGAGAGAGAGGGAATGGCGAGGGTCAGAGAGATTATAGAGAGAGGGAATGGGGAGGTACAGAGAGGTTATAGAGAGAGAGAGGGAATGGGGATAATCAGAGAGATAATAGAGAGAGAGAGGGAATGGGGAGGGTCAGAGAGATTGTAGAGAGAGAGGGAATGGGGAGAGTGAGAGAGATTATAGAGAGAGAGGGAATGGGGAGGGTCAAAGAGATTATAGAGGGAGAGAGGGAATGGGGAGGGTCAAAGAGATTATAGAGAGCGGGAATGGGGAGGGTCAGAGAGATTATAGAGAGATCGAGTGAATGGGGAGGGTCAGATAGATTTTCGAGAGAGAGGGAATGGGGAGGGTCAGAGAGAGATTATAGAGAGAGAGGGAATGGGGAGGGTCAAAGAGATTATAGAGGGAGAGAGGGAATGGGGAGGGTCAAAGAGATTATAGAGAGAGAGAGAGGGAATGGGGAGGGTCAGATAGATTTTCGAGGGAGAGGGAATGAGGGGGTCAGAGAGAGATTTTCGAGAGAGGGAATGGGGAGGGTCAGAGAGATTATAGAGATATAGATGAATGGGGAGGGTCAGATAGATTTTCGAGGGAGAGGGAATGAGGGGGTCAGAGAGAGATTATAGAGAGAGGGAATGGGGAAGTACAGAGAGAGATTATAGAAAGAGAGAGAATAAATGGGGAGGGTCAGAGAGATTATAGAGAGAGAGAGGAAATTGGAGGGTCACAGAGATTACAGAGAGGGGGAAAGGAAATTGTACAGAGAGGTTACAGAGAGAGGGGGAAAGGAGGATTTACAGAGCGATTATAGAGAGAAAGGGAATGGGGAGGTTCAGAGAGATTATAGAGAGAGAGAGGGAATGGGGAGAGTCAGAGAGATAAAAGAGAGAGAGAGGGAATGGCGAGGGTCAGAGAGATTATAGAGAGAGGGAATGGGGAGGTACAGAGAGATTATAGAGAGAGAGAGGGAATGGGGAGAATCAGAGAGATAATAGAGAGAGAGAGGGAATGGGGAGGGTCAGAGAGATTGTAGAGAGAGAGGGAATGGGGAGAGTGAGAGAGATTATAGAATGAGAGGGAGTGGGGAGGGTCAGAGAGTGATTATCGAGAGTGAGAGGAAGTGGGGAGGTACAGAGAGATTATAGAGATAGAGGGAATGGGGAGGTTCAGAGAGATTATAGAGAGAGAGGTAATGGGGAGGTACAGAGAGATTATAGAGAGAGGGGGAATGGGGAGGATCAGAGAGATTATGGAGAGAGGGGGAATGGTGAGGGTCAGAGAGATTATAGAGAGTGAGAGGGAGTGGGGAGGGTCAGAGAGATTATAGAGAGAGGGGGAATGGGGAGGGTCAGAGAGATTATAGAGACTGAGAGGGAGTGGGGAGTGTCAGAGAGATTATAGAGAGAGAGGGAATGGGGAGGTACAGAGGGATTATAGAGAGAGAGGGAATGGGGAGGTACAGAGTGATTATAGAGAGAGGGGGAATGGGGAGGATCAGAGAGATTATAGAGAGAGGGGGAATGGGGAGGGTCAGAGAGATTATAGAGAGAGAGAGGGAATGGGGCAGGTCATGGAGATTATGGAGAGAGAGAGGGAATGGGGAGGGTCATGGAGATTATAGAGAGAGAGGGGGAATGGGGAGGGTCAGAGAGAGATTATAGAGAGAGGGAATGGGGAGGTACAGAGAGAGATTATAGAGAGAGAGGGAATGGGAGGGTCACAGAGATTTTAGAGAGAGGGAAAGGAAATTGTGCAGAGAGGTTACAGAGAGAGGGGGAAAGGAGGATTTACAGAGGGATTATAGAGAGAGAGGGAATGGGGAGGGTCAGAGAGAGATTATAGAGACAGAGAGGGAATGGGGAGGCTCAGAGCGATTGTAGAGAAAGAGGGAATGGGGAGGTTCAGAGAGCTTATAGGGAGAGAGCACAAATGTGGATGGTCAGAGAGATTATGGAAAGAGAGGGATGTGGAGGGTCAGAGAGTGATTATCGGGAGTGAGAGGGAATGGGGAGGTACCGAGAGATTATCGAGAGCGAGAGGGAATGGGGAGAGTCAGAGAGATAATAGAGAGAGAGAGGGAATGGGGAGAGTCAGAGAGATATTATCGAGAGAGGGAATGTGGAGGTACACAGAGATTATCGAGAGAGAGGGAATGGGGAGGTACAGAGAGATTATAGAGAGAGGGGGAATGGGAAGGTACAGAGAGATTATAGAGAAAGAGGGAATGGGGAGGGTCAGAGAGATTATAGAGGGAGGGAGGGAATGGGGAGGGTCAAAGAGATTATAGAGAGAGAGGGAATGGGGAGGTACAGAGAGATTATAGAGAAAGAGGGAATGGGGAGGGTCAGAGAGATTATAGAGGGAGGGAGGAAATGGGGAGGGTCAAAGAGATTATAGAGAGCGGGAATCGGGAGAGTCAGAGAGATTATAGAGATATAGAGTGAATGGGGAGGGTCAGAGAGATTATAGAGAGAGAGGGAATGTGGAGGGTCAGATAGATTTTCGAGAGAGAGGGAATGGGGAGAGTCAGAGAGAGATTATAGAGTGAGAGGGAATGTGGAGGCACATAGAGATTATAGAGAGAGAGGGAATGGGGCGGTACAGAGAGATTATAGAGAGAGAGGGAATGGGGAGGTACAGAGAGATTTTGGAGAGGGAGGGAATGGGGAGGTTCAGAGAGATTATAGAGAGAGAGGGAATGGGGAGGGTCAGAGAGATTATAGAGAGCGGGAATGGGGAGCGTCAGAGAGATTATAGAGAAGTAGATTGAATGGGGAGGGTCAGATAGATTTTCGAGGGAGAGGGAATGAGGAGGGTCAGAGAGAGATTGTAGCGAGAGGGATTGGGAAGGGTCAGAGAGATTATGGAGAGAGAGAGGGAATGGGGAGGGTCACAGAGATTAAAGAGAGAGGGAAAGTAAATTGTACAGAGAGATTACAGAGAGAGGGGAAAAGGAGGATTTGCAGAGAGATCATAGAGAGAGAGGGAATGGAGAGGGTCAGAGAGAGATTATAGAGACAGAGAGGGAATGGGGAGGGTCAGAGCGATTATAGAGAGAGAGGGAATGGAGAGGTACAGAGAGATTATGGAGAGAGAGAGGGAATGGGGAGGGTCAGAGCGATTATAGAGAGAGAGGGAATGGGGAGGTCCAGAGAGTTTATAGGGAGAGAGCACAAATGTGGAGGGTCAGAGAGATTATGGAAAGGGAGTGATGGGGAGGGTCAGAGAGTGATTATCGAGAGTGAGAGGGAATGGGGAGGTACCGAGAGATTATAGAGAGAGAGAGGGAATGGGGAGAGTTAGAGAGATAATAGAGAGAGAGGGAATGTGGAGGTACACAGAGATTATAGAGAGAGAGAGGGAATGGGGAGAGTTAGAGAGATAATAGAGAGAGACAGAAAATGAGGAGAGTCAGAGAGAGATTATCGAGAGAGGGAATGTGGAGGTACACAGAGATTATAGAGAGAGAGGGAATGGGGAGGTACAGAGAGATTAGAGAGAGAGAGGGAATGGGGAGGGTCTGAGAGATTATAGAGAGAGAGTGAATGGGGAGAGTCAGAGAGAGATTATGGAGAGAAAGTGAATGGGGAGAGTCAGAGAGATTATAGAGAGAGAGGGAATGGAGAGAGTTAGAGAGATTATAGAGTGAGAGGGAATGGGGAGGGTCAGAGAGTGATTATCGAGATTGAGAAGAAGTGGGGAGATACAGAGAGATTATAGAGAGAGAGAGGGAATGGGGAGGTTCAGAGAGAGATTATGGAGAGAGAGGTAATGGGGAGGTTCAGAGAGAGATTATAGAGAGAGAGCGGAGTTGGGGAGGGTGAGAGTGATTATAGAGAGAGGGGGAATGGGGAGGATCAGAGAGATTATGGGGAGGATCAGAGAGATTATAGAGAGTGAGAGGGAACGGGGAGGTACAGAGAGATTAGAGAGAGAGAGAATGGGGAGGGTCAGAAAGACATTTTCGAGAGAGAGAGGGGCATGGGGAGGTACAGAGAGATTAAAGAGAGAGAGAGGGATTGGGGAGGTACAGAGCGATTCTCGAGAGAGAGAGGGAATGGGGAGGTACAGAGAGAGATTATAGAGAGAGGGAGGGAATGGGGAGGTACCGAGAGAGATTATAGAGAGAGAGAGGGAATAGAGGTAAAGACAGAGATTATAGAGAGAGGGAAAGGAGAAGGGTCAGAGAGATTATAGAGAGAGAGGGAATGGGGAGTAACAGGGAGATTCTCGAGAGAGGGAAAGGAAATTGTGCAGAGAGATTACAGAGCGAGAGGGAAAGGAGGATTTACAGAGAGATTATAGAGAGAGAGGGAATGGGGAGGTTCAGGGAGATTATAGAGAGAGGGAAAGGAAATTGTACAGAGAGATTACAGAGAGAGGGGGAAAGGAGGATTTACAGAGAGATTATAGAGATAGTGGGAATGGGGAGGGTCAGGGAGATTATAGAGAGAGAGAGGGAATGGGAAGGTACATGGAGATTATAGAGAGAGAGGGAATGGGGAGGTTCAGAGAGTTTATAGGGAGGGAGCACAAATGTGGAGGGTCAGAGAGATTATGGAAAGAGAGGGATGGGTGGGTCAGAGAGTGATTATCGAGAGTGAGAGGGAATGGGGAGAGTGAGAGAGATTATAGAGTGAGGGGGAGTAGGGAGGGTCAGAGAGTGATTATCGAGAGTGAGAGGGAATGGGGAGGTTCTGAGAGATTATAGAGAGAGAGAGGGAATGGGGAGAGTTAGAGAGATAATAGAGAGAGACAGAGAATGGGGAGGGTCTGAGAGATTATAGAGAGAGAGGGAATGGGGAGAGTTAGAGAGATAATAGAGAGAGACAGAGAATGGGGAGGGTCTGAGAGATTATAGAGAGAGAGTGAATGGGGAGAGTCAGAGAGAGATAATAGAGAGAAAGTGAATGGGGAGAGTCAGAGAGATTATAGAGAGAGAGGGAATGGGGAGAGTGAGAGAGATTATAGAGTGAGAGGGAGTAGGGAGGGTCAGAGAGTGATTATCGAGAGTGAGAGGAAGTGGGGAGGTACAGAGAGATTATAGAGAGAGAGAGGAAATGGGGAGGCACAGAGAGAGATTATAGAGAGAGGGAGGGAATGGGGAGGTACAGAGAGAGATTATAGAGAGAGGTAATGGGGAGGTTCAGAGAGAGATTATAGAGAGAGAGAGGTAATGGGGAGGTTCAGAGAGAGATTATCGAGAGAGAGAGGTAATGGGGAGGTTCAGAGAGAGATTATCGAGAGAGAGAGGTAATGGGGCGGTTCAGAAAGAGATTATAGAGAGAGAGCGGAGTTGGGGAGGGTGAGAGAGATTATAGAGGAAGGGGGAATGGGGAGGTACAGAGAGATTAGAGAGAGAGAGAGAGAATGGGACAGAGGGGCACTGTCAGAGCAGAGGGGCACAGTCGGGACAAGGGGGCACTGTCGGGACAAGGGGGAACTGTCGGAGCAGAGGGGCACTGTCGGGACAGATGGGCACTGTCGGGACAGAGGGGGCACTGTCGGAGCAGAGGGGCACAGTCGGGATAAGGGGGCACTGTCGGGACAGAGGGGCACTGTCGGGACAGAGGGGCACAGTCTGGACAAGGGGGCACTGTCGGGACAGAGGGGCACATTCGGGACAGAGGGGAACTGTCGGGACAAGGGGGCACAGTCGGAGCAGAGGGGCACTGTCGGGACAAGGGGGCACTGTCGGAGCAGAGGGGCACTGTCGGAACAAGGGGGCACTGTCGGAGCAGAGGGGCACTGTCGGGACAAGGGGGCACTGTCGGAGCAGAGGGGCACTGTCGGAACAAGGGGGCACTGTCGGAGCAGAGGGGCACAGTCGGGACAGAGGGGCACTGTCGGGACAAGGGGGCACTGTCGGGGCAGAGGGGCACTGTCGGGACAGAGGGACACTGTCGGGACAAGGGGGCACTGTCGGGACAAGGGGGCACTGTCGGAGCAGAGGGGCACTGTCGGGACGGAGGGACACTGTCGGGACAAGGGGGCACTGTCGGGACAAGGGGGCAATGTCGGGGCAGAGGGGCACTGTCGGGACAGAGGGACACTGTCGGGACAAGGGGGCACTGTCTGGACAAGGGGGCACTGTCGGTACAAGGGGGCACTGTCGGGGCAGAGGGGCACTGTCGGGATAAGGGGGCACTGTCGGGCAGAGGGGCACTGTCGGGATAAGGGGGCACTGTCGGGGCAGAGGGGCACTGTCGGGACAAGGGGGCACTGTCGGGACAAGGGGGCACTGTCGGGACAAGGGGGCACTGTCGGAGCAGAGGGGCACTGTCGGGACGGAGGGATACTGTCGGGACAAGGGGGCACTGTCGGGGCAGAGGGGCACTGTCGGGACAGAGGGACACTGTCGGGACAAGGGGGCACTGTCTGGACAAGGGGGCACTGTCGGTACAAGGGGGCACTGTCGGGGCAGAGGGGCACTGTCGGGACAAGGGGGCACTGTCGGGGCAGAGGGACACTGTCGGGACAAGGGGGCACTGTCGGGACAAGGGGGCACTGTCAGGGCAGTGGGGCACTGTCGGGACAAGGGGGCACTGTCGGGGCAGAGGGGCACTGTCGGGACAAGGGGGCACGGTCGGAGCAGAGGGGCACCGTCGGAGCAGAGGGGCACTGTCGGGACAAGGGGGCACTGTCGGAGCAGAGGGACACTGTCGGAACAAGGGGGCACTGTCGGAGCAGAGGGGCACTGTCTGGACAAGGGGGCACTGTCGGGACAAGGGGTCACTGTCGGGACAGAGGGACACTTTCGGGACAAGGGGGCACTGTCGGAACAAGGGGGCACTGTCGGAACAAGGGGGCACTGTCGGGGCAGAGGGGCACAGTCGGGACAGAGGGGCACTGTCGGGACAAGGGGGCACTGTCGGGGCAGAGGGGCACTGTCGGGGCAGAGGGGCACTGTCGGGTCAAGTGGGCACTGTCGGGGCAGAGGGGCACTGTCGGGAGAAGGGGGCACTGTCGGGACAAGGGGGCACTGTCGGGACAAGTGGGCACTGTCGGGGCAGAGGGGCACTGTCGGGACAAGGGGGCACTGTCGGGACAAGGGGGCACCTTCGGAGCAGAGGGGCACTGTCGGGACAAGGGGGCACCGTCGGAGCAGAGGGGCACTATCGGGACAAGGGGGCACTGTGGGGACAAGGGGGCACCGTCGGAACAAAGGGGCACCGTCGGCACAAGGGGGCACAGTCGGGACAAGGGGGCACAGTCGGGACAAGGGGGCACTGTCGGGGCAGAGGGGCACTGTCGGGACAAGGGGGCACTGTCGGGACAAGGGGGCACAGTCGGGACAAGGGGGCACAGTCGGGACAAGGGGGCACTGTCGGGGCAGAGGGGCACTGTCGGGACAAGGGGGCACTGTCGGAGCAGAGGGTCACTGTCGGGACAAGAGGGCACTGTCGGAGCAGAGGGGCACTGTCGGCGCAGAGGGGCACTGTCGGGACAGAGGGGCACTGTCGGGACAAGGGGGCACTGTCGGGGCAGAGGGGCACAGTCTGAGCAGAGTGGCACTGGCGGGACAGAGGGGCACTGTCGGGACAGAGGGGGCACTGTCGGAGCAGAGGGGCACTGTCGGGACAAGGGGGCGCTGTCGGGACAAGGTTGGCACTGTCGGAGCAGAGTTGCACTGTCGGAGCAGAGGGGCACTGTCGAGACAGAGGGGCACTGTCGGGACAAGGGGGCACTGTCGGACCAGAGGGGCACTGTCGGGACAAGGGGGCACTGTCGGGACAGAGGGGCACTGTCGGGACAGAGGGGCACTGTCGGAACAAGGGGGCACTGTCGGGACAAGGGGGCACTGTCATGGCAGAGGGGCACTGTCGGGACAGAGGGGCACTGTCGGGACAGAGGGCCACTGTCGGGACAAGGGGGCACTGTCGGGACAGAGGGGCACTGTCGGGACAAGGGTCACCGTCGGTACAAGTGGGCACTGTCGGGACAAGTGGGCACTGTCTGGACAAGGGGGCACTGTCGGGACAAGGGGGCACTGTCGGGACAAGAGGGCACTGTCGGGACAAGGGGGCACCGTCGGGACAGAGGGGCACTGTCGGGACAGAGGGGCACTGTCGGGACAAGTGGGCACTGTCTGCACAGAGGGGGCACTGTCGGGACAGAGGGGCACTGTCGGAGCAGAGGGGCACTGTGGGGACAAGGGGGCACCGTCGGGACCAGGGGGCACTGTCGGTAGAGAGGGGCACTGTCTGGACAAGGGGGCACTGTCGGGACAGTGGGGCACTGTCGGGACAAGGGGGCACTGTCGGAGCAGAGGGGCACTGTCGGGACAAGGGGGCACTGTCGGGACAGAGGGGCACTGTCGGGACAGAGGGGCACTGTCGGAGCAGAGGGGCACTGTCGGGACAAGGGGGCACCGTCGGGACAGAGGGGCACTGTCTGGACAAGGGGGCACTGTCGGGACAGAGGGGCACTGTCGGGACAAGGGGGCACTGTCGGGACAGAGGGGGCACTGTCGGGACAGAGGGGGCACTGTCTGGACAGAGGGAGCACTGTCGGAACAGAGGGGCACTGTCGGGACAGAGGGGGAACTGTCGGGACAGAGGGGGCACTGTCGGGACAGAGGGGGCAATGTCGGGACAAGGGGGCACTGTCGGGGCAGAGGGACACCGTCGGGACAAGGTGGCACCGTCGGAACGGAGGGGCACTGTCGGGACAAGGGGGCACTGTCGGGACAGAGGGGGCACTGTCGAGACAGAGGGGGCACTGTCGGGACAGAGGGGGCACTGTCGGGGCAGAGGGACACCGTCGGGAAAAGGGGGCACTGTCGGGACAAGGGGGCACTGTCGGGACAAGGGGGCACCGTCGGAACAGAGGGGCACTGTCGGGACAAGGGGGCACTGTCGGGGCAGAGGGGCACTGTCGGGACAAGGGGGCACTGTCGGGACAAGGGGGCACTGTCGGGACAAGGGGGCACTGTCGGGACAGATGGGCACTGTCGGGACAAGGGGGCACTGTCGGGACAAGTGGGCACTGTCGGAGCAGAGGGGCACTGTCGGGACAGAGGGGCACTGTCGGGACAAGGGGGCACTGTCGGAGCAGAGGGGCACTGTCGGGACAAGGGGGCACTGGCGGGGCAGAGGGGCACTGTCGGGACAAGGGGGCACTGTCGGAGCAGAGGGGCACTGTCGGGACAAGGGGGCACTGTCGGGACAAGGGGGCACTGTCGGAGCAGAGGGGCACTGTCGGAACAAGGGGGCACTGTCGGAGCAGAGGCGCACTGTCGGGACAAGGGGGCACTGTCGGGACAAGGGGGCACTGTCGGGACATCGGGGCACTGTCGGGACAGAGGGACACTTTCGGGAGAAGGGGGCACTGTCGGGACAAGGGGGCACTGTCGGGACAAGGGGGCACTGCCGGGACAGAGGGGCACTGTTGGGACAAGGGGGCACTGTCGGAACAAGGAGGCACTGTCGGAACAAGGGGGCACTGTCGGGGCAGAGGGTCACTGTCGGGACAAGGGGGCACTGTCAGAGCAGAGGGGCAGTGTCGGGGCACAGGGGCACTGTCGGGACAAGGGGGCACCGTCGGAGCAGAGGGGCACTGTCGGGACAGAGGGGCAGTGTCGGGACAGAGGGGCACTGTCGGGACAAGGGGGAACTGTCGGAGCAGAGGGGCACTGTCAGGACAAGGGGGCACTGTCAGGGCAGAGGGGCACAGTCGGAGCAGAGGGGCACTGTCGGGACAAGGGGGCACTGTCCGGACAAGGGGGCACTGTCGGGACAGAGTGTCACTGTCGGGACAAGGGGGCACTGTCGGGACAATTGGGCACTGTCGGAGCAGAGGGGCACTGTCGGAGCAGAGGGGCACTGTCGGAATAGAGGGGCACTGTCGGGACAGAGGGGCACTGTCGGGACAAGGGGGCACTGTCGGAGCAGAGGGTTACTGTCGGGACAGAGGGGCACTGTCGGGACAAGGGGGCACTGTCGGAGCAGAGGGGCACTGTCGGGGCAGAGGGGCACCGTCGGGACAAGGGGGCACTGTCGGGACAACGGGGCACTGTCGGAGCAAAGGGGTACTGTCGGGGCAGAGGGACACCGTCGGAACAAGGGGGCACTGTCGGAGCAGAGGGGCACTGTCGGAGCAGAGGGGCACTATCTGGACAAGGGGGCACTGTCGGAGTAGAGGGGCACTGCCGGGACAAGCGAGCACTGTCGGGACAGAGGGGCACTGTTGGGACAGAGGGACACTGTCGGGACAAGGTGTCACTGTCGGGACAAGGGGGCACTGTCGGGGCAGAGGGGCACTGTCGGCGCAGAGGGGCACTGTCGGGACAGAGGGGCACTGTCGGGACAAGGGGGCACTGTCGGAGCAGAGGGGCACTGTCGGGACAGAGGGGCACTGTCGGGACAAGGGGGCACTATCGGGACAAGGGGGCACTGTCGTGACAAGGGGGCACCGTCGGAACAAGGGGGCACCGTCGGGAAAAGGGGGCACTGTCGGAGCAGTGGGGCACTGTCGGGACGGAGGGACACTGTCGGGATAAGGGGGCACTGTCGGTGCAGAGGGGCACAGTCGGAGCAGAGGGGCACTGTCGGGACAGAGGGGCACTGTCGGGACAGAGGGGGCACTGTCGGGACAAGGGGGCACTGTCGGGACAAGGGGGCACTGTCGGAGCAGAGGGACACTGTCGGTACAAGGGGGCACTGTCGGGACAGAGTGTCACTGTCGGGACAAGGGGGCACTGTCGGGGCAGAGGGGCACTGTCGGGACAGAGGGGCACCGTAGGAACAAGGGGGCACTGTCGGGACAAGGGGGCACTGTCGGGACAAGGGGGCACTGTCCGAGCAGAGGGACACCGTCGGGGCAGAGGGGCACTGTCGTGACAAGGGGGCACTGTCGGGACAAGGGGGCACTGTCGGAGAAGAGGGACACCGTCGGAGCAGAGGGACACCGTCGGGGCAGAGGGGCACTTTCGGGACAGAGGGGCACTGTCGGGATAGAGGGACACTGTCGGGACAAGGGGGCACTGTCGGAACAAGGGGGCACTGTCGGAACAAGGGGGCACTGTCAGAGCAGAAGGGCACTGTCGGGACAAGGGGGCACTGTCGGAGCAGAGGGGCACAGTCGGCGCAGAGGGGCACTGACGGGACAGAGGGACACTGTCGGGATAAGGGGGCACTGTCGGGGCAGAGGGGCACAGTCGGAGCAGAGGGGCACTGTCGGGACAGAGGTGCACTGTCGGAGCAGGGGGGCACTGTCGGGACAAGGGGGCGCTGTCGGGACAAGGGGGCACTGTCGGAGCAGAGGTGCACTGTCGGAGCAGAGGGTCACTGTCGGGACAGAGGGGCACTGTCGGGACAAGGGGGCACTGTCGGGACAAGTGGGCACTGTCGGAGCAGAGGGACACTGTCGGAGCAAAGGGGCACTGTCGGGACAGAGGGGCACTGTCGGGACAAGGGGGCACTGTCGGAGCAAATGGGCACCATCGGGACAAGTGGGCACTGTCGGAACAAGGGGGCACTGTCGGGGCAGAGGGGCACTGTCGGGACAAGTGGGCACTGTCGGAACAAGGGGGCACTGTCGGAACAAGGGGGCACTGTCGGGACAAGGGGGCACTGTCGGGACAGAGGGGGCACTGTCGGAGCAGAGGGACACTGTCGGGGCAGAGGGGCACAGTCGGGACAAGGGGGCACTGTCGGAACAAGGGGGCACTGTCGGGACAAGGGGGCACTGTCGGGACAGAGGGGGCACTGTCGGAGCAGAGGGACACCGTCGGAGCAGAGGGGCACTGTCGGGACAAGAGGGCACCGTCGGGACAGAGGGGCACTGTCGGGACAGAGGGGCACTGTCGGGACAGAGGGGCACTGCCGGAGCAGAGGGGCACTGTCGGGACCAGGGGGCACTGTCGGGACAGAGGGGGCACTGTCGGGACAAGGGGGCACTGTCGGGGCAGAGGGACACCGTCGGGACAAGGGGGCACCGTCGGAACAGAGGGGCACTGTCGGGACAAGGGGGCACTGTCGCGACAGAGGGGGCACTGTCGGGACAGAGGGGTCACTGTCGGGGCAGAGGGACACCGTCGGGAAAAGGGGGCACTGTCGGAGGAAAGGGGTACTGTCGGGGCAGAGGGACACCGTCGGAACAAGGGGGCACTGTCGGAGCAGAGGTGCACTATCTGGACAAGGGGGCACTGTCGGAGTAGAGGGGCACTGTCGGGACAAGGGAGCACTGTCGGGACAGAGGGACACTGTCGGGACAAGGTGGCACTGTCGGGACAAGGGGGCACTGTCGGGGCAGAGGGGCACTGTCGGCGCAGAGGGGCACTGTCGGGACAGAGGGGCACTGTCGGGACAAGGGGGCACTGTCGGAGCAGAGGGGCACTGTCGGGACAGAGGGGCACTGTCGGGACAAGGGGGCACTATCGGGACAAGGGGGCACTGTCGTGACAAGGGGGCACCGTCGGAACAAGGGGGCACCGTCGGGAAAAGGGGGCACTGTCGGAGCAGAGGGGCACTGTCGGGACGGAGGGACACTGTCGGGATAAGGGGGCACTGTCGGGGCAGAGGGGCACATTCGGAGCAGAGGGGCACTGTCGGGACAGAGGGGCACTGTCGGGACAGAGGGGGCACTGTCGGAGCAGAGGGGCACTGTCGGGACAAGGGGGCACTGTCGGGACAAGGGGGCACTGTCGGAGCAGAGGGACACTGTCGGGACAAGGGGGCACTGTCGGGTCAGAGTGTCACTGTCGGGACAAGGGGGCACTGTCGGGGCAGAGGGGCACTGTCGGGACAGAGGGGCACCGTAGGAACAAGGGGGCACTGTCGGGACAAGGGGGCACTGTCGGGACAAGGGGGCACTGTCCGAGCAGAGGGACACCGTCGGGGCAGAGGGGCACTGTCGTGACAAGGGGGCACTGTCGGGACAAGGGGGCACTGTCGGAGCAGAGGGACACCGTCGGAGCAGAGGGACACCGTCGGGGCAGAGGGGCACTTTCGGGACAGAGGGGCACTGTCGGGACAGAGGGGCACTGTCGGGACAGAGGGGCACCGTCGGAATAAGGGGGCACTGTCGGGATAAGGGGGCACTGTCGGAACAAGGGGGCACTGTCGGAACAAGGGGGCACTGTCGGAGCAGAAGGTCACTGTCGGGACAAGGGGGCACTGTCGGAGCAGAGGGGCACTGTCGGCGCAGAGGGGCACTGTCGGGACAGATGGACACTGTCGGGATAAGGGGGCACTCTCGGGGCAGAGGGGCACAGTCGGTGCAGAGGGGCACTGTCGGGACAGAGGGGCACTGTCGGGACAGAGGGGGCACTGTCGGGACAAGGGGGCACTGTCGGGACAAGGGGGCGCTGTCGGGACAAGGGGGCACTGTCGGAGCAGAGGTGCACTGTCGGAGCAGAGGGGCACTGTCGGGACAGAGGGGCACTGTCGGGACAAGGGGGCACTGTCGGGACAAGGGGGCACTGTCGGAGCAGAGGGACACTGTCGGAGCAAAGGGGCACTGTCGGGACAGAGGGGAACTGTCGGGACAAGGGGGCACTGTCGGAGCAGAGGGGCACCATCGGGACAAGTGGGCACTGTCGGAACAAGGGGGCACTGTCGGGGCAGAGGGGCACTGTCGGGACAAGTGGGCACTGTCGGAACAAGGGGGAACTGTCGTAACAAGGGGGCACTGTCGGGACAAGGGGGCACTGTCGGGACAAGTGGGCACTGTCGGGACAAGGGGGCACTTTCGGGGCAGATGGGCACTGTCGGGACAAGGAAGCACTGTCGGGACAAGGGGGCACTGTCGGGACAAGTGGGCACTGTCGGGATAGAGGGGCACTGTCGGAGCAGAGGGACACTGTCGGGACAAGGGGGCACAGTCGGGACAAGTGGGCACTGTCGGGACAAGGGGGCACTGTCGGGATAGAGGGGCACTGTCGGAGCAGAGGGGCAATGTCGGGACAAGGGGGCACTGTCGGGGCAGAGGGGCACTGTCGGAACAAGGGGGCACTGTTGGAGCAGAGGCGCACTGTCGGGACAGAGGGGCACTGTCGGGACAAGGGGGCACTGTCGGGACAAGGGGGCACCGTCGGGACAAGGGGGCACTGTCGGGACAAGGGGGCACTGTCGGGACAGAGGGACACTTTCGGGACAAGGGGGCACTGTCGGGACAAGGGGGCACTGTCGGGACAGAGGGGCACTGTTGGGACAAGGGGGCACTGTCGGAACAAGGAGGCACTGTCGGAAAAAGGGGGCACTGTTGGGGCAGAGGGGAACTGTCGGGACAAGGGGGCACTGTCGGGACAAGGGGGCACTGTCGGAACAAGGAGGCACTGTCGGAACAAGGGGGCACTGTCGGGGCAGAGGGGCACTGTCGGGGCAGAGGGGCACTGTCGGGACAAGGTGGCACTGTCGGGACAAGTGGGCACTGTCGGAGCAGAGGGGCACTGTCGGGACAAGGGGGCACCGTCGGAGCAGAGGGGCACTGTCGGAACAGAGGGGCACTGTCGGGACAAGGGGGCACTATCGGGACAAGGGGGCACTGTCGGGACAAGGGGGCACCGTCGGGACAAGGGGCCACTGTCGGAACAAGGGGGCACCGTCGGGACAAGGGGGCATTGTCGGGGCAGAGGGGCACTGTCGGGACAAGGGGGCACTGTCGGTGCAGAGGGGCACTGTCGGCGCAGTGGGGCACTGTCGGGACAGAGTGGCACTGTCGCGACAAGGGGGCACTGTCGGGACAAGGGGGCACTTTCGGGGCAGAGGGGCACAGTCGGAGCAGAGGGGCACTGTCGGGACAAGGGGGCGCTGTCGGGACAAGGGGGCACTGTCGCAGCAGAGGTGCACTGTCGGAGCAGAGGGGCACTGTCGGGACAGAGGGGCACTGTCGGGACAAGGGGGCACTGTCGGGACAGAGGGACACTGTCGGGACAGAGGGGCACCGTCGGAACAAGGGGGCACTGTCGGAGCAGAGGGGCACTGTCGGGACAGAGGGGCACTGTCGGGACAGAGGGGCACTGTCGGAGCAGAGGGGCACTGTCGGGACAGAGCGGCACTGTCGGGACAAGGGGGCACTGTCGGAGCAGAGGGCACTGTCGGAGCAAAGGGGCACTGTCGGGACAGAGGGGCACTGTCGGGACAAGGGGGCACTGTCGGAGCAGAGTGGCACCATCTGGACAAGTGGGCACTGTCGGAACAAGGGGGCACTGTCGGGGCAGAGGGGCACTGTCGGGACAAGTGGGCACTGTCGGAACAAGGGGGCACTGTCGGGACAGAGGGGGCACTGTCGGAGCAGAGGGACACCGTCGGGACAGAGGGGCACTGTCGGGACAGAGGGGCACTGTCGGGACAAGGGGGCACTGTCGGCACAGAGGGGGCACTGTCGGGACAGAGGGGCACTGTCGGAGCAGAGGGGCACTGTCGGGACAAGGGGGCACTGTCGGGGCAGAGGGACACCGTCGGGAAAAGGGGGCACTGTCAGAGCAGAGGGGCACCGTCGGGGCAGAGGGGGCACTGTCGGGACAAGGGGGCACTGTTGGGACAAGGGGGCACTGTCGGGACAAGGGGGCACCGTCGGAACAGAGGGGCACTGTCGGGACAAGGGGGCACTGTCGGGGCAGAGGGGCACTGACGGGACAAGGGGGCACTGTCGGGACAAGGGGGCACTGTCGGGACAAGGGGGCACTGTCGGGGCAGAGGGGCACTGTCGGGACAAGGGGGCACTGTCGGGACAAGGGGGCACTGTCGGGACAAGTGGGCACTGTCGGGATAGAGGGGCACTGTCGGAGCAGAGGGACACTGTCGGGAGAAGGGGGCACTGTCGGGACAAGTGGGCACTGTCGGGACAAGGGGGCACTGTCGGGATAGAGGGGCACTGTCGGAGCAGAGGGGCACTGTCGGGACAAGGGGGCACTGTACGGGCAGAGGGGCACTGTCGGGACAAGGGGGCACTGTCGGGACAACGGGGCATCGTCGGGACAGAGGGGGCACTGTCGGGACAAGGGGGCACTGTCGGGACAACGGGGCACCGTCGGGACAAGAGGGCACTGTCGGGACAAGGGGGCACTGTCGGGACAGAGGGACACTTTCGGGACAAGGGGGCACTGTCGGGGCAGAGGGACACCGTCGGGACAAGGGGGCACCGTCGGAACAGAGGGGCTCTGTCGGGACAAGGGGGCACTGTCGCGACAGAGGGGGCACTGTCGGGACAGAGGGGGCACTGTCGGGGCAGAGGGACACCGTCGGGAAAAGGGGGCACTGTCAGAGCAGAGGGGCACCGTCGGGGCAGAGGGGGCACTGTCGGGACAAGGGGGCACTGTTGGGACAAGGGGGCACTGTCGGGACAAGGGGGCACCGTCGGAACAGAGGGGCACTGTCGGGACAAGGGGGCACTGTCGGGGCAGAGGGGCACTGTCGGGACAAGGGGGCACTGTCGGGACAAGTGGGCACTGTCGGGACAAGGGGGCACTTTCGGGGCAGATGGGCACTGTCGGGACAAGGGGGCACTGTCGGGACAAGTGGGCACTATCCGGGATAGAGGGGCACTGTCGGAGCAGAGGGACACTGTCGGGACAAGGGGGCACAGTCGGGACAAGTGGGCACTGTCGGGACAAGGGGGCACTGTCGGGATAAAGGGGCACTGTCGGAGCAGAGGGGCAATGTCGGGACAAGGGGCCACTGCCGGGGCAGAGGGGCACTGTCGGAACAAGGGGGCACTGTCGGAGCAGAGGCGCACTGTCGGGACAGAGGGGGCACTGTCGGGACAAGGGGGCACTGTCGGGACAAGGGGGCACCGTCGGGACAAGGGGGCAATGTCGGGACAAGGGGGCACTGTCGGGACAGAGGGACACTTTCGGGACAAGGGGGCACTGTCGGGACAAGGGGGCACTGTCGGGACAGAGGGGCACTGTTGGGACAAGGGGGCACTGTCGGAACAAGGAGGCACTGTCGGAAAAAGGGGGCACTGTTGGGGCAGAGGGGCACTGTCGGGACAAGGGGGCACTGTCGGGACAAGGGGGCACTGTCGGAACAAGGAGGCACTGTCGGAACAAGGGGGCACTGTCGGGGCAGAGGGGCACTGTCGGGGCAGAGGGGTACTGTCGGGACAAGGTGGCACTGTCGGGACAAGTTGGCACTGTCGGGGCAGAGGGGCACTGTCGGGGCAGAGGGGCACTGTCGGGACAAGGGGGCACCGTCGGAGCAGAGGGACACTGTCGGGACAGAGGGGCACTGTCGGGACAAGGGGGCACTATCGGGACAAGGGGGCACTGTCGGGACAAGGGGGCACCGTCGGGACAAGGGGCCACTGTCGGAACAAGGGGGCACCGTCGGGACAAGGGGGCATTGTCGGGGCAGAGGGGCACTGTCGGGACAAGGGGGCACTGTCGGAGCAGAGGGGCACTGTCGGTGCAGTGGGGCACTGTCGGGACAGAGTGGCACTGTCGCGACAAGGGGGCACTGTCGGGACAAGGGGGCACTTTCGGGGCAGAGGGGCACAGTCGGAGTAGAGGGGCACTGTCGGGACAAGGGGGCGCTGTCGGGACAAGGGGGCACTGTCGCAGCAGAGGTGCACTGTCGGAGCAGAGGGGCACTGTCGGGACAGAGTGGCACTGTCGGGACAAGGGGGCACTGTCGGGACAGAGGGACACTGTCGGGACAGAGGGGCACCGTCGGAACAAGGGGGCACTGTCGGAGCAGAGGGGCACTGTCGGGACAGAGGGGCACTGTCGGGACAGAGGGGCACTGTCGGAGCAGAGGGGCACTGTCGGGACAGAGGGGCACTGTCGGGACAAGGGGGCACTGTCGGAGCAGAGGGACACTGTCGGAGCAAAGGGGCACTGTCGGGACAGAGGGGCACTGTCGGGACAAGGGGGCACTGTCGGAGCAGAGTGGCACCATCTGGACAAGTGGGCACTGTCGGAACAAGGGGGCACTGTCGGGGCAGAGGGGCACTGTCGGGACAAGTGGGCACTGGCGGAACAAGGGGGCACTGTCGGAACAAGGGGGCACTGTCGGGACAAGGGGGCACTGTCGGGGCAGAGGGGCACCGTCGGGACAAGGGGGCACTGTCGGAACAAGGGGGCACTGTCGGGACAAGGGGGCACTGTAGGGACAGAGGGGGCACTGTCGGAGCAGAGGGACACCGTCGGAGCAGAGGGGCACTGTCGGAACAAGTGGGCACCGTCGGGACAGAGGGGCACTGTCGGGACAGAGGGGCACTGTCGGGACAAGGGGGCACTGTCGGCACAGAGGGGGCACTGTCGGGACAGAGGGGCACTGTCGGAGCAGAGGGGCACTGTCGGGACCAGGGGGCACTGTCGGGACAGAGGGGGCACTGTCGGGACAAGGGGGCACTGTCGGGGCAGAGGGACACCGTCGGGACAAGGGGGCACCGTCGGAACAGAGGGGCACTGTCGGGACAAGGGGGCACTGTCGCGACAGAGGGGGCACCGTCGGAACAGAGGGGCACTGTCGGGACAAGGGGGCACTGTCGGGGCAGAGGGGCACTGTCGGGACAAGGGGGCACTGTCGGGACAAGGGGGCACTGTCGGCACAGAGGGGACACTGTCGGGACAGAGGGGCACTGTCGGAGCAGAGGGGCACTGTCGGGAAAAGGGGGCACTGTCAGAGCAGAGGGGCACCGTCGGGGCAGAGGGGGCACTGTCGGGACAAGGGGGCACTGTTGGGACAAGGGGGCACTGTCGGGACAAGGGGGCACCGTCGGAACAGAGGGGCACTGTCGGGACAAGGGGGCACTGTCGGGGCAGAGGGGCACTGTCGGGACAAGGGGGCACTGTCGGGACAAGGGGGCACTGTCGGGACAAGGGGGCACTGTCGGGGCAGAGGGGCACTGTCGGGACAAGGGGGCACTGTCGGGACAAGGGGGCACTGTCGGGACAAGTGGGCACTGTCGGGATAGAGGGGCACTGTCGGAGCAGAGGGACACTGTCGGGAGAAGGGGGCACTGTCGGGACAAGTGGGCACTGTCGGCACAAGGGGGCACTGTCGGGATAGAGGGGCACTGTCGGAGCAGAGGGGCACTGTGGGGACAAGGGGGCACTGT
Organism: Heptranchias perlo; assembly: GCF_035084215.1. Taxonomy (NCBI): domain Eukaryota; kingdom Metazoa; phylum Chordata; class Chondrichthyes; order Hexanchiformes; family Hexanchidae; genus Heptranchias; species Heptranchias perlo. The sequence goes on along the minus strand of NW_027139303.1, from coordinate 149,995 downwards.
ACGGGCAGAGGGGCACTGTCGGAACAAGGGGGCACTGTCGGAGCAGAGGCGCACTGTCGGGACAGAGGGGGCACTGTCGGGACAAGGGGGCACTGTCGGGACAAGGGGGCACCGTCGGGACAAGGGGGCACTGTCGGGACAAGGGGGCACTGTCGGGACAGAGGGACACTTTCGGGACAAGGGGGCACTGTCGGGACAAGGGGGCACTGTCGGGACAGAGGGGCACTGTTGGGACAAGGGGGCAATGTCGGAACAAGGAGGCACTGTCGGAAAAAGGGGGCACTGTTGGGGCAGAGGGGCACTGTCGGGACAAGGGGGCACTGTCTGGACAAGGGGGCACTGTCGGAACAAGGAGGCACTGTCGGAACAAGGGGGCACTGTCGGGGCAGAGGGGCACTGTCGGGGCAGAGGGGCACTGTCGGGACAAGGTGGCACTGTCGGGACAAGGGGGCACTGTCGGGGCAGAGGGGCACTGTCGGGACAAGGGGGCACCGTCGGGACAAGGGGGCACCGTCGGAGCAGAGGGGCACTGTCGGGACAGAGGGGCACTGTCGGGACAAGGGGGCACTATCGGGACAAGGGGGCACGGTCGGGACAAGGGGCCACTGTCGGAACAAGGGGGCACCGTCGGGACAAGAGGGCATTGTCGGGGCAGAGGGGCACTGTCGGGACAAGTGGGCACTGTCGGAGCAGAGGGGCACTGTCGGCGCAGTGGGGCACTGTCGGGACAGAGTGGCACTGTCGCGATAAGGGGGCACTGTCGGGACAAGGGGGCACCGTCGGGACAAGAGGGCATTGTCGGGGCAGAGGGGCACTGTCGGGACAAGGGGGCACTGTCGGAGCAGAGGGGCACTGTCGGGACAGAGGGGCACTGTCGGGACAGAGGGGCACTGTCGGAGCAGAGGGGCACTGTCGGGACAGAGCGGCACTGTCGGGACAAGGGGGCACTGTCGGAGCAGAGGGCACTGTCGGAGCAAAGGGGCACTGTCGGGACAGAGGGGCACTGTCGGGACAAGGGGGCACTGTCGGAGCAGAGTGGCACCATCTGGACAAGTGGGCACTGTCGGAACAAGGGGGCACTGTCGGGGCAGAGGGGCACTGTCGGGACAAGTGGGCACTGTCGGAACAAGGGGGCACTGTCGGGACAGAGGGGGCACTGTCGGAGCAGAGGGACACCGTCGGGACAGAGGGGCACTGTCGGGACAGAGGGGCACTGTCGGGACAAGGGGGCACTGTCGGCACAGAGGGGGCACTGTCGGGACAGAGGGGCACTGTCGGAGCAGAGGGGCACTGTCGGGACAAGGGGGCACTGTCGGGGCAGAGGGACACCGTCGGGAAAAGGGGGCACTGTCAGAGCAGAGGGGCACCGTCGGGGCAGAGGGGGCACTGTCGGGACAAGGGGGCACTGTTGGGACAAGGGGGCACTGTCGGGACAAGGGGGCACCGTCGGAACAGAGGGGCACTGTCGGGACAAGGGGGCACTGTCGGGGCAGAGGGGCACTGACGGGACAAGGGGGCACTGTCGGGACAAGGGGGCACTGTCGGGACAAGGGGGCACTGTCGGGGCAGAGGGGCACTGTCGGGACAAGGGGGCACTGTCGGGACAAGGGGGCACTGTCGGGACAAGTGGGCACTGTCGGGATAGAGGGGCACTGTCGGAGCAGAGGGACACTGTCGGGAGAAGGGGGCACTGTCGGGACAAGTGGGCACTGTCGGGACAAGGGGGCACTGTCGGGATAGAGGGGCACTGTCGGAGCAGAGGGGCACTGTCGGGACAAGGGGGCACTGTACGGGCAGAGGGGCACTGTCGGGACAAGGGGGCACTGTCGGGACAACGGGGCATCGTCGGGACAGAGGGGGCACTGTCGGGACAAGGGGGCACTGTCGGGACAACGGGGCACCGTCGGGACAAGAGGGCACTGTCGGGACAAGGGGGCACTGTCGGGACAGAGGGACACTTTCGGGACAAGGGGGCACTGTCGGGGCAGAGGGACACCGTCGGGACAAGGGGGCACCGTCGGAACAGAGGGGCTCTGTCGGGACAAGGGGGCACTGTCGCGACAGAGGTGGCACTGTCGGGACAGAGGGGGCACTGTCGGGGCAGAGGGACACCGTCGGGAAAAGGGGGCACTGTCAGAGCAGAGGGGCACCGTCGGGGCAGAGGGGGCACTGTCGGGACAAGGGGGCACTGTTGGGACAAGGGGGCACTGTCGGGACAAGGGGGCACCGTCGGAACAGAGGGGCACTGTCGGGACAAGGGGGCACTGTCGGGGCAGAGGGGCACTGTCGGGACAAGGGGGCACTGTCGGGACAAGTGGGCACTGTCGGGACAAGGGGGCACTTTCGGGGCAGATGGGCACTGTCGGGACAAGGGGGCACTGTCGGGACAAGTGGGCACTATCCGGGATAGAGGGGCACTGTCGGAGCAGAGGGACACTGTCGGGACAAGGGGGCACAGTCGGGACAAGTGGGCACTGTCGGGACAAGGGGGCACTGTCGGGATAAAGGGGCACTGTCGGAGCAGAGGGGCAATGTCGGGACAAGGGGCCACTGCCGGGGCAGAGGGGCACTGTCGGAACAAGGGGGCACTGTCGGAGCAGAGGCGCACTGTCGGGACAGAGGGGGCACTGTCGGGACAAGGGGGCACTGTCGGGACAAGGGGGCACCGTCGGGACAAGGGGGCAATGTCGGGACAAGGGGGCACTGTCGGGACAGAGGGACACTTTCGGGACAAGGGGGCACTGTCGGGACAAGGGGGCACTGTCGGGACAGAGGGGCACTGTTGGGACAAGGGGGCACTGTCGGAACAAGGAGGCACTGTCGGAAAAAGGGGGCACTGTTGGGGCAGAGGGGCACTGTCGGGACAAGGGGGCACTGTCGGGACAAGGGGGCACTGTCGGAACAAGGAGGCACTGTCGGAACAAGGGGGCACTGTCGGGGCAGAGGGGCACTGTCGGGGCAGAGGGGTACTGTCGGGACAAGGTGGCACTGTCGGGACAAGTTGGCACTGTCGGGGCAGAGGGGCACTGTCGGGGCAGAGGGGCACTGTCGGGACAAGGGGGCACCGTCGGAGCAGAGGGACACTGTCGGGACAGAGGGGCACTGTCGGGACAAGGGGGCACTATCGGGACAAGGGGGCACTGTCGGGACAAGGGGGCACCGTCGGGACAAGGGGCCACTGTCGGAACCAGGGGGCACCGTCGGGACAAGGGGGCATTGTCGGGGCAGAGGGGCACTGTCGGGACAAGGGGGCACTGTCGGAGCAGAGGGGCACTGTCGGTGCAGTGGGGCACTGTCGGGACAGAGTGGCACTGTCGCGACAAGGGGGCACTGTCGGGACAAGGGGGCACTTTCGGGGCAGAGGGGCACAGTCGGAGTAGAGGGGCACTGTCGGGACAAGGGGGCGCTGTCGGGACAAGGGGGCACTGTCGCAGCAGAGGTGCACTGTCGGAGCAGAGGGGCACTGTCGGGACAGAGTGGCACTGTCGGGACAAGGGGGCACTGTCGGGACAGAGGGACACTGTCGGGACAGAGGGGCACCGTCGGAACAAGGGGGCACTGTCGGAGCAGAGGGGCACTGTCGGGACAGAGGGGCACTGTCGGGACAGAGGGGCACTGTCGGAGCAGAGGGGCACTGTCGGGACAGAGGGGCACTGTCGGGACAAGGGGGCACTGTCGGAGCAGAGGGACACTGTCGGAGCAAAGGGGCACTGTCGGGACAGAGGGGCACTGTCGGGACAAGGGGGCACTGTCGGAGCAGAGTGGCACCATCTGGACAAGTGGGCACTGTCGGAACAAGGGGGCACTGTCGGGGCAGAGGGGCACTGTCGGGACAAGTGGGCACTGGCGGAACAAGGGGGCACTGTCGGAACAAGGGGGCACTGTCGGGACAAGGGGGCACTGTCGGGGCAGAGGGGCACCGTCGGGACAAGGGGGCACTGTCGGAACAAGGGGGCACTGTCGGGACAAGGGGGCACTGTAGGGACAGAGGGGGCACTGTCGGAGCAGAGGGACACCGTCGGAGCAGAGGGGCACTGTCGGAACAAGTGGGCACCGTCGGGACAGAGGGGCACTGTCGGGACAGAGGGGCACTGTCGGGACAAGGGGGCACTGTCGGCACAGAGGGGGCACTGTCGGGACAGAGGGGCACTGTCGGAGCAGAGGGGCACTGTCGGGACCAGGGGGCACTGTCGGGACAGAGGGGGCACTGTCGGGACAAGGGGGCACTGTCGGGGCAGAGGGACACCGTCGGGACAAGGGGGCACCGTCGGAACAGAGGGGCACTGTCGGGACAAGGGGGCACTGTCGCGACAGAGGGGGCACCGTCGGAACAGAGGGGCACTGTCGGGACAAGGGGGCACTGTCGGGGCAGAGGGGCACTGTCGGGACAAGGGGGCACTGTCGGGACAAGGGGGCACTGTCGGCACAGAGGGGACACTGTCGGGACAGAGGGGCACTGTCGGAGCAGAGGGGCACTGTCGGGAAAAGGGGGCACTGTCAGAGCAGAGGGGCACCGTCGGGGCAGAGGGGGCACTGTCGGGACAAGGGGGCACTGTTGGGACAAGGGGGCACTGTCGGGACAAGGGGGCACCGTCGGAACAGAGGGGCACTGTCGGGACAAGGGGGCACTGTCGGGGCAGAGGGGCACTGTCGGGACAAGGGGGCACTGTCGGGACAAGGGGGCACTGTCGGGACAAGGGGGCACTGTCGGGGCAGAGGGGCACTGTCGGGACAAGGGGGCACTGTCGGGACAAGGGGGCACTGTCGGGACAAGTGGGCACTGTCGGGATAGAGGGGCACTGTCGGAGCAGAGGGACACTGTCGGGAGAAGGGGGCACTGTCGGGACAAGTGGGCACTGTCGGCACAAGGGGGCACTGTCGGGATAGAGGGGCACTGTCGGAGCAGAGGGGCACTGTGGGGACAAGGGGGCACTGTACGGGCAGAGGGGCACTGTCGGAAAAAGGGGGCACTGTCGGAGCAGAGGCGCACTGTCGGGACAGAGGGGGCACTGTCGGGACAAGGGGGCACTGTCGGGACAAGGGGGCACCGTCGGGACAAGGGGGCACTGTCGGGACAAGGGGGCACTGTCGGGACAGAGGGACACTTTCGGGACAAGGGGGCACTGTCGGGACAAGGGGGCACTGTCGGGACAGAGGGGCACTGTTGGGACAAGGGGGCAATGTCGGAACAAGGAGGCACTGTCGGAAAAAGGGGGCACTGTTGGGGCAGAGGGGCACTGTCGGGACAAGGGGGCACTGTCTGGACAAGGGGGCACTGTCGGAACAAGGAGGCACTGTCGGAACAAGGGGGCACTGTCGGGGCAGAGGGGCACTGTCGGGGCAGAGGGGCACTGTCGGGACAAGGTGGCACTGTCGGGACAAGGGGGCACTGTCGGGGCAGAGGGGCACTGTCGGGACAAGGGGGCACCGTCGGGACAAGGGGGCACCGTCGGAGCAGAGGGGCACTGTCGGGACAGAGGGGCACTGTCGGGACAAGGGGGCACTATCGGGACAAGGGGGCACGGTCGGGACAAGGGGCCACTGTCGGAACAAGGGGGCACCGTCGGGACAAGAGGGCATTGTCGGGGCAGAGGGGCACTGTCGGGACAAGTGGGCACTGTCGGAGCAGAGGGGCACTGTCGGCGCAGTGGGGCACTGTCGGGACAGAGTGGCACTGTCGCGATAAGGGGGCACTGTCGGGACAAGGGGGCACCGTCGGGACAAGAGGGCATTGTCGGGGCAGAGGGGCACTGTCGGGACAAGGGGGCACTGTCGGAGCAGAGGGGCACTGTCGGCGCAGTGGGGCACTGTCGGGACAGAGTGGCACTGTCGCGATAAGGGGGCACTGTCGGGACAAGGGGGCACTATCGGGACAAGGGGGCACGGTCGGGACAAGGGGCCACTGTCGGAACAAGGGGGCACCGTCGGGACAAGAGGGCATTGTCGGGGCAGAGGGGCACTGTCGGGACAAGTGGGCACTGTCGGAGCAGAGGGGCACTGTCGGCGCAGTGGGGCACTGTCGGGACAGAGTGGCACTGTCGCGATAAGGGGGCACTGTCGGGACAAGGGGGCACCGTCGGGACAAGAGGGCATTGTCGGGGCAGAGGGGCACTGTCGGGACAAGGGGGCACTGTCGGAGCAGAGGGGCACTGTCGGCGCAGTGGGGCACTGTCGGGACAGAGTGGCACTGTCGCGATAAGGGGGCACTGTCGGGACAAGGGGGCACTATCGGGACAAGGGGGCACGGTCGGGACAAGGGGCCACTGTCGGAACAAGGGGGCACCGTCGGGACAAGAGGGCATTGTCGGGGCAGAGGGGCACTGTCGGGACAAGGGGGCACTGTCGGAGCAGAGGGGCACTGTCGGCGCAGTGGGGCACTGTCGGGACAGAGTGGCACTGTCGCGATAAGGGGGCACTGTCGGGACAAGGGGGCATTTTCGGGGCAGAGGGGCACAGTCGGAGCAGAGGGGCACTGTCGGGACAGAGGGGCACTGTCGGGACAGAGGGGGCACTGTCGGAGCAGAGGGGCACTGTCGGGACAAGGGGGCGCTGTCGGGACAAGGGGGCACTGTCGGAGCAGAGGTGCACTGTCGGAGCAGAGGGGCACTGTCGGGACAGAGGGGCACTGTCGGGACAAGGGGGCACTGTCGGGACAGAGGGGCACTGTCGGGACAGAGGGGCACCGTCGGAACAAGGGGGCACTGTCGGAGCAGAGGGGCACTGTCGGGACAGAGGGGCACTGTCGGGACAGAGGGGCACTGTCGGAGCAGAGGGACACTGTCAGGACAGAAGGGCACTGTCGGAGAAGAGGGGAACTGTCGGGACAGAGGGGCACTGTCGGAGAAGAGGGGCACTGTCGGGGCAGAGGGACACTATCGGGACAGAGGGACACTGTCGGGACAGAGGGGTCACTGTCGGAGCAGAGAGTCACTGTCGGGACAAGGGGGCGCTGTCGGGACAGAGGGGCACTGTCGGAGCAGAGGGGCACTGTCGGGGCAGAGGGACACTATCGGGACAGAGGGGCACTGTCGGGACAGAGGGGGCACTGTCGGAGCAGAGGGGCACTGTCGGGACAAGGGGGCACTGTCGGAGCAGAGGGGCACTGTCGGGACAAGGGGGCACTGTCGGGGCAGAGGGGCACTGTCGGAACAAGGGGGCACTGTCGGGACAAGGGGGCACTGTTGGGACAAGGGGGCACTGTCGGGACAAGGGGGCACCGTCGGAACAGAGGGGCACTCTCGGGACAAGGGGGCACTGTCGGGGCAGAGGGGCACTGTCGGGACAAGGGGGCACTGTCGCGACGAGGGGGCACTGTCGGGACAATGGGGCACTGTCGGGACAAGGGGGCACTGTCGGGACAAGGGGGCACTGTCGGGACAAGGGGGCACTGTCGGAACAAGGAGGCACTGTCGGAACAAGGGGGCACTGTCGGGGCAGAGGGGCACTGTCGGGGCAGAGGGGCACTGTCGGGACAAGGTGGCACTGTCGGGACAAGGGGGCACTGTCGGGGCAGAGGGGCACTGTCGGGACAAGGGGGCACCGTCGGGACAAGGGGGCACCGTCGGAGCAGAGGGGCACTGTCGGGACAGAGGGGCACTGTCGGGACAAGGGGGCACTATCGGGACAAGGGGGCACGGTCGGGACAAGGGGCCACTGTCGGAACAAGGGGGCACCGTCGGGACAAGAGGGCATTGTCGGGGCAGAGGGGCACTGTCGGGACAAGGGGGCACTGTCGGAGCAGAGGGGCACTGTCGGCGCAGTGGGGCACTGTCGGGACAGAGTGGCACTGTCGCGACAAGGGGGCACTGTCGGGACAAGGGGGCACTTTCGGGGCAGAGGGGCACAGTCGGAGCAGAGGGGCACTGTCGGGACAGAGGGGCACTGTCGGGACAGAGGGGGCACTGTCGGAGCAGAGGGGCACTGTCGGGACAAGGGGGCGCTGTCGGGACAAGGGGGCACTGTCGGAGCAGAGGTGCACTGTCGGAGCAGAGGGGCACTGTCGGGACAGAGGGGCACTGTCGGGACAAGGGGGCACTGTCGGGACAGAGGGGCACTGTCGGGACAGAGGGGCACCGTCGGAACAAGGGGGCACTGTCGGAGCAGATGGGCACTGTCGGGACAGAGGGGCACTGTCGGGACAGAGGGGCACTGTCGGAGCAGAGGCACACTGTCAGGACAGAGGGGCACTGTCGGAGAAGAGGGGAACTGTCGGGACAGAGGGGCACTGTCGGAGCAGAGGGGCACTGTCGGGGCAGAGGGACACTATCGGGACAGAGGGACACTGTCGGGACAGAGGGGTCACTGTCGGAGCAGAGAGTCACTGTCGGGACAAGGGGGCGCTGTCGGGACAGAGGGGCACTGTCGGAGCAGAGGGGCACTGTCGGGGCAGAGGGACACTATCGGGACAGAGGGGCACTGTCGGGACAGAGGGGGCACTGTCGGAGCAGAGGGGCACTGTCGGGACAAGGGGGCACTGTCGGAGCAGAGGGGCACTGTCGGGACAAGGGGGCACTGTCGGGGCAGAGGGGCACTGTCGGAACAAGGGGGCACTGTCGGGACAAGGGGGCACTGTCGGGACAAGGGGGCACTGTCGGAACAGAGGGGCACTGTCGGGACAAGGGGGCACTGTTGGGACAAGGGGGCACTGTCGGGACAAGGGGGCACCGTCGGAACAGAGGGGCACTCTCGGGACAAGGGGGCACTGTCGGGGCAGAGGGGCACTGTCGGGACAAGGGGGCACTGTCGCGACAAGGGGGCACTGTCGGGACAAGGGGGCACTGTCGGAACAGAGGGGCACTGTCGGGACAAGGGGGCACTGTTGGGACAAGGGGGCACTGTCGGGACAAGGGGGCACCGTCGGAACAGAGGGGCACTCTCGGGACAAGGGGGCACTGTCGGGGCAGAGGGGCACTGTCGGGACAAGGGGGCACTGTCGCGACAAGGGGGCACTGTCGGGACAAGGGGGCACTGTCGGGACAAGGGGGCACTGTCGGGGCAGAGGGGCACTGTCGGGACAAGGGGGCACTGTCGGGACAAGGGGGCACTGTCGGGATAGAGGGGCACTGTCGGAGCAGAGGGACACTGTCGGGACAAGGGGGCACTGTCGGGACAAGTGGGCACTGTCGGGACAAGGGGGCACTGTCGGGATAGAGGGGCACTGTCGGAGCAGAGGGGCACTGTCGGGACAAGGGGGCACCGTCGGGACAAGGGGGCACTGTCGGGACAAGGGGGCACTGTCGGAGCAGAGGGGCACTGTCGGGACAAGGCGGCACTGTCGGGGCAGTGGGGCACTGTCGGAACAAGGGGGCACTGTCGGAGCAGAGGCGCACTGTCGGGACAGAGGGGGCACTGTCGGGACAAGGGGGCACTGTCGGGACAAGGGGGCACCGTCGGGACAAGGGGGCACTGTCGGGACAAGGGGGCACTGTCGGGACAGAGGGACACTTTCGGGACAAGGTGGCACTGTCGGGACAAGGGGGCACCGTCGGGGCAGAGGGTCACTGTCGGGACAAGGGGGCACTCTCGGAGCAGAGGGGCACTGTCGGCGCAGAGGGGCACTGTCGGGACAGAGTGGCACTGTCGCGACAAGGCGTCACTGTCGGGACAAGGGGGCACTTTCGGGGCAGAGGGGCACAGTCGGAGCAGAGAGCCACTGTCGGGACAGAGGGGTACTGTCGGGACAGAGGGGGCACTGTCGGAGCAGAGGGGCACTATCGGGACAAGGGGGCGCTGTCGGGACAAGGGGGCACTGTTGGAGCAGAGGTGCACTGTCGGAGCAGAGGGTCACTGTCGGGACAAGGGGGCACTGTCGGGACAAGGGGGCACTGTCGGGATAGAGGGGCACTGTCGGAGCAGAGGGACACTGTCGGGACAAGGGGGCACTGTCGGGACAAGTGGGCACTGTCGGGACAAGGGGGCACTGTCGGGATAGAGGGGCACTGTCGGAGCAGAGGGGCACTGTCGGGACAAGGGGGCACTGTCGGAGCAGAGGGGCACTGTCGGGACAAGGGGGCACTGTCGGGGCAGAGGGGCACTGTCGGAACAAGGGGGCACTGTCGGAGCAGAGGCGCACTGTCGGGACAGAGGGGGCACTGTCGGGACAAGGGGGCACTGTCGGGACAAGGGGGCACCGTCGGGACAAGGGGGCACTGTCGGGACAAGGGGGCACTGTCGGGACAGAGGGACACTTTCGGGACAAGGTGGCACTGTCGGGACAAGGGGGCACCGTCGGGGCAGAGGGTCACTGTCGGGACAAGGGGGCACTCTCGGAGCAGAGGGGCACTGTCGGCGCAGAGGGGCACTGTCGGTACAGAGTGGCACTGTCGCGACAAGGCGTCACTGTCGGGACAAGGGGGCACTTTCGGGGCAGAGGGGCACAGTCGGAGCAGAGGGCCACTGTCGGGACAGAGGGGTACTGTCGGGACAGAGGGGGCACTGTCGGAGCAGAGGGGCACTATCGGGACAAGGGGGCGCTGTCGGGACAAGGGGGCACTGTCGGAGCAGAGGTGCACTGTCGGAGCAGAGGGGCACTGTCGGGACAGAGGGGCACTGTCGGGACAAGGGGGCACTGTCGGGACAGAGGGGCACTGTCGGGACAGAGGGGCACCGTCGGAACAAGGGAGCACTGTCGGAGCAGAGGGGCACTGTCGTGACAGAGGGGCACTGTCGGGACAGAGGGGCACTGTCGGAGCAGAGGGACACTGTCAGGACAGAGGGGCACTGTCGGAGCAGAGGGTCACTGTCGGGACAAGGGGGCGCTGTCGGGACAGAGGGGCACTGTCGGAGCAGAGGGGCACTGTCGGGGCAGAGGGACACTATCGGGACAGAGGGGCACTGTCGGGACAGTGGGGGCACTGTCGGAGCAGAGGGGCACTGTCGGGACAAGGGGGCACTGTCGGAGCAGAGGGGCACTGTCGGGACAAGGGGGCACTGTCGGGGCAGAGGGGCACTGTCGGAACAAGGGGGCACTGTCGGGACAAGGGGGCACGGTCGGAACAAGAAGGCACTGTCGGAACAAGGGGGCACTGTCGGAGCAGAGGGGCACGGTCGGGGCAGAGGGACACCGTCGGAACAAGTGGGCACTGTCGGGACAAGGGGGCACCGTCGGGACAAGGGGGCACCGTCGGGACAAGGGAGCACTTTCGGGACAAGTGGGCACTGTCAGGACAGAGGGACACTTTCGCGACAAGGGGGCGCTGTCGGAACAAGGAGGCACTGTCGGGACAAGGGGGCACTATCGGGACAAGGGGGCACTGTCGGAACAAGTAGGCACTGTCGGAACAAGGGGGCACTGTCGGGACAAGGGGGCACTGTCGGGACAAGGGGGCACGGTCGGAACAAGGAGGCACTGTCGGAACAAGTGGGCACTATCGGGACAAGGGGGCACCGTCGGGACAAGGGGGCACCGTCGGGACAAGGGGGCACTTTCGGGACAAGTGGGCACTGTCAGGACAGAGGGACACTTTCGCGACAAGGGGGCGCTGTCGGAACAAGGAGGCACTGTCGGAACAAGGGGGCACTGTCGGGACAAGGGGGCACTGTCGGGACAAGGGGGCACTATCGGGACAAGGGGGCACTGTCGGAACAAGTAGGCACTGTCGGAACAAGGGGGCACTGTCGGGACAAGGGGGTACTGTCGGGACAAGGGGGCACGGTCGGAACAAGGAGGCACTGTCGGGAAAAGGGGGCACTATCGGGACAAGGGGGCACTATCGGGACAAGGGGGCACTATCGGGACAAGGGGGCACTGTCGGGACAAGGGGGCACTATCGGGACAAGGGGGCACTGTCGGAACAAGTAGGCACTGTCGGAACAAGGGGGCACTGTCGGGACAAGGGGGCACTGTCGGGACAAGGGGGCACTGTCGGAACAAGAAGGCACTGTCGGAACAAGGGGGCACTGTCGGGGCAGAGGGGCACTGTCGGTGCAGAGGGGCACTGTCGGGACAAGGTGGCACTGTCGGGGCAGAGGGGCACTATCAGGACAAGGAGGCACTGTCGGGACAAGGGGGCACTGTCGGAACAAGGAGGCACTGTCGGGAAAAGGGGGCACTATCGGGACAAGGGGGCACTATCGGGACAAGGGGGGACTATCGGGACAAGGGGGCACTGTCGGGACAAGGGTGCACTATCGGGACAAGGGGGCACTGTCGGAACAAGTAGGCACTGTCGGAACAAGGGGGCACTGTCGGGACAAGGGGGCACTGTCGGGACAAGGGGGCACTGTCGGAACAAGAAGGCACTGTCGGAACAAGGGGGCACTGTCGGGGCAGAGGGGCACTGTCGGTGCAGAGGGGCACTGTCGGGACAAGGTGGCACTGTCGGGGCAGAGGGGCACTGTCGGGGCAGAGGGGCACTGTCGGGACAAGGTGGCACTGTCGGGGCAGAGGGGCACTGTCGGGGCAGAGGGGCACTGTCGGGACAAGGTGGCACTGTCGGGACAGAGGGGCACTGTCGGGAAAAGGGGGCACTATCGGGACAAGGGGGCACTATCAGGACAAGGGGGCACTGTCGGGACAAGGGGGCACCGTCGGGACAAGGGGCCACTGTCGGAACAAGGGGGCACTGTAGGGACAAGGGTGCACTGTCGGGACAGAGGGGCACTGTCGGGACAAGCGGGCACTTTCGGGGCAGAGGGGCACAGTCGGAGCAGAGGGGCACTGTCGGGACAGAGGGGCACTGTCGGGACAAAGGGGCACTGTCGGGACAAGGGGGCACTGTCGGGACAAGCGGGCACTTTCGGGGCAGAGGGGCACAGTCGGAGCAGAGGGGCACTATCGGGACAGAGGGGCACTGTCGGGACAGAGGGGCACTGTCGGGACAGAGGGGGCACTGTCGGAGCAGAGGGGCACTGTCGGGACAAGGGGGCACTGTCGGAGCAGAGGGGCACTGTCGGGACAAGGGGGCACTGTCGGGGCAGAGGGGCACTGTCGGAACAAGGGGGCAGTGTCGGGACAAGGGGGCACTGTCGGTACAAGGGGGCACTGTCAGAACAGAGGGACACTGTCGGAACAAGGGGGCACTGTCGGAGCAGAGGGACACTGTCGGGGCAGAGGGACACCATCGGAACAAGGGGGCACTGTCGGAGCAGAGGGACACTATCGGGGCAGAGGGACACCGTCGGAACAAGGAGGCACTGTCGGAGCAGAGGGGCACTGTCGGGGCAGAGGGACACCGTCGGAACAAGTGGGCACTGTCGGGACAAGGGGGCACCGTCGGGACAAGGGGGCACCGTCGGGACAAGGGGGCACTTTCGGGACAAGTGGGCACTGTCAGGACAGAGGGACACTTTCGCGACAAGGGGGCGCTGTCGGAACAAGGAGGCACTGTCGGAACAAGGGGGCACTGTCGGGACAAGGGGGCACTGTCGGGACAAGGAGGCACTGTCGGGAAAAGGGGGCACTATCGGGACAAGGGGGCACTATCGGGACAAGGGGGCACTATCGGGACAAGGGGGCACTATCGGGACAAGGGGGCACTGTCGGAACAAGTAGGCACTGTCGGAACAAGGGGGCACTGTCGGGACAAGGGGGCACTGTCGGGACAAGGGGGCACTGTCGGAACAAGAAGGCACTGTCGGAACAAGGGGGCACTGTCGGGGCAGAGGGGCACTGTCGGTGCAGAGGGGCACTGTCGGGACAAGGTGGCACTGTCGGGGCAGAGGGGCACTGTCGGGGCAGAGGGGCACTGTCGGGACAAGGGGGCACCGTCGTAGCAGAGGGCACTGTCGGGACAGAGGGGCACTGTCGGGAAAAGGGGGCACTATCGGGACAAGGGGGCACTATCAGGACAAGGGGGCACTGTCGGGACAAGGGGGCACCGTCGGGACAAGGGGCCACTGTCGGAACAAGGGGGCACTGTAGGGACAAGGGGGCACTGTCGGGACAGAGGGGCACTGTCGGGACAAGCGGGCACTTTCGGGGCAGAGGGGCACAGTCGGAGCAGAGGGGCATTGTCGGGACAGAGGGGCACTGTCGGGACAGAGGGGCACTGTCGGGACAAGGGGGCACTGTCGGGACAAGCGGGCACTTTCGGGGCAGAGGGGCACAGTCGGAGCAGAGGGGCACTGTCGGGACAGAGGGGCACTGTCGGGACAGAGGGGGCACTGTCGGAGCAGAGGGGCACTGTCGGGACAAGGGGGCGCTGTCGGGACAAGGGGGCACTGTCGGAGCAGAGGTGCACTGTCGGAGCAGAGGGGCACTGTCGGGACAGAGGGGCACTGTCGGGACAAGGGGGCACTGTCGGGACAGAGGGGCACTGTCGGGACAGAGGGGCACCGTCGGAACAACGGGGCACCGTCGGAGCAGAGGGGCACTGTCGGAGCAGATCGGCACTGTCGGGACAGAGGGGCACTGTCGGAGCAGAGGGACACTGTCAGGACAGAGGGGCACTGTAGGAGCAGAGGGGAACTGTCGGGAAAGAGGGGCACTGTCGGAGCAGAGGGGCACTGTCGGGGCAGAGGTACACTGTCGGGACAGACGGGCACTGTCGGGACAGAAGGGGCACTGTCGGAGCAGAGGGGCACTGTCGGGACAAGGGGGCACTGTCGGAGCAGAGGTGCACTGTCGGAGCAGAGGGGCACTGTCGGGAAAGAGGGGCACTGTCGGGACAGAGGGGGCACTGTCGGAGCAGAGGGGCACCGTCGGAACAAGGAGGCACTGTCGGAGCAGAGGGGCACTGTCGGGGCAGAGGGACACCGTCGGAACAAGGGGGCACCGTCGGGACAAGGGGGCACCGTCGGGACAAGGGGGCACTTTCGGGACAAGGGGGCACTGTCGGGACAGAGGGACACTTTCGGGACAAGGGGGCACTGTCGGAACAAGGAGGCACTGTCGGAACAAGGGGGCACTGTCGGGACAAGGGGGCACTGTCGGGACAAGGGGGCACTGTCGGAACAAGGAGGCACTGTCGGGAAAAGGGGGCACTGTCGGGACAAGGGGGCACTATCGGGACAAGGGGGCACTGTCGGGAAAAGGGGGCACTGTCGGGACAAGGGGGCACTATCGGGACAAGGGGGCACTGTCGGAACAAGGAGGCACTGTCGGAACAAGGGGGCACTGTCGGGACAAGGGGGCACTGTCGGGACAAGGGGGCACTGTCGGAACAAGGAGGCACTGTCGGAACAAGGGGGCACTGTCGGGACAAGGGGGCACTGTCGGGACAGAGGGACACTTTCGGGACAAGGTGGCACTGTCGGGACAAGGGGGCACCGTCGGGGCAGAGGGTCACTGTCGGGACAAGGGGGCACTCTCGGAGCAGAGGGGCACTCTCGGCGCAGAGGGGCACTGTCGGGACAGAGTGGCACTGTCGGAGCAGAGGGGCACTATCGGGACAAGGGGGCGCTGTCGGGACAAGGGGGCACTGTCGGAGCAGAGGTGCACTGTCGGAGCAGAGGGGCACTGTCGGGACAGAGGGGCACTGTCGGGACAAGGGGGCACTGTCGGGACAGAGGGGCACTGTCGGGACAGAGGGGCACCGTCGGAACAAGGGAGCACTGTCGGAGCAGAGGGGCACTGTCGTGACAGAGGGGCACTGTCGGGACAGAGGGTCACTGTCGGAGCAGAGGGACACTGTCAGGACAGAGGGGCACTGTCGGAGAAGAGGGGAACTGTCGGGACCGATGGGCACTGTCGGAGCAGAGGGGCACTGTCGGGGCAGAGGGACACAATCGGGACAGAGGGGCACTGTCGGGACAGAGGGGGCACTGTCGGAGCAGAGGGTCACTGTCAGGACAAGGGGGCGCTGTCGGGACAGAGGGGCACTGTCGGAGCAGAGGGGCACTGTCGGGGCAGAGGGACACTATCGGGACAGAGGGGCACTGTCGGGACAGAGGGGGCACTGTCGGAGCAGAGGGGCACTGTCGGGACAAGGGGGCACTGTCGGAGCAGAGGGGCACTGTCGGAACAAGGGGGCACTGTCGGGACAAGGGGGCACTGTCGGGACAAGGGGGCACTGTCAGAACAGAGGGACACTGTCGGAACAAGGGGGCACTGTCGGAGCAGAGGGGCACTGTCGGGGCAGAGGGACACCATCGGAACAAGGGGGCACTGTCGGAGCAGAGGGACACTATCGGGGCAGAGGGACACCGTCGGAACAAGGAGGCACTGTCGGAGCAGAGGGGCACTGTCGGGGCAGAGGGACACCGTCGGAACAAGTGGGCACTGTCGGGACAAGGGGGCACCGTCGGGACAAGGGGGCACCGTCGGGACAAGGGGGCACTTTCGGGACAAGGGGGCACTGTCAGGACAGAGGGACACTTTCGGGACAAGGGGGCGCTGTCGGAACAAGGAGGCACTGTCGTAACAAGGGGGCACTGTCGGGACAAGGGGGCACTGTCGGGACAAGGGGGCACTGTCGGAACAAGGAGGCACTGTCGGGAAAAGGGGGCACTATCGGGACAAGGGGGTACTCTCAGAACAGAGGGACACTGTCGGAACAAGGGGGCACTGTCGGAGCAGAGGGGCACTGTCGGGGCAGAGGGACACCGTCGGAACAAGTGGGCACTGTCGGGACAAGGGGGCACCGTCGGGACAAGGGGGCACCGTCGGGACAAGGGGTCACTTTCAGGACAAGGGGGCACTGTCAGGACAGAGGGACACTTTCGGGACAAGGGGGCACTGTCGGAGCAGAGGGGCACTGTCGGAACAAGGGGGCACTGTCGGAGCAGAGGGGCACTGTCGGGGCAGAGGGACACCGTCGGAACAAGGAGGCACTGTCGTAACAAGGGGGCACTGTCGGGGCAGAGGGACACCGTCGGAACAAGTGGGCACTGTCGGGACAAGGGGGCACCGTCGGGACAAGGGGGCACTGTCGGGACAAGGGGGCACTTTCGGGACAAGGGGGCACTGTCAGGACAGAGGGACACTTTCGGGACAAGGGGGCGCTGTCGGAACAAGGAGGCACTGTCGGAACAAGGGGGCACTGTCGGGACAAGGGGGCACTGTCGGGACAAGGGGGCACTGTCGGAACAAGGAGGCACTGTCGGGAAAAGGGGGCACTATCGGGACAAGGGGGCACTATCAGAACAGAGGGACACTGTCGGAACAAGGGGGCACTGTCGGAGCAGAGGGGCACTGTCGGGGCAGAGGGACACCGTCGGAACAAGTGGGCACTGTCGGGACAAGGGGGCACCGTCGGGACAAGGGGGCACCGTCGGGACAAGGGGGCACTTTCAGGACAAGGGGGCACTGTCAGGACAGAGGGACACTTTCGGGACAAGGGGGCACTGTCGGAGCAGAGGGGCACTGTCGGAACAAGGGGGCACTGACGGAGCAGAGGGGCACTGTCGGGGCAGAGGGACACCGTCGGAACAAGTGGGCACTGTCGGGACAAGGGGGCACCGTCGGGACAAGGGGGCACCGTCGGGACAAGGGGGCACTTTCAGGACAAGGGGGCACTGTCAGGACAGAGGGAGACTTTCGGGACAAGGGGGCACTGTCAGGACAGAGGGACACTTTCGGGACAAGGGGGCGCTGTCGGAACAAGGAGGCACTGTCGGGGCAGAGGGGCACTGTCGGTGCAGAGGGGCACTGTCGGGACAAGGTGGCACTGTCGGGGCAGAGGGGCACTGTCGGGGCAGAGGGGCACTGTCGGGACAAGGGGGCACTGTCGGGGCAGAGGGGCACTGTCGGTGCAGAGGGGCACTGTCGGGACAAGGTGGCACTGTCGGGGCAGAGGGGCACTGTCGGGGCAGAGGGGCACTGTCGGGACAAGGGGTCACCGTCGGAGCAGAGGGCACTGTCGGGACAGAGGGGCACTGTCGGGAAAAGGGGGCACTATCGGGACAAGGGGGCACTATCAGGACAAGGGGGCACTGTCGGGACAAGGGGGCACCGTCGGGACAAGTGGCCACTGTCGGAACAAGGGGGCACTGTAGGGACAAGGGGGCACTGTCGGAACAAGGAGGCACTGTCGGGAAAAGGGGGCACCGTCGGGACAAGGGGGCACTTTCGGGACAAGGGGGCACTGTCGGGACAGAGGGACACTTTCGGGACAAGGGGGCACTGTCGGAGCAGAGGGGCACTGTCGGGGCAGAGGGACACCGTCGGAACAAGGGGGCACCGTCGGGACAAGGGGGCACCGTCGGGACAAGGGGGCACTTTCGGGACAAGGGGGCACTGTCGGGACAGAGGGACACTTTCGGGACAAGGGGGCACTGTCGGAACAAGGAGGCACTGTCGGAACAAGGGGGCACTGTCGGGACAAGGGGGCACTGTCGGGACAAGGGGGCACTGTCGGAACAAGGAGGCACTGTCGGGAAAAGGGGGCACTGTCTGGACAAGGGGGCACTATCGGGACAAGGGGGCACTGTCGGAACAAGGAGGCACTGTCGGAACAAGGGGGCACTGTCGGGACAAGGGGGCACTGTCGGGACAAGGGGGCACTGTCGGAACAAGGAGGCACTGTCGGAACAAGGGGGCACTGTCGGGACAAGGGGGCACTGTCGGGACAGAGGGACACTTTCGGGACAAGGTGGCACTGTCGGGACAAGGGGGCACCGTCGGGGCAGAGGGTCACTGTCGGGACAAGGGGGCACTCTCGGAGCAGAGGGGCACTCTCGGCGCAGAGGGGCACTGTCGGGACAGAGTGGCACTGTCGGAGCAGAGGGGCACTATCGGGACAAGGGGGCGCTGTCGGGACAAGGGGGCACTGTCGGAGCAGAGGTGCACTGTCGGAGCAGAGGGGCACTGTCGGGACAGAGGGGCACTGTCGGGACAAGGGGGCACTGTCGGGACAGAGGGGCACTGTCGGGACAGAGGGGCACCGTCGGAACAAGGGAGCACTGTCGGAGCAGAGGGGCACTGTCGTGACAGAGGGGCACTGTCGGGACAGAGGGTCACTGTCGGAGCAGAGGGACACTGTCAGGACAGAGGGGCACTGTCGGAGAAGAGGGGAACTGTCGGGACCGATGGGCACTGTCGGAGCAGAGGGGCACTGTCGGGGCAGAGGGACACAATCGGGACAGAGGGGCACTGTCGGGACAGAGGGGGCACTGTCGGAGCAGAGGGTCACTGTCAGGACAAGGGGGCGCTGTCGGGACAGAGGGGCACTGTCGGAGCAGAGGGGCACTGTCGGGGCAGAGGGACACTATCGGGACAGAGGGGCACTGTCGGGACAGAGGGGGCACTGTCGGAGCAGAGGGGCACTGTCGGGACAAGGGGGCACTGTCGGAGCAGAGGGGCACTGTCGGAACAAGGGGGCACTGTCGGGACAAGGGGGCACTGTCGGGACAAGGGGGCACTGTCAGAACAGAGGGACACTGTCGGAACAAGGGGGCACTGTCGGAGCAGAGGGGCACTGTCGGGGCAGAGGGACACCATCGGAACAAGGGGGCACTGTCGGAGCAGAGGGACACTATCGGGGCAGAGGGACACCGTCGGAACAAGGAGGCACTGTCGGAGCAGAGGGGCACTGTCGGGGCAGAGGGACACCGTCGGAACAAGTGGGCACTGTCGGGACAAGGGGGCACCGTCGGGACAAGGGGGCACCGTCGGGACAAGGGGGCACTTTCGGGACAAGGGGGCACTGTCAGGACAGAGGGACACTTTCGGGACAAGGGGGCGCTGTCGGAACAAGGAGGCACTGTCGTAACAAGGGGGCACTGTCGGGACAAGGGGGCACTGTCGGGACAAGGGGGCACTGTCGGAACAAGGAGGCACTGTCGGGAAAAGGGGGCACTATCGGGACAAGGGGGCACTCTCAGAACAGAGGGACACTGTCGGAACAAGGGGGCACTGTCGGAGCAGAGGGGCACTGTCGGGGCAGAGGGACACCGTCGGAACAAGTGGGCACTGTCGGGACAAGGGGGCACCGTCGGGACAAGGGGGCACCGTCGGGACAAGGGGTCACTTTCAGGACAAGGGGGCACTGTCAGGACAGAGGGACACTTTCGGGACAAGGGGGCACTGTCGGAGCAGAGGGGCACTGTCGGAACAAGGGGGCACTGTCGGAGCAGAGGGGCACTGTCGGGGCAGAGGGACACCGTCGGAACAAGGAGGCACTGTCGTAACAAGGGGGCACTGTCGGGGCAGAGGGACACCGTCGGAACAAGTGGGCACTGTCGGGACAAGGGGGCACCGTCGGGACAAGGGGGCACTGTCGGGACAAGGGGGCACTTTCGGGACAAGGGGGCACTGTCAGGACAGAGGGACACTTTCGGGACAAGGGGGCGCTGTCGGAACAAGGAGGCACTGTCGGAACAAGGGGGCACTGTCGGGACAAGGGGGCACTGTCGGGACAAGGGGGCACTGTCGGAACAAGGAGGCACTGTCGGGAAAAGGGGGCACTATCGGGACAAGGGGGCACTATCAGAACAGAGGGACACTGTCGGAACAAGGGGGCACTGTCGGAGCAGAGGGGCACTGTCGGGGCAGAGGGACACCGTCGGAACAAGTGGGCACTGTCGGGACAAGGGGGCACCGTCGGGACAAGGGGGCACCGTCGGGACAAGGGGGCACTTTCAGGACAAGGGGGCACTGTCAGGACAGAGGGACACTTTCGGGACAAGGGGGCACTGTCGGAGCAGAGGGGCACTGTCGGAACAAGGGGGCACTGACGGAGCAGAGGGGCACTGTCGGGGCAGAGGGACACCGTCGGAACAAGTGGGCACTGTCGGGACAAGGGGGCACCGTCGGGACAAGGGGGCACCGTCGGGACAAGGGGGCACTTTCAGGACAAGGGGGCACTGTCAGGACAGAGGGAGACTTTCGGGACAAGGGGGCACTGTCAGGACAGAGGGACACTTTCGGGACAAGGGGGCGCTGTCGGAACAAGGAGGCACTGTCGGGGCAGAGGGGCACTGTCGGTGCAGAGGGGCACTGTCGGGACAAGGTGGCACTGTCGGGGCAGAGGGGCACTGTCGGGGCAGAGGGGCACTGTCGGGACAAGGGGGCACTGTCGGGGCAGAGGGGCACTGTCGGTGCAGAGGGGCACTGTCGGGACAAGGTGGCACTGTCGGGGCAGAGGGGCACTGTCGGGGCAGAGGGGCACTGTCGGGACAAGGGGTCACCGTCGGAGCAGAGGGCACTGTCGGGACAGAGGGGCACTGTCGGGAAAAGGGGGCACTATCGGGACAAGGGGGCACTATCAGGACAAGGGGGCACTGTCGGGACAAGGGGGCACCGTCGGGACAAGTGGCCACTGTCGGAACAAGGGGGCACTGTAGGGACAAGGGGGCACTGTCGGGACAGAGGGGCACTGTCGGGACAAGCGGGCACTTTCGGGGCAGAGGGGCACAGTCGGAGCAGAGGGGCACTGTCGGAGCAGAGGGGGCACTGTCGGAGGAGAGGGGCACTGTCGGGACAAGGGGGCACTGTCGGAGCAGAGGGGCACTGTCGGGACAAGGGGGCACTGTCGGGGCAGAGTGGCACTGTCGGAACAAGGGGGCACTGTCGGGACAAGGGGGCACTGTCGGGACAAGGGGGCACTGTCGGAACAGAGGGGCACTGTCGGGACAAGGGGGCACTGTTGGGACAAGTGGGCACTGTCGGGACAAGGGGGCACCGTCGGAACAGAGGGGCACTCTCGGGACAAGGGGGCACTGTCGGGGCAGAGGGGCACTGTCGGGACAAGGGGGCACTGTCGGGACAAGGGGGCACTGTCGGGACAAGGGGGCACTGTCGGGACAAGGGGGCACTGTCGGAACAAGGAGGCACTGTCGGAACAAGGGGGCACTGTCGGGGCAGAGGGGCACTGTCGGGGCAGAGGGGCACTGTCGGGACAAGGTGGCACTGTCGGGACAAGGGGGCACTGTCGGGGCAGAGGGGCACTGTCGGGACAAGGGGGCACCGTCGGGACAAGGGGGCACCGTCGGAGCAGAGGGGCACTGTCGGGACAGAGGGGCACTGTCGGGACAAGGGGGCACTATCGGGACAAGGGGGCACGGTCGGGACAAGGGGCCACTGTCGGAACAAGGGGGCACCGTCGGGACAAGAGGGCATTTTCGGGGCAGAGGGGCACTGTCGGGACAAGGGGGCACTGTCGGAGCAGAGGGGCACTGTCGGCGCAGTGGGGCACTGTCGGGACAGAGTGGCACTGTCGCGACAAGGGGGCACTGTCGGGACAAGGGGGCACTTTCGGGGCAGAGGGGCACAGTCGGAGCAGAGGGGCACTGTCGGGACAGAGGGGCACTGTCGGGACAGAGGGGGCACTGTCGGAGCAGAGGTGCACTGTCGGGAGAAGGGGGCGCTGTCGGGACAAGGGGGCACTGTCGGAGCAGAGGTGCACTGTCGGAGCAGAGGGGCACTGTCGGGACAGAGGGGCACTGTCGGGACAAGGGGGCACTGTCGGGACAGAGGGGCACTGTCGGGACAGAGGGGCACCGTCGGAACAAGGGGGCACTGTCGGAGCAGAGGGGCACTGTCGGGACAGAGGGGCACTGTCGGGACAGAGGGGCACTGTCGGAGCAGAGGGACACTGTCAGGACAGAGGGGCACTGTCGGAGAAGAGGGGAACTGTCGGGACAGAGGGGCACTGTCGGAGCAGAGGGGCACTGTCGGGGCAGAGGGACACTATCGGGACAGAGGGACACTGTCGGGACAGAGGGGTCACTGTCGGAGCAGAGAGTCACTGTCGGGACAAGGGGGCGCTGTCGGGACAGAGGGGCACTGTCGGAGCAGAGGGGCACTGTCGGAGCAGAGGGGCACTGTCGGGACAAGGGGGCACTGTCGGAGCAGAGGGGCACTGTCGGGACAAGGGGGCACTGTCGGAGCAGAGGGGCACTGTCGGGACAAGGGGGCACTGTCGGGGCAGAGGGGCACTGTCGGAACAAGGGGGCACTGTCGGGACAAGGGGGCACTGTCGGGACAAGGGGGCACTGTCGGAACAGAGGGGCACTGTCGGGACAAGGGGGCACTGTTGGGACAAGGGGGCACTGTCGGGACAAGGGGGCACCGTCGGAACAGAGGGGCACTCTCGGGACAAGGGGGCATTGTCGGGGCAGAGGGGCACTGTCGGGACAAGGGGGCACTGTCGCGACAAGGGGGCACTGTCGGGACAAGGGGGCACTGTCGGGGCAGAGGGGCACTGTCGGGACAAGGGGGCACTGTCGGGACAAGGGGGCACTGTCGGGACAAGGGGGCTCTGTCGGGATAGAGGGGCACTGTCGGAGCAGAGGGACACTGTCGGGACAAAGGGGCACTGTCGGGACAAGTGGGCACTGTCGGGACAAGGGGGCACTGTCGGGACAAGGGGGCACTGTCGGAGCAGAGGGGCACTGTCGGGATAAGGGTCACTGTCGGAGCAGAGGGGCACTGTCGGGACAAGGGGGCACTGTCGGGGCAGAGGGGCACTGTCGGAACAAGGGGGCACTGTCGGGACAAGGGGGCACTGTTGGGGCAGAGGGGCACTGTCGGGACAAGGGGGCACTGTCGGGACAAGGGGGCACTGTCGGGACAAGGGGGCACTGTCGGGATAGAGGGGCACTGTCGGAGCAGAGGGACACTGTCGGGACAAGGGGGCACTGTCGGGACAAGTGGGCACTGTCGGGACAAGGGGGCACTGTCGGGATGGAGGGTCACTGTCGGAGCAGAGGGGCACTGTCGGGACAAGGGGGCACTGTCGGAGCAGAGGGGCACTGTCGGGACAGAGTGGCACTGTCGCGACAAGGCGTCACTGTCGGGACAAGGGGGCACTTTCGGGGCAGAGGGGCACAGTCGGGGCAGAGGGGCACTGTCGGGACAGAGGGGCACTGTCGGGACAGAGGGGGCACTGTCGGAGCAGAGGGGCACTATCGGGACAAGGGGGCGCTGTCGGGACAAGGGGGCACTGTCGGAGCAGAGGTGCACTGTCGGAGCAGAGGGGCACTGTCGGAACAGAGGGGCACTGTCGGGACAAGGGGGCACTGTCGGGACAGAGGGGCACTGTCGGGACAGAGGGGCACCGTCGGAACAAGGGAGCACTGTCGGAGCAGAGGGGCACTGTCGTGACAGACGGGCACTGTCGGGACAGAGGGGCACTGTCGGAGCAGAGGGACACTGTCAGGACAGAGGGGCACTGTCGGAGAAGAGGGGAACTGTCGGGACAGAGGGGCACTGTCGGAGCAGAGGGGCACTGTCGGGGCAGAGGGACACTATCGGGACAGAGGGGCACTGTCGGGACAGAGGGGGCACTGTCGGAGCAGAGGGTCACTGTCGGGACAAGGGGTCGCTGTCGGGACAGAGGGGCACTGTCGGAGCAGAGGGGCACTGTCGGGGCAGAGGGACACTATCGGGACAGAGGGGCACCGTCGGGACAGAGGGGGCACTGTCGGAGCAGAGGGGCACTGTCGGGACAAGGGGGCACTGTCGGAGCAGAGGGGCACTGTCGGGACAAGGGGGCACTGTCGGGGCAGAGGGGCACTGTCGGAACAAGGGGGCACTGTCGGGACAAGGGGGCACTGTCGGGACAAGGGGGCACTGTCAGAACAGAGGGACACTGTCGGAACAAGGGGGCACTGTCGGAGCAGAGGGACACTGTCGGGGCAGAGGGACACCATCGGAACAAGGGGGCACTGTCGGAGCAGAGGGACACTATCGGGGCAGAGGGACACCGTCGGAACAAGTGGGCACCGTCGGGACAAGGGGGCACCGTCGGGACAAGGGGGCACCGTCGGGACAAGGGGGCACTTTCGGGACAAGGGGGCACTGTCAGGACAGAGGGACACTTTCGCGACAAGGGGGCGCTGTCGGAACAAGGAGGCACTGTCGGAACAAGGGGGCACTGTCGGGACAAGGGGGCACTGTCGGGACAAGGGGGCACTGTCGGAACAAGGAGGCACTGTCGGGAAAAGGGGGCACTATCGGGACAAGGGGGCACTATCGGGACAAGCGGGCACTATCGGGACAAGGGGGCACTGTCGGGACAAGGGGGCACTATCGGGACAAGGGGGCATTTTCGGGGCAGAGGGGCACAGTCGGAGCAGAGGGGCACTGTCGGGACAGAGGGGCACTGTCGGGACAGAGGGGGCACTGTCGGAGCAGAGGGGCACTGTCGGGACAAGGGGGCGCTGTCGGGACAAGGGGGCACTGATGGAGCAGAGGTGCACTGTCGGAGCAGAGGGGCACTGTCGGGACAGAGGGGCACTGTCGGGACAAGGGGGCACTGTCGGGACAGAGGGTCACTGTCGGGACAGAGGGGCACCGTCGGAACAAGGGGGCACTGTCGGAGCAGAGGGGCAGTGTCGGGACAGAGGGGCACTGTCGGGACAGAGGGGCACTGTCGGAGCAGAGGGACACTGTCAGGACAGAGGGGCACTGTCGGAGAAGAGGGGAACTGTCGGGACAGAGGGGCACTGTCGGAGCAGAGGGGCACTGTCGGGGCAGAGGGACACTATCGGGACAGAGGGACACTGTCGGGACAGAGGGGTCACTGTCGGAGCAGAGAGTCACTGTCGGGACAAGGGGGCGCTGTCGGGACAGAGGGGCACTGTCGGAGCAGAGGGGCACTGTCGGGGCAGAGGGACACTATCGGGACAGAGGGGCACTGTCGGGACAGAGGGGGCACTGTCGGAGCAGAGGGGCACTGTCGGGACAAGGGGGCACTGTCGGAGCAGAGGGGCACTGTCGGGACAAGGGGGCACTGTCGGGGCAGAGGGGCACTGTCGGAACAAGGGGGCACTGTCGGGACAAGGGGGCACTGTCGGGACAAGGGGGCACTGTCGGAACAGAGGGGCACTGTCGGGACAAGGGGGCACTGTTGGGACAAGGGGGCACTGTCGGGACAAGGGGGCACCGTCGGAAAAGAGGGGCACTCTCGGGACAAGGGGGCACTGTCGGGGCAGAGGGGCACTGTCGGGACAAGGGGGCACTGTCGCGACAAGGGGGAACTGTCGGGACAAGGGGGCACTGTCGGGACAAGGGGGCACTGTCGGGACAAGGGGGCACTGTCGGGACAAGGGGGCACTGTCGGAACAAGGAGGCACTGTCGGAACAAGGGGGCACTGTCGGGGCAGAGGGGCACTGTCGGGACAAGGGGGCACTGTCGGGACAAGGGGGCACTGTCGAGACAAGGGGGCACTGTCGGGGCAGAGGGGCACTGTCGGGACAAGGGGGCACCGTCGGGACAAGGGGGCACCGTCGGAGCAGAGGGGCACTGTCGGGACAGAGGGGCACTGTCGGGACAAGGGGGCACTATCGGGACAAGGGGGCACGGTCGGGACAAGGGGCCACTGTCGGAACAAGGGGGCACCGTCGGGACAAGAGGGCATTGTCGGGGCAGAGGGGCACTGTCGGGACAAGGGGGCACTGTCGGAGCAGAGGGGCACTGTCGGGACAGAGTGGCACTGTCGCGAAAAGGGGGCACTGTCGGGACAAGGGGGCACTTTCGGGGCAGAGGGGCACAGTCGGAGCAGAGTGGCACTGTCGGGACAGAGGGGCACTGTCGGGACAGAGGGGGCACTGTCGGAGCAGAGGGGCACTGTCGGGACAAGGGGGCGCTGTCGGGACAAGGGGGCACTGTCGGAGCAGAGGTGCACTGTCGGAGCAGAGGGGCACTGTCGGGACAGAGGGGCACTGTCGGGACAAGGGGGCACTGTCGGGACAGAGGGGCACTGTCGGGACAGAGGGGCACCGTCGGAACAAGGGGGCACTGTCGGAGCAGAGGGGCACTGTCGGGACAGAGGGGCACTGTCGGGACAGAGGGGCACTGTCGGAGCAGAGGGACACTGTCAGGACAGAGGGGCACTGTCGGAGAAGAGGGGAACTGTCGGGACAGAGGGGCACTGTCGGAGCAGAGGGGCACTGTCGGGGCAGAGGGACACTATCGGGAGAGAGGGACACTGTCGGGACAGAGGGGTCACTGTCGGAGCAGAGAGTCACTGTCGGGACAAGGGGGCGCTGTCGGGACAGAGGGGCACTGTCGGGACAGAGGGGGCACTGTCGGAGCAGAGGGGCACTGTCGGGACAAGGGGGCACTGTCGGAGCAGAGGGGCACTGTCGGGACAAGGGGGCACTGTGGGGGCAGAGGGGCACTGTCGGAACAAGGGGGCACTGTCGGGACAAGGGGGCACTGTCGGGACAAGGCGGCACTGTCGGAACAGAGGGGCACTGTCGGGACAAGGGGGCACTGTTGGGACAAGGGGGCACTGTCGGGACAAGGGGGCACCGTCGGAACAGAGGGGCACTCTCGGGACAAGGGGGCACTGTCGGGGCAGAGGGGCACTGTCGCGACAAGGGGGCACTGTCGGGACAAGGGGGCACTGTCGGGACAAGGGGGCACTGTCGGGGCAGAGGGGCACTGTCGGGACAAGGGGGCACTGTCGGGACAAGGGGGCACTGTCGGGACAAGGGGGCACTGTCGGGATAGAGGGGCACTGTCGGAGCAGAGGGACACTGTCGGGACAAGGGGGCACTGTCGGGACAAGTGGGCACTGTCGGGACAAGGGGGCACTGTCGGGATAGAGGGGCACTGTCGGAGCAGAGGGGCACTGTCGGGACAAGGGGGCACTGTCGGAACAGAGGGGCACTGTCGGGACAGAGGGGGCACTGTCGGGACAAGGGGGCACTGTCGGGACAAGGGGGCACCGTCGGGACAAGGGGGCACTGTCGGGACAAGGGGGCACTGTCGGGACAGAGGGAAACTTTCGGGACAAGGTGGCACTGTCGGGACAAGGGGGCACCGTCGGGGCAGAGGGTCACTGTCGGGACAAGGGGGCACTCTCGGAGCAGAGGGGCACTGTCGGCGCAGAGGGGCACTGTCGGGACAGAGTGGCACTGTCGCGACAAGGCGTCACTGTCGGGACAAGGGGGCACTTTCGGGGCAGAGGGGCACAGTCGGAGCAGAGGGGCACTGTCGGGACAGAGGGGCACTGTCGGGACAGAGGGGGCACTGTCGGAGCAGAGGGGCATTATCGGGACAAGGGGGCGCTGTCGGGACAAGGGGGCACTGTCGGAGCAGAGGTGCACTGTCGGAGCAGAGGGGCACTGTCGGGACAGAGGGGCACTGTCGGGACAAGGGGGCACTGACGGGACAGAGGGGCACTGTCGGGACAGAGGGGCACCGTCGGAACAAGGGAGCACTGTCGGAGCAGAGGGGCACTGTCGTGACAGAGGGGCACTGTCGGGACAGAGGGGCACTGTCGGAGCAGAGGGACACTGTCAGGACAGAGGGGCACTGTCGGAGAAGAGGGGAACTGTCGGGACAGAGGGGCACTGTCGGAGCAGAGGGGCACTGTCGGGGCAGAGGGACACTATCGGGACAGAGGGGCACTGTCGGCACAGAGGGGGCACTGTCGGAGCAGAGGGTCACTGTCGGTACAAGGGGGCGCTGTCGGGACAGAGGGGCACTGTCGGAGCAGAGGGGCACTGTCGGGGCAGAGGGACACTATCGGGACAGAGGGGCACTGTCGGGACAGAGGGGGCACTGTCGGAGCAGAGGGGCACTGTCGGGACAAGGGGGCACTGTCGGAGCAGAGGGGCACTGTCGGGACAAGGGGGCACTGTCGGGGCAGAGGGGCACTGTCGGAACAAGGGGGCACTGTCGGGACAAGGGGGCACTGTCGGGACAAGGGGGCACTGTCAGAACAGAGGGACACTGTCGGAACAAGGGGGCACTGTCGGAGCAGAGGGACACTGTCGGGGCAGAGGGACACCATCGGAACAAGGGGGCACTGTCGGAGCAGAGGGACACTATCGGGGCAGAGGGACACCGTCGGAACAAGGAGGCACTGTCGGAGCAGAGGGGCACTGTCGGGGCAGAGGGACACCGTCGGAACAAGTGTGCACTGTCGGGACAAGGGGGCACCGTCGGGACAAGGGGGCACCGTCGGGACAAGGGGGCACTTTCGGGACAAGGGGGCACTGTCAGGACAGAGGGACACTTTCGCGACAAGGGGGCGCTGTAGGAACAAGGAGGCATTGTCGGAACAAGGGGGCACTGTTGGGACAAGTGGGCACTGTCGGGACAAGGGGGCACTGTCGGAACAAGGAGGCACTGTCGGGAAAAGGGGGCACTATCGGGACAAGGGGGCACTATCGGGACAAGGGGGCACTATCGGGACAAGGGGGCACTGTCGGGACAAGGGGGCACTGTCGGAACAAGTAGGCACTGTCGGAACAAGGGGGCACTGTCGGGACAAGGGGGCACTGTCGGGACAAGGGGGCACTGTCGGAACAAGAAGGCACTGTCGGAACAAGGGGGCACTGTCGGGGCAGAGGGGCACTGTCGGTGCAGAGGGGCACTGTCAGGACAAGGTGGCACTGTCGGGGCAGAGGGGCACTGTCGGGGCAGAGGGGCACTGTCGGGACAAGGGGGCACCGTCGGAGCAGAGGGCACTGTCGGGACAGAGGGGCACTGTCGGGAAAAGGGGGCACTATCGGGACAAGGGGGCACTATCAGGACAAGGGGGCACTGTCGGGACATGGGGGCACCGTCGGGACAAGGGGCCACTGTCGGAACAAGGGGGCACTGTAGGGACAAGGGGGCACTGTCGGGACAGAGGGGCACTGTCGGGACAAGCGGGCACTTTCGGGGCAGAGGGGCACAGTCGGAGCAGAGGGGCACTGTCGGGACAGAGGGGCACTGTCGGGACAAGGGGGCACTGTCGGGACAAGCGGGCACTTTCGGGGCAGAGGGGCACAGTCGGAGCAGAGGGGCACTGTCGGGACAGAGGGGCACTGTCGGCACAGAGGGGGCACTGTCGGAGCAGAGGGGCACTGTCGGGACAAGGGGGCGCTGTCGGGACAAGGGGGCACTGTCGGAGCAGAGGTGCACTGTCGGAGCAGAGGGGCACTGTCGGGACAGAGGGGCACTGTCGGGACAAGGGGGCACTGTCGGGACAGAGGGGCACTGTCGGGACAGAGGGGCACCGTCGGAACAACGGGGCACCGTCGGAGCAGAGGGGCACTGTCGGAGCAGAGCGGCACTGTCGGGACAGAGGGGCACTGTCGGAGCAGAGGGACACTGTCAGGACAGAGGGGCACTGTCGGAGCAGAGGGGAACTGTCGGGAAAGAGGGGCACTGTCGGAGCAGAGGGGCACTGTCGGGGCAGAGGTACACTGTCGGGACAGACGGGCACTGTCGGGACAGAGGGGGCACTGTCGGAGCAGAGGGGCACTGTCGGGACAAGGGGGCACTGTCGGAGCAGAGGTGCACTGTCGGAGCAGAGGGGCACTGTCGGGACAGAGGGGCACTGTCGGGACAGAGGGGGCACTGTCGGAGCAGAGGGGCACCGTCGGAACAAGGAGGCACTGTCGGAGCAGAGGGGCACTGTCGGGGCAGAGGGACACCGTCGGAACAAGGGGGCACTGTCGGGACAAGGGGGCACCGTCGGGACAAGGGGGCACCGTCGGGACAAGGGGGCACTTTCGGGACAAGGGGGCACTGTCGGGACAAGCGGGCACTTTCGGGGCAGAGGGGCACAGTCGGAGCAGAGGGGCACTGTCGGGACAGAGGGGCACTGTCGGGACAGAGGGGCACTGTCGGGACAAGGGGGCACTGTCGGGACAAGCGGGCACTTTCGGGGCAGAGGGGCACAGTCGGAGCAGAGGGGCACTGTCGGGACAGAGGGGCACTGTCGGGACAGAGGGGGCACTGTCGGAGCAGAGGGGCACTGTCGGGACAAGGGGGCGCTGTCGGGACAAGGGGGCACTGTCGGAGCAGAGGTGCACTGTCGGAGCAGAGGGGCACTGTCGGGACAGAGGGGCACTGTCGGGACAAGGGGGCACTGTCGGGACAGAGGGGCACTGTCGGGACAGAGGGGCACCGTCGGAACAACGGGGCACCGTCGGAGCAGAGGGGCACTGTCGGAGCAGAGCGGCACTGTCGGGACAGAGGGGCACTGTCGGAGCAGAGGGACACTGTCAGGACAGAGGGGCACTGTCGGAGCAGAGGGGAACTGTCGGGAAAGAGGGGCACTGTCGGAGCAGAGGGGCACTGTCGGGGCAGAGGTACACTGTCGGGACAGACGGGCACTGTCGGGACAGAGGGGGCACTGTCGGAGCAGAGGGGCACTGTCGGGACAAGGGGGCACTGTCGGAGCAGAGGTGCACTGTCGGAGCAGAGGGGCACTGTCGGGACAGA
The DNA here is from genome assembly GCF_035084215.1 of Heptranchias perlo. Taxonomy (NCBI): domain Eukaryota; kingdom Metazoa; phylum Chordata; class Chondrichthyes; order Hexanchiformes; family Hexanchidae; genus Heptranchias; species Heptranchias perlo. The sequence continues at coordinate 119,003 of NW_027139303.1, read as the reverse complement.
GGGGCACTGTCGGGACAGAGGGGGCACTGTCGGAGCAGAGGGGCACCGTCGGAACAAGGAGGCACTGTCGGAGCAGAGGGGCACTGTCGGGGCAGAGGGACACCGTCGGAACAAGGGGGCACTGTCGGGACAAGGGGGCACCGTCGGGACAAGGGGGCACCGTCGGGACAAGGGGGCACTTTCGGGACAAGGGGGCACTGTCGGGACAGAGGGACACTTTCGGGACAAGGGGGCACTGTCGGAACAAGGAGGCACTGTCGGAACAAGGGGGCACTGTCGGGACAAGGGGGCACTGTCGGGACAAGGGGGCACTGTCGGAACAAGGAGGCACTGTCGGGAAAAGGGGGCACTGTCGGGACAAGGGGGCACTATCGGGTCAAGGGGGCACTGTCGGAACAAGGAGGCACTGTCGGAACAAGGGGGCACTGTCGGGACAAGGGGGCACTGTCGGGACAAGGGGGCACTGTCGGAACAAGGAGGCACTGTCGGAACAAGGGGGCACTGTCGGGACAAGGGGGCACCGTCGGGGCAGAGGGTCACTGTCGGGACAAGGGGGCACTCTCGGAGCAGAGGGGCACTGTCGGCGCAGAGGGTCACTGTCGGGACAGAGTGGCACTGTCGCGACAAGGCGTCACTGTCGGGACAAGGGGGCACTTTCGGGGCAGAGGGGCACAGTCGGAGCAGAGGGGCACTGTCGGGACAGAGGGGCACTGTCGGGACAGAGGGGGCACTGTCGGAGCAGAGGGGCACTATCGGGACAAGGGGGCGCTGTCGGGACAAGGGGGCACTGTCGGAGCAGAGGTGCACTGTCGGAGCAGAGGGGCACTGTCGGGACAGAGGGGCACTGTCGGGACAAGGGGGCACTGTCGGGACAGAGGGGCACTGTCGGGACAGAGGGGCACCGTCGGAACAAGGGAGCACTGTCGGAGCAGAGGGGCACTGTCGTGACAGAGGGGCACTGTCGGGACAGAGGGGCACTGTCGGAGCAGAGGGACACTGTCAGGACAGAGGGGCACTGTCGGAGAAGAGGGGAACTGTCGGGACAGATGGGCACTGTCGGAGCAGAGGGGCACTGTCGGGGCAGAGGGACACTATCGGGACAGAGGGGCACTGTCGGGACAGAGGGGGCACTGTCGGAGCAGAGGGTCACTGTCGGGACAAGGGGGCGCTGTCGGGACAGAGGGGCACTGTCGGAGCAGAGGGGCACTGTCGGGGCAGAGGGACACTATCGGGACAGAGGGGCACTGTCGGGACAGAGGGGGCACTGTCGGAGCAGAGGGGCACTGTCGGGACAAGGGGGCACTGTCGGAGCAGAGGGGCACTGTCGGGACAAGGGGGCACTGTCGGGGCAGAGGGGCACTGTCGGGACAGAGGGGCACTGTCGGGACAGAGGGGGCACTGTCGGAGCAGAGGGGCACTATCGGGACAAGGGGGCGCTGTCGGGACAAGGGGGCACTGTCGGAGCAGAGGTGCACTGTCGGAGCAGAGGGGCACTGTCGGGACAGAGGGGCACTGTCGGGACAAGGGGGCACTGTCGGGACAGAGGGGCACTGTCGGGACAGAGGGGCACCGTCGGAACAAGGGAGCACTGTCGGAGCAGAGGGGCACTGTCGTGACAGAGGGGCACTGTCGGGACAGAGGGGCACTGTCGGAGCAGAGGGACACTGTCAGGACAGAGGGGCACTGTCGGAGAAGAGGGGAACTGTCGGGACAGATGGGCACTGTCGGAGCAGAGGGGCACTGTCGGGGCAGAGGGACACTATCGGGACAGAGGGGCACTGTCGGGACAGAGGGGGCACTGTCGGAGCAGAGGGTCACTGTCGGGACAAGGGGGCGCTGTCGGGACAGAGGGGCACTGTCGGAGCAGAGGGGCACTGTCGGGGCAGAGGGACACTATCGGGACAGAGGGGCACTGTCGGGACAGAGGGGGCACTGTCGGAGCAGAGGGGCACTGTCGGGACAAGGGGGCACTGTCGGAGCAGAGGGGCACTGTCGGGACAAGGGGGCACTGTCGGGGCAGAGGGGCACTGTCGGAACAAGGGGGCACTGTCGGGACAAGGGGGCACTGTCGGGACAAGGGGGCACTGTCAGAACAGAGGGACACTGTCGGAACAAGGGGGCACTGTCGGAGCAGAGGGACACTGTCGGGGCAGAGGGACACCATCGGAACAAGGGGGCACTGTCGGAGCAGAGGGACACTATCGGGGCAGAGGGACACCGTCGGAACAAGTGGGCACTGTCGGGACAAGGGGGCACCGTCGGGACAAGGGGGCACCGTCGGGACAAGGGGGCACTTTCGGGACAAGGGGGCACTGTCAGGACAGAGGGACACTTTCGGGACAAGGGGGCGCTGTCGGAACAAGGAGGCACTGTCGGAACAAGGGGGCACTGTCGGGACAAGGGGGCACTGTCAGAACAAGGAGGCACTGTCGGGAAAAGGGGGCACTATCGGGACAAGGGGGCACTATCGGGACAAGGGGGCACTATCGGGACAAGGGGGCACTGTCGGGACAAGGGGGCACTGTCGGAACAAGTAGGCACTGTCGGAACAAGGGGGCACTGTCGGGACAAGGGGGCACTGTCGGGAATAGGGGGCACTGTCGGAACAAGAAGGCACTGTCGGAACAAGGGGGCACTGTCGGGGCAGAGGGGCACTGTCGGTGCAGAGGGGCACTGTCAGGACAAGGTGGCACTGTCGGGGCAGAGGGGCACTGTCGGGGCAGAGGGGCACTGTCGGGACAAGGGGGCACCGTCGGAGCAGAGGGCACTGTCGGGACAGAGGGGCACTGTCGGGAAAAGGGGGCACTATCGGGACAAGGGGGCACTATCAGGACAAGGGGGCACTGTCGGGACATGGGGGCACCGTCGGGACAAGGGGCCACTGTCGGAACAAGGGGGCACTGTAGGGACAAGGGGGCACTGTCGGGACAGAGGGGCACTGTCGGGACAAGCGGGCACTTTCGGGGCAGAGGGGCACAGTCGGAGCAGAGGGGCACTGTCGGGACAGAGGGGCACTGTCGGTACAAGGGGGCACTGTCGGGACAAGCGGGCACTTTCGGGGCAGAGGGGCACAGTCGGAGCAGAGGGGCACTGTCGGGACAGAGGGGCACTGTCGGCACAGAGGGGGCACTGTCGGAGCAGAGGGGCACTGTCGGGACAAGGGGGCGCTGTCGGGACAAGGGGGCACTGTCGGAGCAGAGGTGCACTGTCGGAGCAGAGGGGCACTGTCGGGACAGAGGGGCACTGTCGGGACAAGGGGGCACTGTCGGGACAGAGGGGCACTGTCGGGACAGAGGGGCACCGTCGGAACAACGGGGCACCGTCGGAGCAGAGGGGCACTGTCGGAGCAGAGCGGCACTGTCGGGACAGAGGGGCACTGTCGGAGCAGAGGGACACTGTCAGGACAGAGGGGCACTGTCGGAGCAGAGGGGAACTGTCGGGAAAGAGGGGCACTGTCGGAGCAGAGGGGCACTGTCGGGGCAGAGGTACACTGTCGGGACAGACGGGCACTGTCGGGACAGAGGGGGCACTGTCGGAGCAGAGGGGCACTGTCGGGACAAGGGGGCACTGTCGGAGCAGAGGTGCACTGTCGGAGCAGAGGGGCACTGTCGGGACAGAGGGGCACTGTCGGGACAGAGGGGGCACTGTCGGAGCAGAGGGGCACCGTCGGAACAAGGAGGCACTGTCGGAGCAGAGGGGCACTGTCGGGGCAGAGGGACACCGTCGGAACAAGGGGGCACTGTCGGGACAAGGGGGCACCGTCGGGACAAGGGGGCACCGTCGGGACAAGGGGGCACTTTCGGGACAAGGGGGCACTGTCGGGACAAGCGGGCACTTTCGGGGCAGAGGGGCACAGTCGGAGCAGAGGGGCACTGTCGGGACAGAGGGGCACTGTCGGGACAGAGGGGCACTGTCGGGACAAGGGGGCACTGTCGGGACAAGCGGGCACTTTCGGGGCAGAGGGGCACAGTCGGAGCAGAGGGGCACTGTCGGGACAGAGGGGCACTGTCGGGACAGAGGGGGCACTGTCGGAGCAGAGGGGCACTGTCGGGACAAGGGGGCGCTGTCGGGACAAGGGGGCACTGTCGGAGCAGAGGTGCACTGTCGGAGCAGAGGGGCACTGTCGGGACAGAGGGGCACTGTCGGGACAAGGGGGCACTGTCGGGACAGAGGGGCACTGTCGGGACAGAGGGGCACCGTCGGAACAACGGGGCACCGTCGGAGCAGAGGGGCACTGTCGGAGCAGAGCGGCACTGTCGGGACAGAGGGGCACTGTCGGAGCAGAGGGACACTGTCAGGACAGAGGGGCACTGTCGGAGCAGAGGGGAACTGTCGGGAAAGAGGGGCACTGTCGGAGCAGAGGGGCACTGTCGGGGCAGAGGTACACTGTCGGGACAGACGGGCACTGTCGGGACAGAGGGGGCACTGTCGGAGCAGAGGGGCACTGTCGGGACAAGGGGGCACTGTCGGACCAGAGGTGCACTGTCGGAGCAGAGGGGCACTGTCGGGACAGAGGGGCACTGTCGGGACAGAGGGGGCACTGTCGGAGCAGAGGGGCACCGTCGGAACAAGGAGGCACTGTCGGAGCAGAGGGGCACTGTCGGGGCAGAGGGACACCGTCGGAACAAGGGGGCACTGTCGGGACAAGGGGGCACCGTCGGGACAAGGGGGCACCGTCGGGACAAGGGGGCACTTTCGGGACAAGGGGGCACTGTCGGGACAGAGGGACACTTTCGGGACAAGGGGGCACTGTCGGAACAAGGAGGCACTGTCGGAACAAGGGGGCACTGTCGGGACAAGGGGGCACTGTCGGGACAAGGGGGCACTGTCGGAACAAGGAGGCACTGTCGGGAAAAGGGGGCACTGTCGGGACAAGGGGGCACTATCGGGTCAAGGGGGCACTGTCGGAACAAGGAGGCACTGTCGGAACAAGGGGGCACTGTCGGGACAAGGGGGCACTGTCGGGACAAGGGGGCACTGTCGGAACAAGGAGGCACTGTCGGAACAAGGGGGCACTGTCGGGACAAGGGGGCACTGTCGGGACAGAGGGACACTTTCGGGACAAGGTGGCACTGTCGGGACAAGGGGGCACCGTCGGGGCAGAGGGTCACTGTCGGGACAAGGGGGCACTCTCGGAGCAGAGGGGCACTGTCGGCGCAGAGGGTCACTGTCGGGACAGAGTGGCACTGTCGCGACAAGGCGTCACTGTCGGGACAAGGGGGCACTTTCGGGGCAGAGGGGCACAGTCGGAGCAGAGGGGCACTGTCGGGACAGAGGGGCACTGTCGGGACAGAGGGGGCACTGTCGGAGCAGAGGGGCACTATCGGGACAAGGGGGCGCTGTCGGGACAAGGGGGCACTGTCGGAGCAGAGGTGCACTGTCGGAGCAGAGGGGCACTGTCGGGACAGAGGGGCACTGTCGGGACAAGGGGGCACTGTCGGGACAGAGGGGCACTGTCGGGACAGAGGGGCACCGTCGGAACAAGGGAGCACTGTCGGAGCAGAGGGGCACTGTCGTGACAGAGGGGCACTGTCGGGACAGAGGGGCACTGTCGGAGCAGAGGGACACTGTCAGGACAGAGGGGCACTGTCGGAGAAGAGGGGAACTGTCGGGACAGATGGGCACTGTCGGAGCAGAGGGGCACTGTCGGGGCAGAGGGACACTATCGGGACAGAGGGGCACTGTCGGGACAGAGGGGGCACTGTCGGAGCAGAGGGTCACTGTCGGGACAAGGGGGCGCTGTCGGGACAGAGGGGCACTGTCGGAGCAGAGGGGCACTGTCGGGGCAGAGGGACACTATCGGGACAGAGGGGCACTGTCGGGACAGAGGGGGCACTGTCGGAGCAGAGGGGCACTGTCGGGACAAGGGGGCACTGTCGGAGCAGAGGGGCACTGTCGGGACAAGGGGGCACTGTCGGGGCAGAGGGGCACTGTCGGGACAGAGGGGCACTGTCGGGACAGAGGGGGCACTGTCGGAGCAGAGGGGCACTATCGGGACAAGGGGGCGCTGTCGGGACAAGGGGGCACTGTCGGAGCAGAGGTGCACTGTCGGAGCAGAGGGGCACTGTCGGGACAGAGGGGCACTGTCGGGACAAGGGGGCACTGTCGGGACAGAGGGGCACTGTCGGGACAGAGGGGCACCGTCGGAACAAGGGAGCACTGTCGGAGCAGAGGGGCACTGTCGTGACAGAGGGGCACTGTCGGGACAGAGGGGCACTGTCGGAGCAGAGGGACACTGTCAGGACAGAGGGGCACTGTCGGAGAAGAGGGGAACTGTCGGGACAGATGGGCACTGTCGGAGCAGAGGGGCACTGTCGGGGCAGAGGGACACTATCGGGACAGAGGGGCACTGTCGGGACAGAGGGGGCACTGTCGGAGCAGAGGGTCACTGTCGGGACAAGGGGGCGCTGTCGGGACAGAGGGGCACTGTCGGAGCAGAGGGGCACTGTCGGGGCAGAGGGACACTATCGGGACAGAGGGGCACTGTCGGGACAGAGGGGGCACTGTCGGAGCAGAGGGGCACTGTCGGGACAAGGGGGCACTGTCGGAGCAGAGGGGCACTGTCGGGACAAGGGGGCACTGTCGGGGCAGAGGGGCACTGTCGGAACAAGGGGGCACTGTCGGGACAAGGGGGCACTGTCGGGACAAGGGGGCACTGTCAGAACAGAGGGACACTGTCGGAACAAGGGGGCACTGTCGGAGCAGAGGGACACTGTCGGGGCAGAGGGACACCATCGGAACAAGGGGGCACTGTCGGAGCAGAGGGACACTATCGGGGCAGAGGGACACCGTCGGAACAAGTGGGCACTGTCGGGACAAGGGGGCACCGTCGGGACAAGGGGGCACCGTCGGGACAAGGGGGCACTTTCGGGACAAGGGGGCACTGTCAGGACAGAGGGACACTTTCGGGACAAGGGGGCGCTGTCGGAACAAGGAGGCACTGTCGGAACAAGGGGGCACTGTCGGGACAAGGGGGCACTGTCAGAACAGAGGGACACTGTCGGAACAAGGGGGCACTGTCGGAGCAGAGGGACACTGTCGGGGCAGAGGGACACCATCGGAACAAGGGGGCACTGTCGGAGCAGAGGGACACTATCGGGGCAGAGGGACACCGTCGGAACAAGGAGGCACTGTCGGAGCAGAGGGGCACTGTCGGGGCAGAGGGACACTTTCGGGACAAGGGGGCGCTGTCGGAACAAGGAGGCACTGTCGGAACAAGGGGGCACTGTCGGGACAAGGGGGCACTGTCGGGACAAGGGGGCACTGTCGGAACAAGGAGGCACTGTCGGGAAAAGGGGGCACTATCGGGACAAGGGGGCACTGTCGGGACAAGGTGGCACTGTCGGGGCAGAGGGGCACTGTCGGGGCAGAGGGGCACTGTCGGGACAAGGGGGCACCGTCGGAGCAGGGGGCACTGTCGGGACAGAGGGGCACTGTCGGGAAAAGGGGGCACTATCGGGACAAGGGGGCACTATCAGGACAAGGGGGCACTGTCGGGACAAGGGGGCACCGTCGGGACAAGGGGCCACTGTCGGAACAAGGGGGCACTGTAGGGACAAGGGGGCACTGTCGGGACAGAGGGGCACTGTCGGGACAAGCGGGCACTTTCGGGGCAGAGGGGCACAGTCGGAGCAGAGGGGCACTGTCGGGACAGAGGGGCACTGTCGGGACAGAGGGGGCACTGTCGGAGCAGAGGGGCACTGTCGGGACAAGGGGGTGCTGTCGGGACAAGGGGGCACTGTCGGAGCAGAGGTGCACTGTCGGAGCAGAGGGGCACTGTCGGGACAGAGGGGCACTGTCGGGACAAGGGGGCACTGTCGGGACAGAGGGGCACTGTCGGGACAGAGGGGCACCGTCGGAACAATGGGGCACCGTCGGAGCAGAGGGGCACTGTCGGAGCAGAGCGGCACTGTCGGGACAGAGGGGCACTGTCGGAGCAGAGGGACACTGTCAGGACATAGGGGCACTGTCGGAGCAGAGGGGAACTGTCGGGAAAGAGGGGCACTGTCGGAGCAGAGGGGCACTGTCGGGGCAGAGGGACACCGTCGGAACAAGGGGGCACTGTCGGGACAAGGGGGCACCGTCGGGACAAGGGGGCACCGTCGGGACAAGGGGGCACTTTCGGGACAAGGGGGCACTGTCGGGACAGAGGGACACTTTCGGGACAAGGGGGCACTGTCGGAACAAGGAGGCACTGTCGGAACAAGGGGGCACTGTCGGGACAAGGGGGCACTGTCGGGACAAGGGGGCACTGTCGGAACAAGGAGGCACTGTCGGGAAAAGGGGGCACTGTCGGGACAAGGGGGCACTATCGGGACAAGGGGGCACTGTCGGAACAAGGAGGCACTGTCGGAACAAGGGGGCACTGTCGGAGCAGAGGGACACTATCGGGGCAGAGGGACACCGTCGGAACAAGGAGGCACTGTCGGAGCAGAGGGGCACTGTCGGGGCAGAGGGACACTTTCGGGACAAGGGGGCGCTGTCGGAACAAGGAGGCACTGTCGGAACAAGGGGGCACTGTCGGGACAAGGGGGCACTGTCGGGACAAGGGGGCACTGTCGGAACAAGGAGGCACTGTCGGGAAAAGGGGGCACTATCGGGACAAGGGGGCACTGTCGGGACAAGGTGGCACTGTCGGGGCAGAGGGGCACTGTCGGGGCAGAGGGGCACTGTCGGGACAAGGGGGCACCGTCGGAGCAGGGGGCACTGTCGGGACAGAGGGGCACTGTCGGGAAAAGGGGGCACTATCGGGACAAGGGGGCACTATCAGGACAAGGGGGCACTGTCGGGACAAGGGGGCACCGTCGGGACAAGGGGCCACTGTCGGAACAAGGGGGCACTGTAGGGACAAGGGGGCACTGTCGGGACAGAGGGGCACTGTCGGGACAAGCGGGCACTTTCGGGGCAGAGGGGCACAGTCGGAGCAGAGGGGCACTGTCGGGACAGAGGGGCACTGTCGGGACAGAGGGGGCACTGTCGGAGCAGAGGGGCACTGTCGGGACAAGGGGGCGCTGTCGGGACAAGGGGGCACTGTCGGAGCAGAGGTGCACTGTCGGAGCAGAGGGGCACTGTCGGGACAGAGGGGCACTGTCGGGACAAGGGGGCACTGTCGGGACAGAGGGGCACTGTCGGGACAGAGGGGCACCGTCGGAACAACGGGGCACCGTCGGAGCAGAGGGGCACTGTCGGAGCAGAGCGGCACTGTCGGGACAGAGGGGCACTGTCGGAGCAGAGGGACACTGTCAGGACATAGGGGCACTGTCGGAGCAGAGGGGAACTGTCGGGAAAGAGGGGCACTGTCGGAGCAGAGGGGCACTGTCGGGGCAGAGGGACACCGTCGGAACAAGGGGGCACTGTCGGGACAAGGGGGCACCGTCGGGACAAGGGGGCACCGTCGGGACAAGGGGGCACTTTCGGGACAAGGGGGCACTGTCGGGACAGAGGGACACTTTCGGGACAAGGGGGCACTGTCGGAACAAGGAGGCACTGTCGGAACAAGGGGGCACTGTCGGGACAAGGGGGCACTATCGGGACAAGGGGGCACTGTCGGAACAAGGAGGCACTGTCGGAACAAGGGGGCACTGTCGGGACAAGGGGGCACTGTCGGGACAAGGGGGCACTGTCGGAACAAGGAGGCACTGTCGGAACAAGGGGGCACTGTCGGGACAAGGGGGCACTGTCGGGACAGAGGGACACTTTCGGGACAAGGTGGCACTGTCGGGACAAGGGGGCACCGTCGGGGCAGAGGGTCACTGTCGGGACAAGGGGGCACTCTCGGAGCAGAGGGGCACTGTCGGCGCAGAGGGGCACTGTCGGGACAGAGTGGCACTGTCGCGACAAGGCGTCACTGTCGGGACAAGGAGGCACTTTCGGGGCAGAGGGGCACAGTCGGAGCAGAGGGGCACTGTCGGGACAGAGGGGCACTGTCGGGACAGAGGGGGCACTGTCGGAGCAGAGGGGCACTATCGGGACAAGGGGGCGCTGTCGGGACAAGGGGGCACTGTCGGAGCAGAGGTGCACTGTCGGAGCAGAGGGGCACTGTCGGGACAGAGGGGCACTGTCGGGACAAGGGGGCACTGTCGGGACAGAGGGGCACTGTCGGGACAGAGGGGCACCGTCGGAACAAGGGAGCACTGTCGGAGCAGAGGGGCACTGTCGTGACAGAGGGGCACTGTCGGGACAGAGGGGCACTGTCGGAGCAGAGGGACACTGTCAGGACAGAGGGGCACTGTCGGAGAAGAGGGGAACTGTCGGGACAGATGGGCACTGTCGGAGCAGAGGGGCACTGTCGGGGCAGAGGGACACTATCGGGACAGAGGGGCACTGTCGGGACAGAGGGGGCACTGTCGGAGCAGAGGGTCACTGTCGGGACAAGGGGGCGCTGTCGGGACAGAGGGGCACTGTCGGAGCAGAGGGGCACTGTCGGGGCAGAGGGACACTATCGGGACAGAGGGGCACTGTCTGGACAGAGGCGGCACTGTCGGAGCAGAGGGGCACTGTCGGGACAAGGGGGCACTGTCGGAGCAGAAGGGCACTGTCGGAACAAGGGGGCACTGTCGGGGCAGAGGGGCACTGTCGGAACAAGGGGGCACTGTCGGGACAAGGGGGCACTGTCGGGACAAGGGGGCACTGTCAGAACAGAGGGACACTGTCGGAACAAGGGGGCACTGTCGGAGCAGAGGGACACTGTCGGGGCAGAGGGACACCATCGGAACAAGGGGGCACTGTCGGAGCAGAGGGACACTATCGGGGCAGAGGGACACCGTCGGAACAAGGAGGCACTGTCGGAGCAGAGGGGCACTGTCGGGGCAGAGGGACACCGTCGGAACAAGTGTGCACTGTCGGGACAAGGGGGCACCGTCGGGACAAGGGGGCACCGTCGGGACAAGGGGGCACTTTCGGGACAAGGGGGCACTGTCAGCACAGAGGGACACTTTCGGGACAAGGGGGCGCTGTCGGAACAAGGAGGCACTGTCGGAACAAGGGGGCACTGTCTGGACAAGGGGGCACTGTCGGGACAAGGGGGCACTGTCGGAACAAGGAGGCACTGTCGGGAAAAGGGGGCACTATCGGGACAAGGGGGCACTATCGGGACAAGGGGGCACTATCGGGACAAGGGGGCACTGTCGGGACAAGGGGGCACTATCGGGACAAGGGGGCACTGTCGGAACAAGGAGGCACTGTCGGAACAAGGGGGCACTGTCGGGACAAGGGGGCACTGTCGGGACAAGGGGGCACTGTCGGAACAAGGAGGCACTGTCGGAACAAGGGGGCACTGTCGGGGCAGAGGGGCACTGTCGGTGCAGAGGGGCACTGTCGGGACAAGGTGGCACTGTCGGGGCAGAGGGGCACTGTCGGGGCAGAGGGGCACTGTCGGGACAAGGGGGCACCGTCGGAGCAGAGGGCACTGTCGGGACAGAGGGGCACTGTCGGGAAAATGGGGCACTATCGGGACAAGAGGGCACTATCAGGACAAGGGGGCACTGTCGGGACAAGGGGGCACCGTCGGGACAAGGGGCCACTGTCGGAACAAGGGGGCACTGTAGGGACAAGGGGGCACTGTCGGGACAGAGGGGCACTGTCGGGACAAGCGGGCACTTTCGGGGCAGAGGGGCACAGTCGGAGCAGAGGGGCACTGTCGGGACAGAGGGGCACTGTCGGGACAGAGGGGCACTGTCGGGACAAGGGGGCACTGTCGGGACAGGCGGGCACTTTCGGGGCAGAGGGGCACAGTCGGAGCAGAGGGGCACTGTCGGGACAGAGGGGCACTGTCGGGACAGAGGGGGCACTGTCGGAGCAGAGGGGCACTGTCGGGACAAGGGGGCGCTGTCGGGACAAGGGGGCACTGTCGGAGCAGAGGTGCACTGTCGGAGCAGAGGGGCACTGTCGGGACAGAGGGGCACTGTCGGGACAAGGGGGCACTGTCGGGACAAGGGGGCACCGTCGGGACAAGGGGGCACCGTCGGGACAAGGGGGCACTTTCGGGACAAGGGGGCACTGTCGGGACAGAGGGACACTTTCGGGACAAGGGGGCACTGTCGGAACAAGGAGGCACTGTCGGAACAAGGGGGCACTGTCGGGACAAGGGGGCACTGTCGGGACAAGGGGGCACTATCGGGACAAGGGGGCACTGTCGGAACAAGGAGGCACTGTCGGAACAAGGGGGCACTGTCGGGACAAGGGGGCACTGTCGGGACAAGGGGGCACTTTCGGAACAAGGAGGCACTGTCGGAACAAGGGGGCACTGTCGGGACAAGGGGGCACTGTCGGGACAGAGGGACACTTTCGGGACAAGGTGGCACTGTCGGGACAAGGGGGCACCGTCGGGGCAGAGGGTCACTGTCGGGACAAGGGGGCACTCTCGGAGCAGAGGGGCACTGTCGGCGCAGAGGGGCACTGTCGGGACAGAGTGGCACTGTCGCGACAAGGCGTCACTGTCGGGACAAGGAGGCACTTTCGGGGCAGAGGGGCACAGTCGGAGCAGAGGGGCACTGTCGGGACAGAGGGGCACTGTCGGGACAGAGGGGGCACTGTCGGAGCAGAGGGGCACTATCGGGACAAGGGGGCGCTGTCGGGACAAGGGGGCACTGTCGGAGCAGAGGTGCACTGTCGGAGCAGAGGGGCACTGTCGGGACAGAGGGGCACTGTCGGGACAAGGGGGCACTGTCGGGACAGAGGGGCACTGTCGGGACAGAGGGGCACCGTCGGAACAAGGGAGCACTGTCGGAGCAGAGGGGCACTGTCGTGACAGAGGGGCACTGTCGGGACAGAGGGGCACTGTCGGAGCAGAGGGACACTGTCAGGACAGAGGGGCACTGTCGGAGAAGAGGGGAACTGTCGGGACAGATGGGCACTGTCGGAGCAGAGGGGCACTGTCGGGGCAGAGGGACACTATCGGGACAGAGGGGCACTGTCGGGACAGAGGGGGCACTGTCGGAGCAGAGGGTCACTGTCGGGACAAGGGGGCGCTGTCGGGACAGAGGGGCACTGTCGGAGCAGAGGGGCACTGTCGGGGCAGAGGGACACTATCGGGACAGAGGGGCACTGTCTGGACAGAGGGGGCACTGTCGGAGCAGAGGGGCACTGTCGGGACAAGGGGGCACTGTCGGAGCAGAAGGGCACTGTCGGAACAAGGGGGCACTGTCGGGGCAGAGGGGCACTGTCGGAACAAGGGGGCACTGTCGGGACAAGGGGGCACTGTCGGGACAAGGGGGCACTGTCAGAACAGAGGGACACTGTCGGAACAAGGGGGCACTGTCGGAGCAGAGGGACACTGTCGGGGCAGAGGGACACCATCGGAACAAGGGGGCACTGTCGGAGCAGAGGGACACTATCGGGGCAGAGGGACACCGTCGGAACAAGGAGGCACTGTCGGAGCAGAGGGGCACTGTCGGGGCAGAGGGACACCGTCGGAACAAGTGTGCACTGTCGGGACAAGGGGGCACCGTCGGGACAAGGGGGCACCGTCGGGACAAGGGGGCACTTTCGGGACAAGGGGGCACTGTCAGCACAGAGGGACACTTTCGGGACAAGGGGGCGCTGTCGGAACAAGGAGGCACTGTCGGAACAAGGGGGCACTGTCTGGACAAGGGGGCACTGTCGGGACAAGGGGGCACTGTCGGAACAAGGAGGCACTGTCGGGAAAAGGGGGCACTATCGGGACAAGGGGGCACTATCGGGACAAGGGGGCACTGTCGGGACAAGGGGGCACTATCGGGACAAGGGGGCACTGTCGGAACAAGGAGGCACTGTCGGAACAAGGGGGCACTGTCGGGACAAGGGGGCACTGTCGGGACAAGGGGGCACTGTCGGAACAAGGAGGCACTGTCGGAACAAGGGGGCACTGTCGGGGCAGAGGGGCACTGTCGGTGCAGAGGGGCACTGTCGGGACAAGGTGGCACTGTCGGGGCAGAGGGGCACTGTCGGGGCAGAGGGGCACTGTCGGGACAAGGGGGCACCGTCGGAGCAGAGGGCACTGTCGGGACAGAGGGGCACTGTCGGGAAAATGGGGCACTATCGGGACAAGGGGGCACTATCAGGACAAGGGGGCACTGTCGGGACAAGGGGGCACCGTCGGGACAAGGGGCCACTGTCGGAACAAGGGGGCACTGTAGGGACAAGGGGGCACTGTCGGGACAGAGGGGCACTGTCGGGACAAGCGGGCACTTTCGGGGCAGAGGGGCACAGTCGGAGCAGAGGGGCACTGTCGGGACAGAGGGGCACTGTCGGGACAGAGGGGCACTGTCGGGACAAGGGGGCACTGTCGGGACAGGCGGGCACTTTCGGGGCAGAGGGGCACAGTCGGAGCAGAGGGGCACTGTCGGGACAGAGGGGCACTGTCGGGACAGAGGGGGCACTGTCGGAGCAGAGGGGCACTGTCGGGACAAGGGGGCGCTGTCGGGACAAGGGGGCACTGTCGGAGCAGAGGTGCACTGTCGGAGCAGAGGGGCACTGTCGGGACAGAGGGGCACTGTCGGGACAAGGGGGCACTGTCGGGACAGAGGGGCACTGTCGGGACAGAGGGGCACCGTCGGAACAACGGGGCACCGTCGGAGCAGAGGGGCACTGTCGGAGCAGAGCGGCACTGTCGGGACAGAGGGTCACTGTCGGAGCAGAGGGACACTGTCAGGACAGAGGGGCACTGTCGGAGCAGAGGTACACTGTCGGGAAAGAGGGGCACTGTAGGAGCAGAGGGGCACTGTCGGGGCAGAGGTACACTGTCGGGACAGACGGGCACTGTCGGGACAGAGGGGGCACTGTCGGAGCAGAGGGGCACTGTCGGAACAAGGGGGCACTGTCGGAGCAGAGGTGCACTGTCGGAGCAGAGGGGCACTGTCGGGACAGAGGGGCACTGTCGGGACAGAGGGGGCACTGTCGGAGCAGAGGGGCACCGTCGGAACAAGGAGGCACTGTCGGAGCAGAGGGGCACTGTCGGGGCAGAGGGACACCGTCGGAACAAGGGGGCACTATCGGGACAAGGGGGCACTATCAGGACAAGGGGGCACTGTCGGGACAAGGGGGCACCGTCGGGACAAGGGGCCACTGTCGGAACAAGGGGGCACTGCAGGGACAAGGGGGCACTGTCGGGACAGAGGGGCACTGTCGGGACAAGCGGGCACTTTCGGGGCAGAGGGGCACAGTCGGAGCAGAGGGGCACTGTCGGGACAGAGGGGCACTGTCGGAGCAGAGGGACACTGTCAGGACAGAGGGGCACTGTCGGAGAAGAGGGGAACTGTCGGGACAGATGGGCACTGTCGGAGCAGAGGGGCACTGTCGGGGCAGAGGGACACTATCGGGACAGAGGGGCACTGTCGGGACAGAGGGGGCACTGTCGGAGCAGAGGGTCACTGTCGGGACAAGGGGGCGCTGTCGGGACAGAGGGGCACTGTCGGAGCAGAGGGGCACTGTCGGGGCAGAGGGACACTATCGGGACAGAGGGGCACTGTCTGGACAGAGGGGGCACTGTCGGAGTAGAGGGGCACTGTCGGGACAAGGGGGCACTGTCGGAGCAGAAGGGCACTGTCGGAACAAGGGGGCACTGTCGGGGCAGAGGGGCACTGTCGGAACAAGGGGGCACTGTCGGGACAAGGGGGCACTGTCGGGACAAGGGGGCACTGTCAGAACAGAGGGACACTGTCGGAACAAGGGGGCACTGTCGGAGCAGAGGGACACTGTCGGGGCAGAGGGACACCATCGGAACAAGGGGGCACTGTCGGAGCAGAGGGACACTATCGGGGCAGAGGGACACCGTCGGAACAAGGAGGCACTGTCGGAGCAGAGGGGCACTGTCGGGGCAGAGGGACACCGTCGGAACAAGTGTGCACTGTCGGGACAAGGGGGCACCGTCGGGACAAGGGGGCACCGTCGGGACAAGGGGGCACTTTCGGGACAAGGGGGCACTGTCAGCACAGAGGGACACTTTCGGGACAAGGGGGCGCTGTCGGAACAAGGAGGCACTGTCGGAACAAGGGGGCACTGTCTGGACAAGGGGGCACTGTCGGGACAAGGGGGCACTGTCGGAACAAGGAGGCACTGTCGGGAAAAGGGGGCACTATCGGGACAAGGGGGCACTATCGGGACAAGGGGGCACTATCGGGACAAGGGGGCACTGTCGGGACAAGGGGGCACTATCGGGACAAGGGGGCACTGTCGGAACAAGGAGGCACTGTCGGAACAAGGGGGCACTGTCGGGACAAGGGGGCACTGTCGGGACAAGGGGGCACTGTCGGAACAAGGAGGCACTGTCGGAACAAGGGGGCACTGTCGGGGCAGAGGGGCACTGTCGGTGCAGAGGGGCACTGTCGGGACAAGGTGGCACTGTCGGGGCAGAGGGGCACTGTCGGGGCAGAGGGGCACTGTCGGGACAAGGGGGCACCGTCGGAGCAGAGGGCACTGTCGGGACAGAGGGGCACTGTCGGGAAAATGGGGCACTATCGGGACAAGGGGGCACTATCAGGACAAGGGGGCACTGTCGGGACAAGGGGGCACCGTCGGGACAAGGGGCCACTGTCGGAACAAGGGGGCACTGTAGGGACAAGGGGGCACTGTCGGGACAGAGGGGCACTGTCGGGACAAGCGGGCACTTTCGGGGCAGAGGGGCACAGTCGGAGCACAGGGGCACTGTCGGGACAGAGGGGCACTGTCGGGACAGAGGGGCACTGTCGGGACAAGGGGGCACTGTCGGGACAGGCGGGCACTTTCGGGGCAGAGGGGCACAGTCGGAGCAGAGGGGCACTGTCGGGACAGAGGGGCACTGTCGGGACAGAGGGGGCACTGTCGGAGCAGAGGGGCACTGTCGGGACAAGGGGGCGCTGTCGGGACAAGGGGGCACTGTCGGAGCAGAGGTGCACTGTCGGAGCAGAGGGGCACTGTCGGGACAGAGGGGCACTGTCGGGACAAGGGGGCACTGTCGGGACAGAGGGGCACTGTCGGGACAGAGGGGCACCGTCGGAACAACGGGGCACCGTCGGAGCAGAGGGGCACTGTCGGAGCAGAGCGGCACTGTCGGGACAGAGGGGCACTGTCGGAGCAGAGGTACACTGTCGGGAAAGAGGGGCACTGTCGGAGCAGAGGGGCACTGTCGGGGCAGAGGTACACTGTCGGGACAGACGGGCACTGTCGGGACAGAGGGGGCACTGTCGGAGCAGAGGGGCACTGTCGGAACAAGGGGGCACTGTCGGAGCAGAGGTGCACTGTCGGAGCAGAGGGGCACTGTCGGGACAGAGGGGCACTGTCGGGACAGAGGGGGCTCTGTCGGAGCAGAGGGGCACCGTCGGAACAAGGAGGCACTGTCGGAGCAGAGGGGCACTGTCGGGGCAGAGGGACACCGTCGGAACAAGGGGGCACTATCGGGACAAGGGGGCACTATCAGGACAAGGGGGCACTGTCGGGACAAGGGGGCACCGTCGGGACAAGGGGCCACTGTCGGAACAAGGGGGCACTGCAGGGACAAGGGGGCACTGTCGGGACAGAGGGGCACTGTCGGGACAAGCGGGCACTTTCGGGGCAGAGGGGCACAGTCGGAGCAGAGGGGCACTGTCGGGACAGAGGGGCACTGTCGGGACAGAGGGGCACTGTCGGGACAAGGGGGCACTGTCGGGACCAGCGGGCACTTTCGGGGCAGAGGGGCACAGTCGGAGCAGAGGGGCACTGTCGGGACAGAGGGGCACTGTCGGGACAAGGGGGCACCGTCGGGACAAGGGGCCACTGTCGGAACAAGGGGGCACTGTAGGGACAAGGGGGCACTGTCGGGACAGAGGGGCACTGTCGGGACAAGCGGGCACTTTCGGGGCAGAGGGGCACAGTCGGAGCAGAGGGGCACTGTCGGGACAGAGGGGCACTGTCGGGACAGAGGGGCACTGTCGGGACAAGGGGGCACTGTCGGGACAAGCGGGCACTTTCGGGGCAGAGGGGCACAGTCGGAGCAGAGGGGCACTGTCGGGACAGAGGGGCACTGTCGGGACAGAGGGGGCACTGTCGGAGCAGAGGGGCACTGTCGGGACAAGGGGGCGCTGTCGGGACAAGGGGGCACTGTCGGAGCAGAGGTGCACTGTCGGAGCAGAGGGGCACTGTCGGGACAGAGGGGCACTGTCGGGACAAGGGGGCACTGTCGGGACAGAGGGGCACTGTCGGGACAGAGGGGCACCGTCGGAACAACGGGGCACCGTCGGAGCAGAGGGGCACTGTCGGAGCAGAGCGGCACTGTCGGGACAGAGGGGCACTGTCGGAGCAGAGGGACACTGTCAGGACAGAGGGGCACTGTCGGAGCAGAGGGGAACTGTCGGGAAAGAGGGGCACTGTCGGGGCAGAGGTACACTGTCGGGACAGAGGGGCACTGTCGGGACAGAGGGGGCACGGTCGGAGCAGAGGGGCACTGTCGGGACAAGGGGGCACTGTCGGAGCAGAGGTGCACTGTCGGAGCAGAGGGGCACCGTCGGAACAAGGAGGCACTGTCGGAGCAGAGGGGCACTGTCGGGGCAGAGGGACACCGTCGGAACAAGGGGGCACTGTCGGGACAAGGGGGCACCGTCGGGACAAGGGGGCACCGTCGGGACAAGGGGGCACTTTCGGGACAAGGGGGCACTGTCGGGACAGAGGGACACTTTCGGGACAAGGGGGCACTGTCGGAACAAGGAGGCACTGTCGGAACAAGGGGGCACTGTCGGGACAAGGGGGCACTGTCGGGACAAGGGGGCACTGTCGGAACAAGGAGGCACTGTCGGGAAAAGGGGGCACTGTCGGGACAAGGGGGCACTATCGGGACAAGGGGGCACTGTCGGAACAAGGAGGCACTGTCGGAACAAGGGGGCACTGTCGGGACAAGGGGGCACTGTCGGAACAAGGAGGCACTGTCGGAACAAGGGGGCACTGTCGGGGCAGAGGGGCACTGTCGGGGCAGAGGGGCACTGTCGGGACAAGATGGCACTGTCGGGGCAGAGCGGCACTGTCGGGGCAGAGGGGCACTGTCGGGACAAGGGGGCACCGTCGGAGCAGAGGGGCACTGTCGGGACAGAGGGGCACTGTCGGGAAAAGGGGGCACTATCGGGACAAGGGGGCACTATCGGGACAAGGGGGCACTGTCGGGACAAGAGGGCACCGTCGGGACAAGGGGCCACTGTCGGAACAAGGGGGCACTGTAGTGACAAGGGGGCACTGTCGGGACAGAGGGGCACTGTCGGGACAAGCGGGCACTTTCGGGGCAGAGGGGCACAGTCGGAGCAGAGGGGCACTGTCGGGACAGAGGGGCACTGTCGGGACAGAGGGGCACTGTCGGAGCAGAGGTGCACTGTCGGAGCAGAGGGGCACTGTCGGGACAGAGGGGCACTGTCGGGACAAGGGGGCACTGTCGGGACAGAGGGGCACTGTCGGGACAGAGGGGCACCGTCGGAACAACGGGGCACCGTCGGAGCAGAGGGGCACTGTCGGAGCAGAGCGGCACTGTCGGGACAGAGGGGCACTGTCGGAGCAGAGGGACACTGTCAGGACAGAGGGGCACTGTCGGAGCAGAGGGGAACTGTCGGGAAAGAGGGGCACTGTCGGAGCAGAGGGGCACTGTCGGGGCAGAGGTACACTGTCGGGACAGACGGGCACTGTCGGAGCAGAGGGGAACTGTCGGGAAAGAGGGGCACTGTCGGAGCAGAGGGGCACTGTCGGAGCAGAGGGACACTGTCAGGACAGAGGGGCACTGTCGGAGCAGAGGGGAACTGTCGGGAAAGAGGGGCACTGTCGGAGCAGAGGGGCACTGTCGGGGCAGAGGTACACTGTCGGGACAGACGGGCACTGTCGGGACAGAGGGGGCACTGTCGGAGCAGAGGGGCACTGTCGGGACAAGGGGGCACTGTCGGAGCAGAGGTGCACTGTTGGAGCAGAGGGGCACTGTCGGGACAGAGGGGCACTGTCGGGACAGAGGGGGCACTGTCGGAGCAGAGGGGCACCGTCGGATCAAGGAGGCACTGTCGGAGCAGAGGGGCACTGTCGGGGCAGAGGGACACCGTCGGAACAAGGGGGCACTGTCGGGACAAGGGGGCACCGTCGGGACAAGGGGGCACCGTCGGGACAAGGGGGCACATTCGGGACAAGGGGGCACTGTCGGGACAGAGGGACACTTTCGGGACAAGGGGGCACTGTCGGGACAAGGGGGCACTGTCAGAACAGAGGGACACTGTCGTAACAAGGGGGCACTGTCGGAGCAGAGGGACACTGTCGGGGCAGAGGGACACCATCGGAACAAGGGGGCACTGTCGGAGCAGAGGGACACTATCGGGGCAGAGGGACACCGTCGGAACAAGGAGGCACTGTCGGAGCAGAGGGGCACTGTCGGGGCAGAGGGACACCGTCGGAACAAGTGGGCACTGTCGGGACAAGGGGGCACTGTCAGGACAGAGGGACACTTTCGGGACAAGGGGGCGCTGTCGGAACAAGGAGGCACTGTCGGAACAAGGGGGCACTGTCGGGACAAGGGGGCACTGTCGGGACAAGGGGGCACTGTCGGAACAAGGAGGCACTGTCGGGAAAAGGGGGCACTATCGGGACAAGGGGGCACTATCGGGACAAGGGGGCACTATCGGGACAAGGGGGCACTGTCGGGACAAGGGGGCACTGTCGGAACAAGGAGGCACTGTCGGAACAAGGGGGCACTGTCGGGACAAGGGGGCACTGTCGGGACAAGGAGGCACTGTCGGAACAAGGGGGCACTGTCGGGGCAGAGGGGCACTGTCGGTGCAGAGAGGCACTGTCGGGACGAGGTGGCACTGTCGGGGCAGAGGGGCACTGTCGGGGCAGAGGGGCACTGTCGGGACAAGGGGTCACCGTCGGAGCAGAGGGCACTGTCGGGACAGAGGGGCACTGTCGGGAAAAGGGGGCACTAGCGGGACAAGGGGGCACTATCAGGACAAGGGGGCACTGTCGGGACAAGGGGGCACCGTCGGGACAAGGGGCCACTGTCGGAACAAGGGGGCACTGTAGGGACAAGGGGGCACTGTCGGGACAGAGGGGCACTGTCGGGACAAGCGGGCACTTTCGGGGCAGAGGGGCACAGTCGGAGCAGAGGGGCACTGTCGGGACAGAGGGGCACTGTCGGGACAGAGGGGCACTGTCGGGACAAGGGGGCACTGTCGGGACAAGCGGGCACTTTCGGGGCAGAGGGGCACAGTCGGAGCAGAGGGGCACTGTCGGGACAGAGGGGCACTGTCGGGACAGAGGGGGCACTGTCGGAGCAGAGGGGCACTGTCGGGACAAGGGGGCGCTGTCGGGACAAGGGGCACTGTCGGAGCAGAGGTGCACTGTCGGAGCAGAGGGGCACTGTCGGGACAGAGGGGCACTGTCGGGACAAGGGGGCACTGTCGGGACAGAGGGGCACTTTCGGGACAGAGGGGCACCGTCGGAACAACGGGGCACCGTCGGAGCAGAGGGGCACTGTCGGAGCAGAACGGCACTGTCGGGACAGAGGGGCACTGTCGGAGCAGAGGGACACTGTCAGGACAGAGGGGCACTGTCGGAGCAGAGGGGAACTGTCGGGAAAGAGGGGCACTGTCGGAGCAGAGGGGCACTGTCGGGGCAGAGGTACACTGTCGGGACAGACGGGCACTGTCGGGACAGAGGGGGCACTGTCGGAGCAGAGGGGCACTGTCGGGACAAGGGGGCACTGTCGGAGCAGAGGTGCACTGTCGGAGCAGAGGGGCACCGTCGGAACAAGGAGGCACTGTCGGAGCAGAGGGGCACTGTCGGGGCAGAGGGACACCGTCGGAACAAGGGGGCACTGTCGGGACAAGGGGGCACCGTCGGGACAAGGGGGCACCGTCGGGACAAGGGGGCACTTTCGGGTCAAGTGGGCACTGTCGGGACAGAGGGACACTTTCGGGACAAGGGGGCACTGTCGGAACAAGGAGGCACTGTCGGAACAAGGGGGCACTGTCGGGACAAGGGGGCACTGTCGGGACAAGGGGGCACTGTCGGAACAAGGAGGCACTGTCGGGAAAAGGGGGCACTGTCGGGACAAGGGGGCACTATCGGGACAAGGGGGCACTGTCGGAACAAGGAGGCACTGTCGGAACAAGGGGGCACTGTCTGGACAAGGGGGCACTGTCGGGACAAGGGGGCACTGTCGGAACAAGGAGGCACTGTCGGAACAAGGGGGCACTGTCGGGGCAGAGGGGCACTGTCGGGGCAGAGGGGCACTGTCGGGACAAGATGGCACTGTCGGGGCAGAGCGGCACTGTCGGGGCAGAGGGGCACTGTCGGGACAAGGGGGCACCGTCGGAGCAGAGGGGCACTGTCGGGACAGAGGGGCACTGTCGGGAAAAGGGGGCACTATCGGGACAAGGGGGCACTATCGGGACAAGGGGGCACTGTCGGGACAAGGGGGCACCGTCGGGACAAGCGGCCACTGTCGGAACAAGGGGGCACTGTAGTGACAAGGGGGCACTGTCGGGACAGAGGGGCACTGTCGGGACAAGTGGGCACTTTCGGGGCAGAGGGGCACAGTCGGAGGAGAGGGGCACTGTCGGGACAGAGGGGCACTGTCGGGACAGAGGGGGCACTGTCGGGACAAGCGGGCACTTTCGGGGCAGAGGGGCACAGTCGGAGCAGAGGGGCACTGTCGGGACAGAGGGGCACTGTCCGGACAGAGGGGGCACTGTCGGAGCAGAGGGGCACTGTCGGGACAAGGAGGCGCTGTCGGGACAAGGGGGCACTGTCGGGACAAGGGGGCACTATCGGGACAAGGGGGCACTGTCGGAACAAGGAGGCACTGTCGGAACAAGGGGGCACTGTCGGGACAAGGGGGCACTGTCGGAACAAGGAGGCACTGTCGGAACAAGGGGGCACTGTCGGGGCAGAGGGGCACTGTCTGGGCAGAGGGGCACTGTCGGGACAAGATGGCACTGTCGGGGCAGAGCGGCACTGTCGGGGCAGAGGGGCACTGTCGGGACAAGGGGGCACCGTCGGAGCAGAGGGGCACTGTCGGGACAGAGGGGCACTGTCGGGAAAAGGGGGCACTATCGGGACAAGGGGGCACTATCGGGACAAGGGGGCACTGTCGGGACAAGGGGGCACCGTCGGGACAAGGGGCCACTGTCGGAACAAGGGGGCACTGTAGGGACAAGGGGGCACTGTCGGGACAGAAGGGCACTGTCGGGACAAGCGGGCACTTTCGGGGCAGAGGGGCACAGTCGGAGCAGAGGGGCACTGTCGGGACAGAGGGGCACTGTCGGGACAGAGGGGCACTGTCGGGACAGAGGGGGCACTGTCGGGACAAGCGGGCACTTTCGGGGCAGAGGGGCACAGTCGGAGCAGAGGGGCACTGTCGGGACAGAGGGGGCACTGTCGGAGCAGAGGGGCACTGTCGGGACAAGGGGGCGCTGTCGGGACAAGGGGGCACTGTCGGAGCAGAGGTGCACTGTCGGAGCAGAGGGGCACTGTCGGGACAGAGGGGCACTGTCGGGACAAGGGGGCACTGTCGGGACAGAGGGGCACTGTCGGGACAGAGGGGCACCGTCGGAACAACGGGGCATCGTCAGAGCAGAGGGGCACTGTCGGAGCAGAGCGGCACTGTCGGGACAGAGGGGCACTGTCGGAGCAGAGGGACACTGTCGGGAAAGAGGGGCACTGTCGGAGCAGAGGGGCACTGTCGGGGCAGAGGTACACTGTCGGGACAGAGGGGCACTGTCGGGACAGAGTGGGCACTGTCGGAGCAGAGGGGCACTGTCGGGACAAGGGTGCACTGTCGGAGCAGAGGGGCACTGTCGGGACAGAGGGGCACTGTCGGGACAGAGGGGGCACTGTCGGAGCAGAGGGGCACTGTCGGGACAAGGGGGCGCTGTCGGGACAAGGGGGCACTGTCGGGACAGAGGGGCACTGTCGGGACAGAGGGGCACCGTCGGAACAACGGGGCACCGTCGGAGCAGAGGGGCACTGTCGGAGCAGAGCGGCACTGTCGGGACAGAGGGGCACTGTCGGAGCAGAGGGACACTGTCAGGACAGAGGGGCACTGTCGGAGCAGATGGGAACTGTCGGGAAAGAGGGGCACTGTCGGAGCAGAGGGGCACTGTCGGGGCAGAGGTACACTGTCGGGACAGAGGGGCACTGTCGGGACAGAGTGGGCACTGTCGGAGCAGAGGGGCACTGTCGGGACAAGGGTGCACTGTCGGAGCAGAGGGGCACTGTCGGGACAGAGGGGCACTGTCGGGACATAGGGGGCACTGTCGGAGCAGAGGGGCACTGTCGGGACAAGGGGGCGCTGTCGGGACAAGGGGGCACTGTCGGAGCAGAGGTGCACTGTCGGAGCAGAGGGGCACTGTCGGGACAGAGGGGCACTGTCGGGGCAAGGGGGCACTGACGGGACAGAGGGGCACTGTCGGAACAAGGGGGCACTGTCGGAGCAGGGGGGCACTGTCGGGACAGAGGGGCACTGTCGGGACAGAGGGGCACTGTCGGAGCAGAGGGACACTGTCAGGAGAGAGGCGCACTGTCGGAGCAGAGGGGAACTGTCGGGACAGAGGGGCACTGTCGGAGCAGAGGGGCACTGTCGGGGCAGAGGGACACTGTCGGGACAGAGTGGCACTGTCGGGACAGAGGGACACTTTCGGGACAAGGGGGCACTGTCGGGACAAGGGGGCACCGTCGGGGCAGAGGGGCACTGTCGGGACAAGGGGGCACTCTCGGAGCAGAGGGGCACTGTCGGCGCAGAGGGGCACTGTCGGGACAGAGTGGCACTGTCGCGACAAGGCGTCACTGTCGGGACAAGGGGGCACTTTCGGGGCAGAGCGGCACAGTCGGAGCAGAGGGGCACTGTCGGGACAGAGGGGCACTGTCGGGACAGAGGGGGCACTGTCGGAGCAGAGGGGCACTATCGGGACAAGGGGGCGCTGTCGGGACAAGGGGGCACTGTCGGAGCAGAGGTGCACTGTCGGAGCAGAGGGGCACTGTCGGGACAGAGGGGCACTGTCGGGACAAGGGGGCACTGTCGGGACAGAGGGGCACTGTCGGGACAGAGGGGCACCGTCGGAACAAGGGAGCACTGTCGGAGCAGAGGGGCACTGTCGTGACAGAGGGGCACTGTCGGGACAGAGGGGCACTGTCGGAGCAGAGGGACACTGTCAGGACAGAGGGGCACTGTCGGAGAAGAGGGGAACTGTCGGGACAGAGGGGCACTGTCGGAGCAGAGGGGCACTGTCGGGGCAGAGGGACACTATCGGGACAGAGGGGCACTGTCGGGACAGAGGGGGCACTGTCGGAGCAGAGGGTCACTGTCGGGACAAGGGGGCGCTGTCGGGACAGAGGGGCACTGTCGGGACAGAGGGGGCACTGTCGGAGCAGAGGGGCACTGTCGGGACAAGGGGGCACTGTCGGAGCAGAGGGGCACTGTCGGGACAAGGGGGCACTGTCGGGGCAGAGGGGCACTGTCGGAACAAGGGGGCACTGTCGGAGCAGAGGGGCACTGTCGGGACAAGGGGGCACTGTCGGGGCAGAGGGGCACTGTCGGGACAAGGGGGCACTGTCGGGACAAGGGGGCACTGTCAGAACAGAGGGACACTGTCGGAACAAGGGGGCACTGTCGGAGCAGAGGGACACTATCGGGGCAGAGGGACACCGTCGGAACAAGGAGGCACTGTCGGAGCAGAGGGGCACTGTCGGGGCAGAGGGACACCGTCGGAACAAGTGGGCACTGTCGGGACAAGGGGGCACCGTCGGGACAAGGGGGCACCGTCGGGACAAGGGGGCACTTTCGGGACAAGGGGGCACTGTCAGGACAGAGGGACACTTTCGGGACAAGGGGGCGCTGTCGGAACAAGGAGGCACTGTCGGAACAAGGGGGCACTGTCGGGACAAGGGGGCACTGTCGGGAAAAGGGGGCACTATCGGGACAAGGGGGCACTATCGGGACAAGGGGGCACTGTCGGGACAATGAGGCACTATCGGGACAAGGGGGAACTGTCGGAACAAGGAGGCACTGTCGGAACAAGGGGGCACTGTCGGGACAAGGGGGCACTGTCGGGACAAGGGGGCACTGTCGGAACAAGGAGGCACTGTCGGAACAAGGGGTCACTGTCGGGGCAGAGGGGCACTGTCGGTGCAGAGGGGCACTGTCGGGACAAGGTGGCACTGTCGGGGCAGAGGGGCACTGTCGGGGCAGAGGGGCACTGTCGGGACAAGGGGGCACCGTCGGAACAGAGGGCACTGTCGGGACAGAGGGGCACTGTCGGGAAAAGGGGGCACTATCGGGACAAGGGGGCACTATCAGGACAAGGGGGCACTGTCGGGACAAGGGGGCACGGTCGGGACAAGGGGCCACTGTCGGAACAAGGGGGCACTGTAGGGACAAGGGGGCACTGTCGGGACAGAGGGGCACTGTCGGGACAAGCGGGCACTTTCGGGGCAGAGGGGCACAGTCGGAGCAGAGGGGCACTGTCGGGACAGAGGGGCACTGTCGGGACAGAGGGGCACTGTCGGGACAAGGGGGCACTGTCGGGACAAGCGGGCACTTTCGGGGCAGAGGGGCACAGTCGGAGCAGAGGGGCACTGTCGGGACAGAGGGGCACTGTCGGGACAGAGGGGGCACTGTCGGAGCAGAGGGGCACTGTCGGGACAAGGGGGCGCTGTCGGGACAAGGGGGCACTGTCGGAGCAGAGGTGCACTGTCGGAGCAGAGGGGCACTGTCGGGACAGAGGGGCACTGTCGGGACAAGGGGGCACTGTCGGGACAGAGGGGCTCTGTCGGGACAGAGGGGCACCGTCGGAACAACGGGGCACCGTCGGAGCAGAGGGGCACTGTCGGAGCAGAGCGGCACTCTCGGGACAGAGGGGCACTGTCGGAGCAGAGGGACACTGTCAGGACAGAGGGGCACTGTCGGAGCAGAGGGGAACTGTCGGGAAAGAGGGGCACTGTCGGAGCAGAGGGGCACTGTCGGGGCAGAGGTACACTGTCGGGACAGACGGGCACTGTCGGAGCAGAGGGGCACTGTCGGGACAAGGGGGCACTGTCGGAGCAGAGGTGCACTGTCGGAGCAGAGGGGCACTGTCGGGACAGAGGGGCACTGTCGGGACAGAGGGGGCACTGTCGGAGCAGAGGGGCACCGTCGGAACAAGGAGGCACTGTCGGAGCAGAGGGGCACTGTCGGGGCTGAGGGACACCGTCGGGACAAGGGGGCACCGTCGGGACAAGGGGGCACCGTCGGGACAAGGGGGCACTTTCGGGACAAGGGGGCACTGTCTGGACAGAGGGACACTTTCGGGACAAGGGGGCACTGTCGGAACAAGGAGGCACTGTCGGAACAAGGGGGCACTGTCGGGACAAGGGGGCACTGTCGGGGTAGAGGGGCACTGTCGGGGCAGAGGGGCACTGTCGGAACAAGGAGGAACTGTCGGGAAAAGGGGGCACTGTCGGAACAAGGAGGAACTGTCGGGAAAAGGGGGCACTGTCGGGACAAGGGGGCACTGTCGGAACAAGGGGGCACTGTCGGGACAAGGGGGCACTGTCGGGAAAAGGGGGCACTGTCGGAACAAGGAGGCACTGTCGGAACAAGGGGGCACTGTCGGGGCAGTGGGGCACTGTCGGAACAAGGAGGAACTGTCGGGAAAAGGGGGCACTGTCGGGACAAGGGGGCACTGTCGGAACAAGGGGGCACTGTCGGGACAAGGGGGCACTGTCGGGACAAGGGGGCACTGTCGGAACAAGGAGGAACTGTCGGGAAAAGGGGGCACTGTCGGGACAAGGGGGCACTGTCGGAACAAGGGGGCACTGTCGGGACAAGGGGGCACTGTCGGGAAAAGGGGGCACTGTCGGAACAAGGAGGCACTGTCGGAACAAGGGGGCACTGTCGGGGCAGTGGGGCACTGTCGGGGCAGAGGGGCACTGTCGGGACAAGATGGCACTGTCGGGGGAGAGCGGCACTGTCGGGGCAGAGGGGCACTGTCGGGACAAGGGGGCACCGTCGGAGCAGAGGGGCACTGTCGGGACAGAGGGGTACTGTCGGGAAAAGGGGGCACTATCGGGACAAGGGGGCACTATCGAGACAAGGGGGCACTGTCGGGACAAGGGGGCACCGTCGGGACAAGGGGCCACTGTCGGAACAAGGGGGCACTGTAGGGACAAGGGGGCACTGTCGGGACAGAGGGGAACTGTCGGGACAAGCGGGCACTTTCGGGGCAGAGGGGCACAGTCGGAGCAGAGGGGCACTGTCGGGACAGAGGGGCACTGTCGGGACAGAGGGGCACTGTCGGGACAAGGGGGCACTGTCGGGACAAGCGGGCACTTTCGGGGCAGAGGGGCACAGTCGGAGCAGACGGGCACTGTCGGAACAAGGGGGCACTGTCGGAGCAGAGGGGCACTGTCGGGACAAGGGGGCACTGTCGGGGCAGAGGGGGCACTGTCGGAACAAGGGGGCACTGTCGGAGCAGAGGGGCACTGTCGGAACAAGGGGGCACTGTCGGAGCAGAGGGGCACTGTCGGGACAAGGGGGCACTGTCGGGGCAGAGGGGCACTGTCGGGACAAGGGGGCACTGTCGGGACAAGGGGGCACTGTCAGAACAGAGGGACACTGTCGGAACAAGGGGGCACTGTCGGAGCAGAGGGACACTATCGGGGCAGAGGGACACCGTCGGAACAAGGAGGCACTGTCGGAGCAGAGGGGCACTGTCGGGGCAGAGGGACACCGTCGGAACAAGTGGGCACTGTCGGGACAAGGGGGCACCGTCGGGACAAGGGGGCACCGTCGGGACAAGGGGGCACTTTCGGGACAAGGGGGCACTGTCAGGACAGAGGGACACTTTCGGGACAAGGGGGCGCTGTCGGAACAAGGAGGCACTGTCGGAACAAGGGGGCACTGTCGGGACAAGGGGGCACTGTCGGGAAAAGGGGGCACTATCGGGACAAGGGGGCACTGTCGGGACAAGGGGGCACTGTCGGGACAAGGGGGCACTGTCGGGACAAGGGGGCACTGTCGGAACAAGGAGGCACTGTCGGAACAAGGGGTCACTGTCGGGGCAGAGGGGCACTGTCGGTGCAGAGGGGCACTGTCGGGACAAGGTGGCACTGTCGGGGCAGAGGGGCACTGTCGGGGCAGAGGGGCACTGTCGGGACAAGGGGGCACCGTCGGAACAGAGGGCACTGTCGGGACAGAGGGGCACTGTCGGGAAAAGGGGGCACTATCGGGACAAGGGGGCACTATCAGGACAAGGGGGCACTGTCGGGACAAGGGGGCACGGTCGGGACAAGGGGCCACTGTCGGAACAAGGGGGCACTGTAGGGACAAGGGGGCACTGTCGGGACAGAGGGGCACTGTCGGGACAAGCGGGCACTTTCGGGGCAGAGGGGCACAGTCGGAGCAGAGGGGCACTGTCGGGACAGAGGGGCACTGTCGGGACAGAGGGGCACTGTCGGGACAAGGGGGCACTGTCGGGACAAGCGGGCACTTTCGGGGCAGAGGGGCACAGTCGGAGCAGAGGGGCACTGTCGGGACAGAGGGGCACTGTCGGGACAGAGGGGGCACTGTCGGAGCAGAGGGGCACTGTCGGGACAAGGGGGCGCTGTCGGGACAAGGGGGCACTGTCGGAGCAGAGGTGCACTGTCGGAGCAGAGGGGCACTGTCGGGACAGAGGGGCACTGTCGGGACAAGGGGGCACTGTCGGGACAGAGGGGCTCTGTCGGGACAGAGGGGCACCGTCGGAACAACGGGGCACCGTCGGAGCAGAGGGGCACTGTCGGAGCAGAGCGGCACTCTCGGGACAGAGGGGCACTGTCGGAGCAGAGGGACACTGTCAGGACAGAGGGGCACTGTCGGAGCAGAGGGGAACTGTCGGGAAAGAGGGGCACTGTCGGAGCAGAGGGGCACTGTCGGGGCAGAGGTACACTGTCGGGACAGACGGGCACTGTCGGGACAGAGGGGGCACTGTCGGAGCAGAGGGGCACTGTCGGGACAAGGGGGCACTGTCGGAGCAGAGGTGCACTGTCGGAGCAGAGGGGCACTGTCGGGACAGAGGGGCACTGTCGGGACAGAGGGGGCACTGTCGGAGCAGAGGGGCACCGTCGGAACAAGGAGGCACTGTCGGAGCAGAGGGGCACTGTCGGGGCTGAGGGACACCGTCGGGACAAGGGGGCACCGTCGGGACAAGGGGGCACCGTCGGGACAAGGGGGCACTTTCGGGACAAGGGGGCACTGTCTGGACAGAGGGACACTTTCGGGACAAGGGGGCACTGTCGGAACAAGGAGGCACTGTCGGAACAAGGGGGCACTGTCGGGACAAGGGGGCACTGTCGGGACAAGGGGGCACTGTCGGAACAAGGAGGAACTGTCGGGAAAAGGGGGCACTGTCGGGACAAGGGGGCACTGTCGGAACAAGGGGGCACTGTCGGGACAAGGGGGCACTGTCGGGAAAAGGGGGCACTGTCGGAACAAGGAGGCACTGTCGGAACAAGGGGGCACTGTCGGGGCAGAGGGGCACTGTCGGGGCAGAGGGGCACTGTCGGGACAAGATGGCACTGTCGGGGGAGAGCGGCACTGTCGGGGCACTGTCGGGACAAGGGGGCACCGTCGGAGCAGAGGGGCACTGTCGGGACAGGGGGGTACTGTCGGGAAAAGGGGGCACTATCGGGACAAGGGGGCACTATCGAGACAAGGGGGCACTGTCGGGACAAGGGGGCACCGTCGGGACAAGGGGCCACTGTCGGAACAAGGGGGCACTGTAGGGACAAGGGGGCACTGTCGGGACAGAGGGGAACTGTCGGGACAACGGGCACTTTCGGGGCAGAGGGGCACAGTCGGAGCAGAGGGGCACTGTCGGGACAGAGGGGCACTGTCGGGACAGAGGGGCACTGTCGGGACAAGGGGGCACTGTCGGGACAAGCGGGCACTTTCGGGGCAGAGGGGCACAGTCGGAGCAGACGGGCACTGTCGGGACAGAGGGGCACTGTCCGGACAGAGGGGGCACTGTCGGAGCAGAGGGGCACTGTCGGGACAAGGGGGCGCTGTCGGGACAAGGGGGCACTGTCGGAGCAGAGGTGCACTGTCGGAGCAGAGGGGCACTGTCGGGACAGAGGGGCACTGTCGGGACAAGGGGGCACTGTCGGGACAGAGGGGCACTGTCGGGACAGAGGGGCACCGTCGGAACAACGGGGCACCGTCGGAGCAGAGGGGCACTGTCGGGACAGAGGGGCACTGTCGGAGCAGAGGGACACTGTCAGGACAGAGGGGCACTGTCGGAGCAGAGGGGAACTGTCGGGAAAGAGGGGCACTGTCGGAGCAGAGGGGCACTGTCGGGGCAGAGGTACACTGTCCGGACAGACGGGCACTGTCGGGACAGAGGGGGCACTGTCGGAGCAGAGGGGCACTGTCGGGACAAGGGGGCACCGTCGGGGCAGAGGGGCACCGTCGGGACAGAGGGGCGCTGTCGAGACAAGGGGGCACTGTCGGGACAAGGGGGCACTGTCGGGACAATGGGGCACTGTCGGAGCAGAGGGGCACTGTCGGGACAGAGGGGCACGGTCGGGACAAGGGGGCACTGTCGGGACAGAGGGTCACTGTCGGAGAAGAGGGACACTGTCAGGACAAGGGGGCACTGTCGGAGCAGAGGGGCACCGTCAGAACAGAGGGACACTGTCGGAGCAGAGGGGCACTGTCGGGACAGAGCGGCACAGTCTGGACAAGGGGGCACTGTCGGAGCAGAGGGGCACTGTCGGAGCAGAGGGGGCACTCTCGGGAGAGAGGGGCACTGTCGGAGCAGAGGGGGCACTGTCGGGAGAGAGGGGCACTGTCGGGACAAGGGGGCACTGTCGGAGCAGAGGGGCACTGTTGGGACAGAGGGGGCACTGTCGGGACAAGGGGGCACTGTCGGGGCAGAGGGGCACCGTCGGGACAAAGGGGCACTGTTGGAACAAGGGGGCACGGTCGGGACAAGGGGGCACTGTCGGAGGAGAGGGGGCACTGTCGGGAGAGAGGGGCACTGTCGCTACAGAGGGGCACTGTCGGAACAAGGGGGCACTGTCGGAGCAGAGGGGCACTGTTGGGACAGAGGGGGCATTGTCGGGACAAGGGGGCACTGTCGGGACAAGTGGGCACTGTCGGAGCAGAGGGGCACTGTCGGGACAAGGGGGCACTGTCGGGGCAGAGGGGCACTGTCGGGACAAGGGGGCACTGTCGGGACAAGGGGGCACTGTCAGAACAGAGGGACACTGTCGGAACAAGGGGGCACTGTCGGAGCAGAGGGACACTATCGGGGCAGAGGGACACCGTCGGAACAAGGAGGCAATGTCGGAGCAGAGGGGCACTGTCGGGGCAGAGGGACACCGTCGGAACAAGTGGGCACTGTCGGGACAAGGGGGCACCGTCGGGACAAGGGGGCACCGTCGGGACAAGGGGGCACTTTCGGGACAAGGGGGCACTGTCAGGACAGAGGGACACTTTCGGGACAAGGGGGCGCTGTCGGAACAAGGAGGCACTGTCGGAACAAGGGGGCACTGTCGGGACAAGGGGGCACTGTCGGGACAAGGGGGCACTGTCGGAACAAGGAGGCACTGTCGGGAAAAGGGGGCACTATCGG
Organism: Heptranchias perlo; assembly: GCF_035084215.1. Taxonomy (NCBI): domain Eukaryota; kingdom Metazoa; phylum Chordata; class Chondrichthyes; order Hexanchiformes; family Hexanchidae; genus Heptranchias; species Heptranchias perlo. The sequence goes on along the minus strand of NW_027139303.1, from coordinate 86,472 downwards.
GACAAGGGGGCACTATCGGGACAAGGGGGCACTGTCGGGACAAGGGGGCACTATCGGGACAAGGGGGAACTGTCGGAACAAGGAGGCACTGTCGGAACAAGGGGGCACTGTCGGGACAAGGGGGCACTGTCGGGACAAGGGGGCACTGTCGGAACAAGGAGGCACTGTCGGAACAAGGGGTCACTGTCGGGGCAGAGGGGCACTGTCGGTGCAGAGGGGCACTGTCGGGACAAGGTGGCACTGTCGGGGCAGAGGGGCACTGTCGGTGCAGAGGGGCACTGTCGGGACAAGGGGGCACCGTCGGAGCAGAGGGCACTGTCGGGACAGAGGGGCACTGTCGGGAAAAGGGGGCACTATCGGGACAAGGGGGCACTATCAGGACAAGGGGGCACTGTCGGGACAAGGGGGCACCGTCGGGACAAGGGGCCACTGTCGGAACAAGGGGGCACTGTCGGGACAGAGGGGGCACTGTCGGAGCAGAGGGGCACTGTCGGGACAAGGGGGCGCTGTCGGGACAAGGGGGCACTGTCGGAGCAGAGGTGCACTGTCGGAGCAGAGGGGCACTGTCGGGACAGAGGGGCACTGTCGGGACAAGGGGGCACTGTCGGGACAGAGGGGCTCTGTCGGGACAGAGGGGCACCGTCGGAACAACGGGGCACCGTCGGAGCAGAGGGGCACTGTCGGAGCAGAGCGGCACTCTCGGGACAGAGGGGCACTGTCGGAGCAGAGGGACACTGTCAGGACAGAGGGGCACTGTCGGAGCAGAGGGGAACTGTCGGGAAAGAGGGGCACTGTCGGAGCAGAGGGGCACTGTCGGGGCAGAGGTACACTGTCGGGACAGACGGGCACTGTCGGGACAGAGGGGGCACTGTCGGAGCAGAGGGGCACTGTCTGGACAAGGGGGCACTGTCGGAGCAGAGGTGCACTGTCGGAGCAGAGGGGCACTGTCGGGACAGAGGGGCACTGTCGGGACAGAGGGGGCACTGTCGGAGCAGAGGGGCACCGTCGGAACAAGGAGGCACTTTCGGAGCAGAGGGGCACTGTCGGGGCTGAGGGACACCGTCGGGACAAGGGGGCACCGTCGGGACAAGGGGGCACCGTCGGGACAAGGGGGCACTTTCGGGACAAGGGGGCACTGTCGGGACAGAGGGACACTTTCGGGACAAGGGGGCACTGTCGGAACAAGGAGGCACTGTCGGAACAAGGGGGCACTGTCGGGACAAGGGGGCACTGACGGGACAAGGGGGCACTGTCGGAACAAGGAGGAACTGTCGGGAAAAGGGGGCACTGTCGGGACAAGGGGGCACTGTCGGAACAAGGGGGCACTGTCGGGACAAGGGGGCACTGTCGGGAAAAGGGGGCACTGTCGGAACAAGGAGGCACTGTCGGAACAAGGGGGCACTGTCGGGGCAGAGGGGCACTGTCGGGGCAGAGGGGCACTGTCGGGACAAGATGGCACTGTCGGGGGAGAGCGGCACTGTCGGGGCAGAGGGGCACTGTCGGGACAAGGGGGCACCGTCGGAGCAGAGGGGCACTGTCGGGACAGAGGGGCACTGTCGGGAAAAGGGGGCACTATCGGGACAAGGGGGCACTATCGAGACAAGGGGGCACTGTCGGGACAAGGGGGCACCGTCGGGACAAGGGGCCACTGTCGGAACAAGGGGGCACTGTAGGGACAAGGGGGCACTGTCGGGACAGAGGGGCACTGTCGGGACAAGCGGGCACTTTCGGGGCAGAGGGGCACAGTCGGAGCAGAGGGGCACTGTCGGGACAGAGGGGCACTGTCGGGACAGAGGGGCACTGTCGGGACAAGGGGGCACTGTCGGGACAAGCGGGCACTTTCGGGGCAGAGGGGCACAGTCGGAGCAGAGGGGCACTGTCGGGACAGAGGGGCACTGTCCGGACAGAGGGGGCACTGTCGGAGCAGAGGGGCACTGTCGGGACAAGGGGGCGCTGTCGGGACAAGGGGGCACTGTCGGAGCAGAGGTGCACTGTCGGAGCAGAGGGGCACTGTCGGGACAGAGGGGCACTGTCGGGACAAGGGGGCACTGTCGGGACAGAGGGGCACTGTCGGGACAGAGGGGCACCGTCGGAACAACGGGGCACCGTCGGAGCAGAGGGGCACTGTCGGAGCAGAGCGGCACTGTCGGGACAGAGGGGCACTGTCGGAGCAGAGGGACACTGTCAGGACAGAGGGGCACTGTCGGAGCAGAGGGGAACTGTCGGGAAAGAGGGGCACTGTCGGAGCAGAGGGGCACTGTCGGGGCAGAGGTACACTGTCCGGACAGACGGGCACTGTCGGGACAGAGGGGGCACTGTCGGAGCAGAGGGGCACCGTCGGGACAAGGGGGCACCGTCGGGGCAGAGGGGCACCGTCGGGACAGAGGGGCGCTGTCGAGACAAGGGGGCACTGTCGGGACAAGGGGGCACTGTCGGGACAATGGGGCACTGTCGGAGCAGAGGGGCACTGTCGGGACAGAGGGGCACGGTCGGGACAAGGGGGCACTGTCGGGACAGAGGGTCACTGTCGGAGAAGAGGGACACTGTCAGGACAAGGGGGCACTGTCGGAGCAGAGGGGCACCGTCAGAACAGAGGGACACTGTCGGAGCAGAGGGGCACTGTCGGGACAGAGCGGCACAGTCTGGACAAGGGGGCACTGTCGGAGCAGAGGGGCACTGTTGGGACAGAGGGGGCACTGTCGGGACAAGGGGGCACTGTCGGAGCAGAGGGGGCACTCTCGGGAGAGAGGGGCACTGTCGGAGCAGAGGGGGCACTGTCGGGAGAGAGGGGCACTGTCGGGACAAGGGGGCACTGTCGGAGCAGAGGGGCACTGTTGGGACAGAGGGGGCACTGTCGGGACAAGGGGGCACTGTCGGGGCAGAGGGGCACCGTCGGGACAAAGGGGCACTGTTGGAACAAGGGGGCACTGTCGGGACAAGGGGGCACTGTCGGAGGAGAGGGGGCACTGTCGGGAGAGAGGGGCACTGTCGCTACAGAGGGGCACTGTCGGAACAAGGGGGCACTGTCGGAGCAGAGGGGCACTGTTGGGACAGAGGGGGCATTGTCGGGACAAGGGGGCACTGTCGGGACAAGGGGGCACTGTCGGAGCAGAGGGGGCACTGTCGGGAGAGAGGGGCACTGTCGCTACAGAGGGGCACTGTCGGAGCAGAGGGGCACTATCGGGACAGAGGGGGCACTGTCGGGACAAGGGGGCACTGTCGGGGCAGAGGGGTCACTGTCGGGACAATGCGGCACTGTCGAGGCAGAGGGGCACCGTCGGGACAAAGGGCACACTGTCGGGGCAGAGGGGCACCGTCGGAACAGAGGGGCACTGTCGGAGCAGAGGGGCACTGTCGGAGCAGAGGGGCACTGTCGGGGCAGAGGAGCACTGTCGGGACAGAGCGGCACTGTCGGGACAAGGGGGCACTGTCGGGGCAGAGGGGCACTGTCGGGACAGTGGGGCACCGTCGGGGCAGAGGGGCACTGTCGGGATAAGGGGGCACTGTCGGGGCAGAGGGGCACTGTCGGGACAAGGGGGCACTGTCGGTGCAGAGGGGCACTGTCGGGACAAGGGGGCACTGTCGGGGCAGTGGGGCACTGTCGGGACAAGGGGGCACTGTCGGGGCAGAGGGACACTGTCGGGACAGAGGGGCACTGTTGGGACAAGGGGGCACTGTCGGGGCAGAGGGGCACTGTCGGGACAAGGGGGCACCATCGGGACAGTGAGGCACTGTCGGAGCAGAGGGGCACTGTCAGGACAAGGGGGCACTGTCGGGACAAAGGGACTCTGTCGGGGCAGAGGGGCACTGTCAGGACAAGGGGGCAATGTCGGGACAAGGGGGCACTGTCGGGGCAGAGGGGCCACTGTCGGGACAGAGGGACACTGTTGGGACAAGGGGGCACCGTCGGGGCAGAGGGGCACCGTCGGGACAGAGGGGCGCTGTCGAGACAAGGGGGCACTGTCGGGACAAGGGGGCACTGTCAGGACAAGGGGGCACTGTCGGGACAATGGGGCACTGTCGGAGCAGAGGGGCACTGTCGGGACAGAGGGGCACGGTCGGGACAAGGGGGCACTGTCGGGACAGAGGGTCACTGTCGGAGAAGAGGGACACTGTCAGGACAAGGGGGCACTGTCGGGACAAGGGGGCACTGTCGGAGCAGAGGGGCACCGTCAGAACAGAGGGACACTGTCGGAGCAGAGGGGCACTGTCGGGACAGAGCGGCACAGTCTGGACAAGGGGGCACTGTCGGAGCAGAGGGGCACTGTTGGGACAGAGGGGGCACTGTCGGGACAAGGGGGCACTGTCGGAGCAGAGGGGGCACTGTCGGAGCAGAGGGGGCACTGTCGGGAGAGAGGGGCACTGTCGGGACAAGGGGGCACTGTCGGAGCAGAGGGGCACTGTTGGGACAGAGGGGGCACTGTCGGGACAAGGGGGCACTGTCGGGGCAGAGGGGCACCGTCGGGACAAAAGGGCACTGTCGGAACAAGGGGGCACTGTCGGGACAAGGGGGCACTGTCGGAGCAGAGGGGGCACTGTCGGGAGAGAGGGGCACTGTCGCTACAGAGGGGCACTGTCGGAACAAGGGGGCACTGTCGGAGCAGAGGGGCACTGTCGGGGCAGAGGGGCCACTGTCGGGACAGAGGGACACTGTCGGGACAAGGGGGCACCGTCGGGGCAGAGGGGCACCGTCGGGACAGAGGGGCGCTGTCGAGACAAGGGGGCACTGTCGGGACAAGGGGGCACTGTCAGGACAAGGGGGCACTGTCGGGACAATGGGGCACTGTCGGAGCAGAGGGGCACTGTCGGGACAGAGGGGCACGGTCGGGACAAGGGGGCACTGTCGGGACAGAGGGTCACTGTCGGAGAAGAGGGACACTGTCAGGACAAGGGGGCACTGTCGGGACAAGGGGGCACTGTCGGAGCAGAGGGGCACCGTCAGAACAGAGGGACACTGTCGGAGCAGAGGGGCACTGTCGGGACAGAGCGGCACAGTCTGGACAAGGGGGCACTGTCGGAGCAGAGGGGCACTGTTGGGACAGAGGGGGCACTGTCGGGACAAGGGGGCACTGTCGGAGCAGAGGGGGCACTGTCGGAGCAGAGGGGGCACTGTCGGGAGAGAGGGGCACTGTCGGGACAAGGGGGCACTGTCCGAGCAGAGGGGCACTGTTGGGACAGAGGGGGCACTGTCGGGACAAGGGGGCACTGTCGGGGCAGAGGGGCACCGTCGGGACAAAAGGGCACTGTCGGAACAAGGGGGCACTGTCGGGACAAGGGGGCACTGTCGGAGCAGAGGGGGCACTGTCGGGAGAGAGGGGCACTGTCGCTACAGAGGGGCACTGTCGGAACAAGGGGGCACTGTCGGAGCAGAGGGGCACTGTTGGGACAGAGGGGGCATTGTCGGGACAAGGGGGCACTGTCGGGACAAGGGGGCACTGTCGGAGCAGAGGGGGCACTGTCGGGAGAGAGGGGCACTGTCGCTACAGAGGGGCACTGTCGGAGCAGAGGGGCACTGTTGGGACAGAGGGGGCAGTGTCGGGACAAGGGGGCACTGTCGGGGCAGAGGGCCACCGTCGGAACGGAGGGGCACTGTCGGAGCAGAGGGGCACTGTCGGGGCAGACGGGCACTGTCGGGACAGAGCGGCACTGTCGGGACAAGGGGGCACTGTCGGGGCAAGGGGGCACTGTCGGGGCAGAGGGGCACTGTCGGGACAAGGGGGCACTGTCGGGACAAGGGGGCACTGTCGGGACAAGGGGGCACTGTCGGGGCAGAGGGGCACTGTCGGGACAAGGGGGCACTGTTGGGGCAGAGGGGCACTGTCGGGACAAGGGGGCACTGTCGGGACAAGGGGGCACTGTCGGGGCAAGGGGGCACCGTCGGAACAGAGGGACACTGTCGGAGCAGAGGGGCACTGTCGGGACAGAGCGGCACTGTCTGGACAAGGAGGCACTATCGGAGCAGAGGGGCACTGTCGGGACAAGGGGGAACTGTCGGAGCAGAGGGTCCCTGTCAGGACAAGGGGGCACCGTCGGGACAGAGAGGCACTGTCGGGACAGAGGGACATTGTCGGGACAGTGGGGCACTGTCGGGAGAGTGGGGCAGCGTCGGGGCAGAGGGGCTCCGTCGGGGCAGACGGGCACTGTCGGGGCAGAGGGGCACTGTCGGGACAAGGGGGCACTGTCAGGACAAGGGGGCACTGTCGGGGCAGAGGGACACTGTCGGGACAAGGGGGCACTGTCGGGACAGAGGTGCACTGTCGGGGCAGAGGGGCACTGTCGGGACAAGGGGGCACTGTCAGGACAAGGGGGCACTGTCGGAGCAGAGGGGGCACTGTCGGGAGAGAGGGGCACTGTCGGGACAAGGGGGCACTGTCGGAGCAGAGGGGCACTGTTGGGACAGAGGGGGCACTGTCGGGACAAGGGGGCACTGTCGGGGCAGACGGGCACCGTCGGGACAAAGGGGCACTGTCGGAACAAGGGGGCACTGTCGGGACAAGGGGGCACTGTCGGAGCAGAGGGGGCACTGTCGGGAGAGAGGGGCACTGTCGCTACAGAGGGGCACTGTCGGAACAAGGGGGCACTGTCGGAGCAGAGGGGCACTGTTGGGACAGAGGGGGCATTGTCGGGACAAGGGGGCACTGTCGGGACAAGGGGGCACTGTCGGAGCAGAGGGGGCACTGTCGGGAGAGAGGGGCACTGTGGCTACAGAGGGTCACTGTCGGAGCAGAGGGGCACTGTTGGGACAGAGGGGGCAGTGTCGGGACAAGGGGGCACTGTCGGGGCAGAGGGGCACCGTCGGAACGGAGGGGCACTGTCGGAGCAGAGGGGCACTGTCGGAGCAGAGGGGCACTGTCGGGGCAGACGGGCACTGTCGGGACAGAGCGGCACTGTCGGGACAAGGGGGCACTGTCGGGGCAAGGGGGCACTGTCGGGGCAGAGGGGCACTGTCGGGACAGAGGGACACTTTCGGGACAAGGGGGCACTGTCGGAACAAGGAGGCACTGTTGGAACAAGGGGGCACTGTCGGGACAAGGGGGCACTGTCGGGACAATGGGGCACTGTCGGAACAAGGAGGAACTGTCGGGAAAAGGGGGCACTGTCGGGACAAGGGGGCACTGTCGGAACAAGGGGGCACTGTCGGGACAAGGGGGCACTGTCGGGAAAAGGGGGCACTGTCGGAACAAGGAGGCACTGTCGGAACAACGGGGCACTGTCGGGGCAGAGGGGCACTGTCGGGGCAGAGGGGCACTGTCGGGACAAGATGGCACTGTCGGGGGAGAGCGGCACTGTCGGGGAAGAGGGGCACTGTCGGGACAAGGGGGCACCGTCGGAGCAGAGGGGCACTGTCGGGACAGAGGGGCACTGTCGGGAAAAGGGGGCACTATCGGGACAAGGGGGCACTATCGAGACAAGGGGGCACTGTCGGGACAAGGGGGCACCGTCGGGACAAGGGGCCACTGTCGGAACAAGGGGGCACTGTAGGGACAAGGGGGCACTGTCGGGACAGAGGGGCACTGTCGGGACAAGCGGGCACTTTCGGGGCAGAGGGGCACAGTCGGAGCAGAGGGGCACTGTCGGGACAGAGGGGCACTGTCGGGACAGAGGGGCACTGTCGGGACAAGGGGGCACTGTCGGGACAAGCGGGCACTTTCGGGGCAGAGGGGCACAGTCGGAGCAGAGGGGCACTGTCGGGACAGAGGGGCACTGTCCGGACAGAGGGGGCACTGTCGGAGCAGAGGGGCACTGTCGGGACAAGGGGGCGCTGTCGGGACAAGGGGGCACTGTCGGAGCAGAGGTGCACTGTCGGAGCAGAGGGGCACTGTCGGGACAGAGGGGCACTGTCGGGACAAGGGGGCACTGTCGGGACAGAGGGGCACTGTCGGGACAGAGGGGCACCGTCGGAACAACGGGGCACCGTCGGAGCAGAGGGGCACTGTCGGAGCAGAGCGGCACTGTCGGGACAGAGGGGCACTGTCGGAGCAGAGGGACACTGTCAGGACAGAGGGGCACTGTCGGAGCAGAGGGGAACTGTCGGGAAAGAGGGGCACTGTCAGAGCAGAGGGGCACTGTCGGGGCAGAGGTACACTGTCCGGACAGACGGGCACTGTCGGGACAGAGGGGGCACTGTCGGAGCAGAGGGGCACTGTCGGGACAAGGGGGCACCGTCGGGGCAGAGGGGCACCGTCGGGACAGAGGGGCGCTGTCGAGACAAGGGGGCACTGTCGGGACAATGGGGCACTGTCGGAGCAGAGGGGCACTGTCGGGACAGAGGGGCACGGTCGGGACAAGGGGGCACTGTCGGGACAGAGGGTCACTGTCGGAGAAGAGGGACACTGTCAGGACAAGGGGGCACTGTCGGAGCAGAGGGGCACCGTCAGAACAGAGGGACACTGTCGGAGCAGAGGGGCACTGTCGGGACAGAGCGGCACAGTCTGGACAAGGGGGCACTGTCGGAGCAGAGGGGCACTGTTGGGACAGAGGGGGCACTGTCGGGACAAGGGGGCACTGTCGGAGCAGAGGGGGCACTCTCGGGAGAGAGGGGCACTGTCGGAGCAGAGGGGGCACTGTCGGGAGAGAGGGGCACTGTCGGAACAAGGGGGCACTGTCGGAGCAGAGGGGCACTGTTGGGACAGAGGGGGCACTGTCGGGACAAGGGGGCACTGTCGGGGCAGAGGGGCACCGTCGGGACAAAGGGGCACTGTTGGAACAAGGGGGCACTGTCGGGACAAGGGGGCACTGTCGGAGGAGAGGGGGCACTGTCGGGAGAGAGGGGCACTGTCGCTACAGAGGGGCACTGTCAGAACAAGGGGGCACTGTCGGAGCAGAGGGGCACTGTTGGGACAGAGGGGGCATTGTCGGGACAAGGGGGCACTGTCGGGACAAGGGGGCACTGTCGGAGCAGAGGGGGCACTGTCGGGACAAGGGGGCACTGTCGGGACAATGGGGCACTGTCGGAACAAGGAGGAACTGTCGGGAAAAGGGGGCACTGTCGGGACAAGGGGGCACTGTCGGAACAAGGGGGCACTGTCGGGACAAGGGGGCACTGTCGGGAAAAGGGGGCACTGTCGGAACAAGGAGGCACTGTCGGAACAACGGGGCACTGTCGGGGCAGAGGGGCACTGTCGGGGCAGAGGGGCACTGTCGGGACAAGATGGCACTGTCGGGGGAGAGCGGCACTGTCGGGGAAGAGGGGCACTGTCGGGACAAGGGGGCACCGTCGGAGCAGAGGGGCACTGTCGGGACAGAGGGGCACTGTCGGGAAAAGGGGGCACTATCGGGACAAGGGGGCACTATCGAGACAAGGGGGCACTGTCGGGACAAGGGGGCACCGTCGGGACAAGGGGCCACTGTCGGAACAAGGGGGCACTGTAGGGACAAGGGGGCACTGTCGGGACAGAGGGGCACTGTCGGGACAAGCGGGCACTTTCGGGGCAGAGGGGCACAGTCGGAGCAGAGGGGCACTGTCGGGACAGAGGGGCACTGTCGGGACAGAGGGGCACTGTCGGGACAAGGGGGCACTGTCGGGACAAGCGGGCACTTTCGGGGCAGAGGGGCACAGTCGGAGCAGAGGGGCACTGTCGGGACAGAGGGGCACTGTCCGGACAGAGGGGGCACTGTCGGAGCAGAGGGGCACTGTCGGGACAAGGGGGCGCTGTCGGGACAAGGGGGCACTGTCGGAGCAGAGGTGCACTGTCGGAGCAGAGGGGCACTGTCGGGACAGAGGGGCACTGTCGGGACAAGGGGGCACTGTCGGGACAGAGGGGCACTGTCGGGACAGAGGGGCACCGTCGGAACAACGGGGCACCGTCGGAGCAGAGGGGCACTGTCGGAGCAGAGCGGCACTGTCGGGACAGAGGGGCACTGTCGGAGCAGAGGGACACTGTCAGGACAGAGGGGCACTGTCGGAGCAGAGGGGAACTGTCGGGAAAGAGGGGCACTGTCAGAGCAGAGGGGCACTGTCGGGGCAGAGGTACACTGTCCGGACAGACGGGCACTGTCGGGACAGAGGGGGCACTGTCGGAGCAGAGGGGCACTGTCGGGACAAGGGGGCACCGTCGGGGCAGAGGGGCACCGTCGGGACAGAGGGGCGCTGTCGAGACAAGGGGGCACTGTCGGGACAATGGGGCACTGTCGGAGCAGAGGGGCACTGTCGGGACAGAGGGGCACGGTCGGGACAAGGGGGCACTGTCGGGACAGAGGGTCACTGTCGGAGAAGAGGGACACTGTCAGGACAAGGGGGCACTGTCGGAGCAGAGGGGCACCGTCAGAACAGAGGGACACTGTCGGAGCAGAGGGGCACTGTCGGGACAGAGCGGCACAGTCTGGACAAGGGGGCACTGTCGGAGCAGAGGGGCACTGTTGGGACAGAGGGGGCACTGTCGGGACAAGGGGGCACTGTCGGAGCAGAGGGGGCACTCTCGGGAGAGAGGGGCACTGTCGGAGCAGAGGGGGCACTGTCGGGAGAGAGGGGCACTGTCGGAACAAGGGGGCACTGTCGGAGCAGAGGGGCACTGTTGGGACAGAGGGGGCACTGTCGGGACAAGGGGGCACTGTCGGGGCAGAGGGGCACCGTCGGGACAAAGGGGCACTGTTGGAACAAGGGGGCACTGTCGGGACAAGGGGGCACTGTCGGAGGAGAGGGGGCACTGTCGGGAGAGAGGGGCACTGTCGCTACAGAGGGGCACTGTCAGAACAAGGGGGCACTGTCGGAGCAGAGGGGCACTGTTGGGACAGAGGGGGCATTGTCGGGACAAGGGGGCACTGTCGGGACAAGGGGGCACTGTCGGAGCAGAGGGGGCACTGTCGGGAGAGAGGGGCACTGTCGCTACAGAGGGGCACTGTCGGAGCAGAGGGGCACTATCGGGACAGAGGGGGCACTGTCGGGACAAGGGGGCACTGTCGGGGCAGAGGGGTCACTGTCGGGACAATGCGGCACTGTCGAGGCAGAGGGGCACCGTCGGGACAAAGGGCACACTGTCGGGGCAGAGGGGCACCGTCGGAACAGAGGGGCACTGTCGGAGCAGAGGGGCACTGTCGGAGCAGAGGGGCACTGTCGGGGCAGAGGAGCACTGTCGGGACAGAGCGGCACTGTCGGGACAAGGGGGAACTGTCGGGGCAGAGGGGCACTGTCGGGACAGTGGGGCACCGTCGGGGCAGAGGGGCACTGTCGGGATAAGGGGGCACTGTCGGGGCAGAGGGGCACTGTCGGGACAAGGGGGCACTGTCGGTGCAGAGGGGCACTGTCGGGACAAGGGGGCACTGTCGGGGCAGTGGGGCACTGTCGGGACAAGGGGGCACTGTCGGGGCAGAGGGACACTGTCGGGACAGAGGGGCACTGTTGGGACAAGGGGGCACTGTCGGGGCAGAGGGGCACTGTCGGGACAAGGGGGCACCATCGGGACAGTGAGGCACTGTCGGAGCAGAGGGGCACTGTCAGGACAAGGGGGCACTGTCGGGACAAAGGGACTCTGTCGGGGCAGAGGGGCACTGTCAGGACAAGGGGGCAATGTCGGGACAAGGGGGCACTGTCGGGGCAGAGGGGCCACTGTCGGGACAGAGGGACACTGTCGGGACAAGGGGGCACCGTCGGGGCAGAGGGGCACCGTCGGGACAGAGGGGCGCTGTCGAGACAAGGGGGCACTGTCGGGACAAGGGGGCACTGTCAGGACAAGGGGGCACTGTCGGGACAATGGGGCACTGTCGGAGCAGAGGGGCACTGTCGGGACAGAGGGGCACGGTCGGGACAAGGGGGCACTGTCGGGACAGAGGGTCACTGTCGGAGAAGAGGGACACTGTCAGGACAAGGGGGCACTGTCGGGACAAGGGGGCACTGTCGGAGCAGAGGGGCACCGTCAGAACAGAGGGACACTGTCGGAGCAGAGGGGCACTGTCGGGACAGAGCGGCACAGTCTGGACAAGGGGGCACTGTCGGAGCAGAGGGGCACTGTTGGGACAGAGGGGGCACTGTCGGGACAAGGGGGCACTGTCGGAGCAGAGGGGGCACTGTCGGAGCAGAGGGGGCACTGTCGGGAGAGAGGGGCACTGTCGGGACAAGGGGGCACTGTCGGAGCAGAGGGGCACTGTTGGGACAGAGGGGGCACTGTCGGGACAAGGGGGCACTGTCGGAACAAGGGGGCACTGTCGGGACAAGGGGGCACTGTCGGGAAAAGGGGGCACTGTCGGAACAAGGAGGCACTGTCGGAACAACGGGGCACTGTCGGGGCAGAGGGGCACTGTCGGGGCAGAGGGGCACTGTCGGGACAAGATGGCACTGTCGGGGGAGAGCGGCACTGTCGGGGAAGAGGGGCACTGTCGGGACAAGGGGGCACCGTCGGAGCAGAGGGGCACTGTCGGGACAGAGGGGCACTGTCGGGAAAAGGGGGCACTATCGGGACAAGGGGGCACTATCGAGACAAGGGGGCACTGTCGGGACAAGGGGGCACCGTCGGGACAAGGGGCCACTGTCGGAACAAGGGGGCACTGTAGGGACAAGGGGGCACTGTCGGGACAGAGGGGCACTGTCGGGACAAGCGGGCACTTTCGGGGCAGAGGGGCACAGTCGGAGCAGAGGGGCACTGTCGGGACAGAGGGGCACTGTCGGGACAGAGGGGCACTGTCGGGACAAGGGGGCACTGTCGGGACAAGCGGGCACTTTCGGGGCAGAGGGGCACAGTCGGAGCAGAGGGGCACTGTCGGGACAGAGGGGCACTGTCCGGACAGAGGGGGCACTGTCGGAGCAGAGGGGCACTGTCGGGACAAGGGGGCGCTGTCGGGACAAGGGGGCACTGTCGGAGCAGAGGTGCACTGTCGGAGCAGAGGGGCACTGTCGGGACAGAGGGGCACTGTCGGGACAAGGGGGCACTGTCGGGACAGAGGGGCACTGTCGGGACAGAGGGGCACCGTCGGAACAACGGGGCACCGTCGGAGCAGAGGGGCACTGTCGGAGCAGAGCGGCACTGTCGGGACAGAGGGGCACTGTCGGAGCAGAGGGACACTGTCAGGACAGAGGGGCACTGTCGGAGCAGAGGGGAACTGTCGGGAAAGAGGGGCACTGTCAGAGCAGAGGGGCACTGTCGGGGCAGAGGTACACTGTCCGGACAGACGGGCACTGTCGGGACAGAGGGGGCACTGTCGGAGCAGAGGGGCACTGTCGGGACAAGGGGGCACCGTCGGGGCAGAGGGGCACCGTCGGGACAGAGGGGCGCTGTCGAGACAAGGGGGCACTGTCGGGACAATGGGGCACTGTCGGAGCAGAGGGGCACTGTCGGGACAGAGGGGCACGGTCGGGACAAGGGGGCACTGTCGGGACAGAGGGTCACTGTCGGAGAAGAGGGACACTGTCAGGACAAGGGGGCACTGTCGGAGCAGAGGGGCACCGTCAGAACAGAGGGACACTGTCGGAGCAGAGGGGCACTGTCGGGACAGAGCGGCACAGTCTGGACAAGGGGGCACTGTCGGAGCAGAGGGGCACTGTTGGGACAGAGGGGGCACTGTCGGGACAAGGGGGCACTGTCGGAGCAGAGGGGGCACTCTCGGGAGAGAGGGGCACTGTCGGAGCAGAGGGGGCACTGTCGGGAGAGAGGGGCACTGTCGGAACAAGGGGGCACTGTCGGAGCAGAGGGGCACTGTTGGGACAGAGGGGGCACTGTCGGGACAAGGGGGCACTGTCGGGGCAGAGGGGCACCGTCGGGACAAAGGGGCACTGTTGGAACAAGGGGGCACTGTCGGGACAAGGGGGCACTGTCGGAGGAGAGGGGGCACTGTCGGGAGAGAGGGGCACTGTCGCTACAGAGGGGCACTGTCAGAACAAGGGGGCACTGTCGGAGCAGAGGGGCACTGTTGGGACAGAGGGGGCATTGTCGGGACAAGGGGGCACTGTCGGGACAAGGGGGCACTGTCGGAGCAGAGGGGGCACTGTCGGGAGAGAGGGGCACTGTCGCTACAGAGGGGCACTGTCGGAGCAGAGGGGCACTATCGGGACAGAGGGGGCACTGTCGGGACAAGGGGGCACTGTCGGGGCAGAGGGGTCACTGTCGGGACAATGCGGCACTGTCGAGGCAGAGGGGCACCGTCGGGACAAAGGGCACACTGTCGGGGCAGAGGGGCACCGTCGGAACAGAGGGGCACTGTCGGAGCAGAGGGGCACTGTCGGAGCAGAGGGGCACTGTCGGGGCAGAGGAGCACTGTCGGGACAGAGCGGCACTGTCGGGACAAGGGGGCACTGTCGGGGCAGAGGGGCACTGTCGGGACAGTGGGGCACCGTCGGGGCAGAGGGGCACTGTCGGGATAAGGGGGCACTGTCGGGGCAGAGGGGCACTGTCGGGACAAGGGGGCACTGTCGGTGCAGAGGGGCACTGTCGGGACAAGGGGGCACTGTCGGGGCAGTGGGGCACTGTCGGGACAAGAGGGCACTGTCGGGGCAGAGGGACACTGTCGGGACAGAGGGGCACTGTTGGGACAAGGGGGCACTGTCGGGGCAGAGGGGCACTGTCGGGACAAGGGGGCACCATCGGGACAGTGAGGCACTGTCGGAGCAGAGGGGCACTGTCAGGACAAGGGGGCACTGTCGGGACAAAGGGACTCTGTCGGGGCAGAGGGGCACTGTCAGGACAAGGGGGCAATGTCGGGACAAGGGGGCACTGTCGGGGCAGAGGGGCCACTGTCGGGACAGAGGGACACTGTCGGGACAAGGGGGCACCGTCGGGGCAGAGGGGCACCGTCGGGACAGAGGGGCGCTGTCGAGACAAGGGGGCACTGTCGGGACAAGGGGGCACTGTCAGGACAAGGGGGCACTGTCGGGACAATGGGGCACTGTCGGAGCAGAGGGGCACTGTCGGGACAGAGGGGCACGGTCGGGACAAGGGGGCACTGTCGGGACAGAGGGTCACTGTCGGAGAAGAGGGACACTGTCAGGACAAGGGGGCACTGTCGGGACAAGGGGGCACTGTCGGAGCAGAGGGGCACCGTCAGAACAGAGGGACACTGTCGGAGCAGAGGGGCACTGTCGGGACAGAGCGGCACAGTATGGACAAGGGGGCACTGTCGGAGCAGAGGGGCACTGTTGGGACAGAGGGGGCACTGTCGGGACAAGGGGGCACTGTCGGAGCAGAGGGGGCACTGTCGGAGCAGAGGGGGCACTGTCGGGAGAGAGGGGCACTGTCGGGACAAGGGGGCACTGTCGGAGCAGAGGGGCACTGTTGGGACAGAGGGGGCACTGTCGGGACAAGGGGGCACTGTCGGGGCAGAGGGGCACCGTCGGGACAAAAGGGCACTGTCGGAACAAGGGGGCACTGTCGGGACAAGGGGGCACTGTCGGAGCAGAGGGGGCACTGTCGGGAGAGAGGGGCACTGTCGCTACAGAGGGGCACTGTCGGAACAAGGGGGCACTGTCGGAGCAGAGGGGCACTGTTGGGACAGAGGGGGCATTGTCGGGACAAGGGGGCACTGTCGGGACAAGGGGGCACTGTCGGAGCAGAGGGGGCACTGTCGGGAGAGAGGGGCACTGTCGCTACAGAGGGGCACTGTCGGATCAGAGGGGCACTGTTGGGACAGAGGGGGCAGTGTCGGGACAAGGGGGCACTGTCGGGGCAGAGGGCCACCGTCGGAACGGAGGGGCACTGTCGGAGCAGAGGGGCACTGTCGGGGCAGACGGGCACTGTCGGGACAGAGCGGCACTGTCGGGACAAGGGGGCACTGTCGGGGCAAGGGGGCACTGTCGGGGCAGAGGGGCACTGTCGGGACAAGGGGGCACTGTCGGGACAAGGGGGCACTGTCGGGACAAGGGGGCACTGTCGGGGCAGAGGGGCACTGTCGGGACAAGGGGGCACTGTTGGGGCAGAGGGGCACTGTCGGGACAAGGGGGCACTGTCGGGACAAGGGGGCACTGTCGGGGCAAGGGGGCACCGTCGGAACAGAGGGACACTGTCGGAGCAGAGGGGCACTGTCGGGACAGAGCGGCACTGTCTGGACAAGGAGGCACTATCGGAGCAGAGGGGCACTGTCGGGACAAGGGGGAACTGTCGGAGCAGAGGGTCCCTGTCAGGACAAGGGGGCACCGTCGGGACAGAGGGGCACTGTCGGGACAAGGGGGCACTGTCGGAGCAGAGGGTCCCTCTCAGGACAAGGGGGCACCGTCGGGACAGAGAGGCACTGTCAGGACAGAGGGACACTGTCGGGACAGTGGGGCACTGTCGGGAGAGTGGGGCAGCGTCGGGGCAGAGGGGCTCCGTCGGGGCAGACGGGCACTGTCGGGGCAGAGGGGCACTGTCGGGACAAGGGGGCACTGTCAGGACAAGGGGGCACTGTCGGGGCAGAGGGACACTGTCGGGACAAGGGGGCACTGTCGGGACAGAGGTGCACTGTCGGGGCAGAGGGGCACTGTCGGGACAAGGGGGCACTGTCAGGACAAGGGGGCACTGTCGGAGCAGAGGGGGCACTGTCGGGAGAGAGGGGCACTGTCGGGACAAGGGGGCACTGTCGGAGCAGAGGAGCACTGTTGGGACAGAGGGGGCACTGTCGGGACAAGGGGGCACTGTCGGGGCAGACGGGCACCGTCGGGACAAAGGGGCACTGTCGGAACAAGGGGGCACTGTCGGGACAAGGGGGCACTGTCGGAGCAGAGGGGGCACTGTCGGGAGAGAGGGGCACTGTCGCTACAGAGGGGCACTGTCGGAACAAGGGGGCACTGTCGGAGCAGAGGGGCACTGTTGGGAGAGAGGGGGCATTGTCGGGACAAGGGGGCACTGTCGGGACAAGGGGGCACTGTCGGAGCAGAGGGGGCACTGTCGGGAGAGAGGGGCACTGTCGGGACAAGCGGGCACTGTCGGAGCAGAGGGGCACTGTTGGGACAGAGGGGGCAGTGTCGGGACAAGGGGGCACTGTCGGGGCAGAGGGGCACCGTCGGAACGGAGGGGCACTGTCGGAGCAGAGGGGCACTGTCGGAGCAGAGGGGCACTGTCGGGGCAGACGGGCACTGTCGGGACAGAGCGGCACTGTCGGGGCAGAGGGGCACTGTCGGGACAAGGGGGCACTGTCGGGACAAGGGGGCACTGTCGGGACAAGGGGGCACTGTCGGGGCAGAGGGGCACTGTCGGGACAAGGGGGCACTGTTGGGGCAGAGGGGCACTGTCGGGACAAGGGGGCACTGTCGGGACAAGGGGGCACTGTCGGAGCAGAGGGGCACCGTCGGAACAGAGGGACACTGTCGGAGCAGAGGGGCACTGTCGGGACAGAGCGGCACTGTCTGGACAAGGAGGCACTGTCGGAGCAGAGGGGCACTGTCGGGACAAGGGGGCACTGTCGGAGCAGAGGGTCCCTGTCAGGACAAGGGGGCACCGTCGGGACAGAGAGGCACTGTCAGGACAGAGGGACACTGTCGGGACAGTGGGGCACTGTCGGGAGAGTGGGGCAGCGTCGGGGCAGAGGGGCTCCGTCGGGGCAGACGGGCACTGTCGGGGCAGAGGGGCACTGTCGGGACAAGGGGGCACTGTCAGGACAAGGGGGCACTGTCGGGGCAGAGGGACACTGTCGGGACAAGGGGGCACTGTCGGGACAGAGGTGCACTGTCGGGGCAGAGGGGCACTGTCGGGACAAGGGGGCACTGTCAGGACAAGGGGGCACTGTCGGGGCAGAGGGGCACTGTCGGGGCAGAGGGGCACTGTCGTGGCAGAGGGGCACTGTCGGGTCAGAGGGGCACCGTCGGGACAGAGGGGCACTGTCGGGACAAGGGGGCACTGTCAGGACAAGGGGGCACTGTCGGGGCAGAGGGGCACCGTCGGGACAGAGGGGCACTGTCGGGGCAGAGGGGCACTGTCGGGACAAGGGGGCACTGTCGGGACAAGGGGGCACTGTCGTGGCAGAGGGACACTGTCGGGACAGAGAGGCACTGTCGGAGCAGAGGGGCACTGTCAGTACCAGGGGGCACTGTCGGGACAAGGGGGCACCGTCGGAACAGAAAGGCACTGTCGGAGCAGAGGGGCACTGTCAGGACAAGGGGGCACTGTCGGGGCAGAGGGGGCACTGTCGGGACAGTGGGGCACCGTCGGGGCAGAGGGGCCCCGTCGGGACAGAGGGGCACTGTCGGGACAAGCGGGCACTGTCCGGACAAGGGGGCACTGTCGGAACAAGGGGGCACTGTCGGAGCAGAGGGGCACTGTCGTGACAGAGGGGCGCTGTCGGGACAAGGGGGCACTGTCGGGACAAGGGGGCACTGTCGGGACAAGGGGGCACTGTCGGGACAGAGGGGCATGGTCGGGACAGGGGGGCACTGTCGGGGCAGAGGGGCACCGTCGGGACAAGGGGGCACTGTCGGGACAAGGGGGCACTGTCGGGACAGAGGGTCACTGTCAGGACAGAGGGGCACTGTCGGAACAAGGGGCCACTGTCGGAGCAGAGGGGCACTGTTGGGACACAGGGGGCACTGTCGGGACAAGGGGGCACTGTCGGGGCAGAGGTGTCACTATCGGGACAAGGGGGCACTGTCGAGGCAGAGGGGCACCGTCGGGACAAAGGGGGCACTGTCGGGGCAGAGGGGCACCGTCGGAACAGAGGGGCACTGTCGGAGCAGAGGGGCAATGTCGGGGCAGACGGGCACTGTCGGGACAGAGCGGCACTGTCGGGACAAGGGGGCACTGTCGGGGCAGAGGGGCACTGTCGGGACAGTGGGGCACCGTCGGGGCAGAGCGGCACTGTCGGGATAAGGGGGCACTGTCGGGGCAGAGGGGCACTGTCGGGACAAGGGGGCACTGTCGGTGCAGAGGGGCACTGTCGGGACAAGGGGGCACTGTCGGGGCAGAGGGACACTGTCGGGACAGAGGGGCACTGTTGGGACAAGGGGGCACTGTCGGGGCAGAGGGGCACTGTCGGGACAAGGGGGCACTGTCGGGACAAGGGGGCACTGTCGAGGCAGAGGGGTCACTGTCGGGACAAGGGGGCACTGTCGGGGCAGAGGGGCACCGTCGGAACGGAGGGGCACTGTCGGGACAAGGGGGCACTGTCAGGACAAGGGGGCACTGTCGTGGCAGAGGGACACTGAGAGGGGCACTGTCGGAGCAGAGGGGCACTGTCGGAGCAGAGGGGCACTGTTGGGACTGAGGAGGCATTGTCGGGACAAGGGGGCACTGTCGGGACAAGGGGGCACTGTCGGAGCAGAGGGGCACTGTTGGGACAGAGGGGGCATTGTCGGGACAAGGGTGCACTGTCGGGACAAGGGGGCACTGTCGGAGCAGAGGGGGCACTGTCGGGAGAGAGGGGCACTGTCGCTACAGAGGGGCACTGTCGGAGCAGAGGGGCACTGTTGGGACAGAGGGGGCAGTGTCGGGACAAGGGGGCACTGTCGGGGCAGAGGGGCACCGTCGGAACGGAGGGGCACTGTCGGAGCAGAGGGGCACTGTCGGAGCAGAGGGGCACTGTCGGGGCAGACGGGCACTGTCGGGACAGAGCAGCACTGTCGGGACAAGGGGGCACTGTCGGGGCAAGGGGGCACTGTCGGGGCAGAGGGGCACTGTCGGGACAAGGGGGCACTGTCGGGACAAGGGGGCACTGTCGGGACAAGGGGGCACTGTCGGGGCAGAGGGGCACTGTCGGGACAAGGGGGCACTGTTGGGGCAGAGGGGCACTGTCGGGACAAGGGGGCACTGTCGGGACAAGGGGGCACTGTCGGAGCAGAGGGGCACTGTCGGGACAGAGCGGCACTGTCTGGACAAGGAGGCACTGTCGGAGCAGAGGGGCACTGTCGGGACAAGGGGGCACTGTCGGAGCAGAGGGTCCCTGTCAGGACACGGGGGCACCGTCGGGACAGAGAGGCACTGTCGGGACAGAGGGACACTGTCGGGTTAGTGGGGCACTGTCGGGAGAGTGGGGCAGCGTCGGGGCAGAGGGGCTCCGTCGGGGCAGACGGGCACTGTCGGGGCAGAGGGGCACTGTCGGGACAAGGGGGCACTGTCGGGGCAGAGGGGCACCGTCGGGACAAGGGGGCACTGTCGGGACAAGGGGGCACTGTCGGGACAGAGGGTCACTGTCGGGACAGAGGGGCAATGTCGGAACAAGGGGGCACTGTCGGAGCAGAGGGGCACTGTTGGGACAGAGGGGGCACTGTCGGGACAAGGGGGCACTGTCGGGACAGAGGGGCATGGTCGGGACAAGGGGGCACTGTCGGGGCAGAGGGGCACCGTCGGGACAAGGGGGCACTGTCGGGACAAGGGGGCACTGTCGGGACAGAGGGTCACTGTCGGGACAGAGGGGCACTGTCGGAACAAGGGGGCACTGTCGGAGCAGAGGGGCACTGTCGGGACAGAGGGGGCACTGTCGGGACAAGGGGGCACTGTCGGGGCAGAGGTGTCACTATCGGGACAAGGTGGCACTGTCGAGGCAGAGGGGCACCGTCGGGACAAAGGGGGCACTGTCGGGGCAGAGGGGCACCGTCGGAACAGAGGGGCACTGTCGGAGCAGAGGGGCAATGTCGGGGCAGACGGGCACTGTCGGGACAGAGCGGCACTGTCGGGACAAGGGGGCACTGTCGGGGCAGAGGGGCACTGTCGGGACAGTGGGGCACCGTCGGGGCAGAGGGGCACTGTCGGGATAAGGGGGCACTGTCGGGGCAGAGGGGCACTGTCGGGACAAGGGGGCACTGTCGGTGCAGAGGGGCACTGTCGGGACAAGGGGGCACTGTCGGGGCAGAGGGACACTGTCGGGACAGAGGGGCACTGTTGGGACTGAGGAGGCATTGTCGGGACAAGGGGGCACTGTCGGGACAAGGGGGCACTGTCGGAGCAGAGGGGCACTGTTGGGACAGAGGGGGCATTGTCGGGACAAGTGGGCACTGTCGGGACAAGGGGGCACTGTCGGAGCAGAGGGGGCACTGTCGGGAGAGAGGGGCACTGTCGCTACAGAGGGTCACTGTCGGAGCAGAGTGGCACTGTTGGGACAGAGGGGGCAGTGTCGGGACAAGGGGGCACTGTCGGGGCAGAGGGGCACCGTCGGAACGGAGGGGCACTGTCGGAGCAGAGGGGCACTGTCGGAGCAGAGGGGCACTGTCGGGGCAGACGGGCACTGTCGGGACAGAGCGGCACTGTCGGGACAAGGGGGCACTGTCGGGGCAAGGGGGCACTGTCGGGGCAGAGGGGCACTGTCGGGACAAGGGGGCACTGTCGGGACAAGGGGGCACTGTCGGGACAAGGGGGCACTGTCGGGGCAGAGGGGCACTGTCGGGGCAAGGGGGCACTGTTGGGGCAGAGGGGCACTGTCGGGACAAGGGGGCACTGTCGGGACAAGGGGGCACTGTCGGAGCAGAGGGGCACCGTCGTAACAGAGGGACACTGTCGGAGCAGAGGGGCACTGTCGGGACAGAGCGGCACTGTCTGGACAAGGAGGCACTGTCGGAGCAGAGGGGCACTGTCGGGACAAGGGGGCACTGTCGGAGCAGAGGGTCCCTGTCAGGACAAGGGGGCACCGTCGGGACAGAGAGGCACTGTCAGGACAGAGGGTCACTGTCGGGACAGTGGGGCACTGTCGGGAGAGTGGGGCAGCGTCGGGGCAGAGGGGCTCCGTCGGGGCAGACGGGCACTGTCGGGGCAGAGGGGCACTGTCGGGACAAGGGGGCACTGTCAGGACAAGGGGGCACTGTCGGGGCAGAGGGACACTGTCGGGACAAGGGGGCACTGTCGGGACAGAGGTGCACTGTCGGGGCAGAGGGGCACTGTCGGGACAAGGGGGCACTGTCAGGACAAGGGGGCACTGTCGGGGCAGAGGGGCACTGTCGGGGCAGAGGGGCACTGTCGTGGCAGAGGGGCACTGTCGGGGCAGAGGGGCACCGTCGGGACAGAGGGGCACTGTCGGGGCAGAGGGGCACTGTCGGGACAAGGGGGCACTGTCAGGACAAGGGGGCACTGTCGTGGCAGAGGGACACTGTCGGGACAGAGAGGCACTGTCGGAGCAGAGGGGCACTGTCAGTACAAGGGGGCACTGTCGGGACAAGGGGGCACCGTCGGAACAGAAAGGCACTGTCGGAGCAGAGGGGCACTGTCAGGACAAGGGGGCACTGTCGGGGCAGAGGGGGCACTGTCGGGACAGTGGGGCACCGTCGGGGCAGAGGGGCACCGTCGGGACAGAGGGGCACTGTCGGGACAAGCGGGCACTGTCCGGACAAGGGGGCACTGTCGGAACAAGGGGGCACTGTCGGAGCAGAGGGGCACTGTCGTGACAGAGGGGCGCTGTCGGGACAAGGGGGCACTGTCGGGACAAGGGGGCACTGTCGGGACAAGGGGGCACTGTCGGGACAGAGGGGCATGGTCGGGACAAGGGGGCACTGTCGGGGCAGAGGGGCACCGTCGGGACAAGGGGGCACTGTCGGGACAAGGGGGCACTGTCGGGACAGAGGGTCACTGTCGGGACAGAGGGGCACTGTCGGAACAAGGGGGCACTGTCGGAGCAGAGGGGCACTGTTGGGACAGAGGGGGCACTGTCGGGACAAGGGGGCACTGTCGGGGCAGAGGTGTCACTATCGGGACAAGGGGGCACTGTCGAGGCAGAGGGGCACCGTCGGGACAAAGGGGGCACTGTCGGGGCAGAGGGGCACCGTCGGAACAGAGGGGCACTGTCGGAGCAGAGGGGCAATGTCGGGGCAGACGGGCACTGTCGGGACAGAGCGGCACTGTCGGGACAAGGGGGCACTGTCGGGGCAGAGGGGCACTGTCGGGACAGAGGGGCACCGTCGGGGCAGAGGGGCACTGTCGGGATAAGGGGGCACTGTCGGGACAGAGGGGCACTGTTGGGACAAGGGGGCACTGTCGGGGCAGAGGGGCACTGTCGGGACAAGGGGGCACTGTCGGGACAAGGGGGCACTGTCGAGGCAGAGGGGTCACTGTCGGGACAAGGGGGCACTGTCGGGGCAGAGGGGCACCGTCGGAACGGAGGGGCACTGTCGGGACAAGGGGGCACTGTCAGGACAAGGGGGCACTGTCGTGGCAGAGGGACACTGAGAGGGGCACTGTCGGAGCAGAGGGGCACTGTCGGAGCAGAGGGGCACTGTTGGGACTGAGGAGGCATTGTCGGGACAAGGGGGCACTGTCGGGACAAGGGGGCACTGTCGGAGCAGAGGGGCACTGTTGGGACAGAGGGGGCATTGTCGGGACAAGGGTGCACTGTCGGGACAAGGGGGCACTGTCGGAGCAGAGGGGGCACTGTCGGGAGAGAGGGGCACTGTCGCTACAGAGGGGCACTGTCGGAGCAGAGGGGCACTGTTGGGACAGAGGGGGCAGTGTCGGGACAAGGGGGCACTGTCGGGGCAGAGGGGCACCGTCGGAACGGAGGGGCACTGTCGGAGCAGAGGGGCACTGTCGGAGCAGAGGGGCACTGTCGGGGCAGACGGGCACTGTCGGGACAGAGCAGCACTGTCGGGACAAGGGGGCACTGTCGGGGCAAGGGGGCACTGTCGGGGCAGAGGGGCACTGTCGGGACAAGGGGGCACTGTCGGGACAAGGGGGCACTGTCGGGACAAGGGGGCACTGTCGGGGCAGAGGGGCACTGTCGGGACAAGGGGCACTGTTGGAGCAGAGGGGCACTGTCGGGACAAGGGGGCACTGTCGGGACAAGGGGGCACTGTCGGAGCAGAGGGGCACCGTCGGAACAGAGGGACACTGTCGGAGCAGAGGGGCACTGTCGGGACAGAGCGGCACTGTCTGGACAAGGGGGCACTGTCGGAGCAGAGGGTCCCTGTCAGGACAAGGGGGCACCGTCGGGACAGAGAGGCACTGTCGGGACAGAGGGACACTGTCGGGTTAGTGGGGCACTGTCGGGAGAGTGGGGCAGCGTCGGGGCAGAGGGGCTCCGTCGGGGCAGACGGGCACTGTCGGGGCAGAGGGGCACTGTCGGGACAAGGGGGCACTGTCGGGGCAGAGGGGCACCGTCGGGACAAGGGGGCACTGTCGGGACAAGGGGGCACTGTCGGGACAGAGGGTCACTGTCGGGACAGAGGGGCACTGTCGGAACAAGGGGGCACTGTCGGAGCAGAGGGGCACTGTTGGGACAGAGGGGGCACTGTCGGGACAAGGGGGCACTGTCGGGACAGAGGGGCATGGTCGGGACAAGGGGGCACTGTCGGGGCAGAGGGGCACCGTCGGGACAAGGGGGCACTGTCGGGACAAGGGGGCACTGTCGGGACAGAGGGTCACTGTCGGGACAGAGGGGCACTGTCGGCACAAGGGGGCACTGCCGGAGCAGAGGGGCACTGTTGGGACAGAGGGGGCACTGTCGGGACAAGGGGGCACTGTCGGGGCAGAGGTGTCACTATCGGGACAAGGTGGCACTGTCGAGGCAGAGGGGCACCGTCGGGACAAAGGGGGCACTGTCGGGGCAGAGGGGCACCGTCGGAACAGAGGGGCACTGTCGGAGCAGAGGGGCAATGTCGGGGCAGACGGGCACTGTCGGGACAGATCGGCACTGTCGGGACAAGGGGGCACTGTCGGGGCAGAGGGGCACTGTCGGGACAGTGGGGCACCGTCGGGGCAGAGGGGCACTGTCGGGATAAGGGGGCACTGTCGGGGCAGAGGGGCACTGTCGGGACAAGGGGGCACTGTCGGTGCAGAGGGGCACTGTCGGGACAAGGGGGCACTGTCGGGGCAGAGGGACACTGTCGGGACAGAGGGGCACTGTTGGGACAAGGGGGCACTGTCGGGGCAGAGGGGCACTGTCGGGACAAGGGGGCACTGTCGGGACAAGGGGGCACTGTCGAGGCAGAGGGGTCACTGTCGGGACAAGGGGGCACTGTCAGGACAAGGGGGCACTGTCATGGCAGAGGATCACTGAGAGGGGCACTGTCGGAGCAGAGGGGCACTGTCGGAGCAGAGGGGCACTGTTGGGACTGAGGAGGCATTGTCGGGACAAGGGGGCACTGTCGGGACAAGGGGGCACAGTCGGAGCAGAGGGGCACTGTTGGGACAGAGGGGGCATTGTCGGGACAAGGGTGCACTGTCGAACAAGGGGGCACTGTCGGAGCAGAGGGGGCACTGTCGGGAGAGAGGGGCACTGTCGCTACAGAGGGGCACTGTCGGAGCAGAGGGGCACTGTTGGGACAGAGGGGGCAGTGTCGGAACGGAGGGGCACTGTCGGAGCAGAGGGGCACTGTCGGAGCAGAGGGGCACTGTCGGGGCAGACGGGCACTGCCGGGACAGAGCGGCACTGTCGGGACAAGGGGGCACTGTCGGGGCAAGGGGGCACTGTCGGGGCAGAGGGGCACTGTCGGGACAAGGGGGCACTGTCGGGACAAGGGGGCACTGTCGGGGCAGAGGGGCACTGTCGGGACAAGGGGGCACTGTTGGGGCAAGGGGCACTGTCGGGACAAGGGGGCACTGTCGGGACAAGGGGGCACTGTCGGAGCAGAGGGGCACCGTCGGAACAGAGGGACACTGTCGGAGCAGAGGGGCACTGTCGGGACAGAGCGGCACTGTCTGGACAAGGAGGCACGGTCGGAGCAGAGGGGCACTGTCGGGACAAGGGGGCACTGTCGGAGCAGAGGGTCCATGTCAGGACAAGGGGGCACCGTCGGGACAGAGAGGCACTGTCGGGACAGAGGGACACTGTCGGGATAGTGGGGCACTGTCGGGAGAGTGGGGCAGCGTCGGGGCAGAGGGGCTCCGTCGGGGCAGACGGGCACTGTCGGGGCAGAGGGGCACTGTCGGGACAAGGGGGCACTGTCAGGACAAGGGGGCACTGTCGGGGCAGAGGGACACTGTCGGGACAAGGGGGCACTGTCGGGACAGAGGTGCACTGTCGGGGCAGAGGGGCACTGTCGGGACAAGGGGGCACTGTCAGGACAAGGGGGCACTGTCGGGGCAGAGGGGCACTGTCGGGGCAGAGGGGCACTGTCGTGGCAGAGGGGCACTGTCGGGGCAGAGGGGCACCGTCGGGACAGAGGGGCACTGTCGGGGCAGAGGGGCACTGTCGGGACAAGGGGGCACTGTCAGGACAAGGGGGCACTGTCGTGGCAGAGGGACACTGTCGGGACAGAGAGGCACTGTCGGAGCAGAGGGGCACTGTCAGGACAAGGGGGCACTGTCGGGGCAGAGGGGGCACTGTCGGGACAGTGGGGCACCGTCGGGGAAGAGGGGCACCGTCGGGACAGAGGGGCACTGTCGGGACAAGCGGGCACTGTCAGGACAAGGGGGCACTGTCGGAACAAGGGGGCACTGTCGGAGCAGAGGGGCACAGTCGTGACAGAGGGGCGCTGTCGGGACAAGGGGGCACTGTCGGGACAAGGGGGCACTGTCGGGACAAGGGGGCACTGTCGGGACAAGGGGGCACTGTCGGGACAGAGGGTAACTGTCGGGACAGAGGGGCACTGTCGGAACAAGGGGGCACTGTCGGAGCAGAGGGGCACTGTTGGGACAGAGGGGGCACTGTCGGGACAAGGGGGCACTGTCGGGGCAGAGGTGTCACTATCGGGACAAGGGGGCACTGACGAGGCAGAGGGGCACCATCGGGACAAAGGGGGCACTGTCGGGACAAGGGGGCACTGTCGGGACAGAGGGTCACTGTCGGGACAGAGGGGCACTGTCGGAACAAGGGGGCACTGTCGGAGCAGAGGGGCACAGTCGTGACAGAGGGGCGCTGTCGGGACAAGGGGGCATGGTCGGGACAAGGGGGCACTGTCGGGGCAGAGGGGCACCGTCGGGACAAGGGGGCACTGTCGGGACAAGGGGGCACTGTCGGGACAGAGGGTCACTGTCGGGACAGAGGGGCACTGTCGGAACAAGGGGGCACTGTCGGAGCAGAGGGGCACTGTTGGGACAGAGGGGGCACTGTCGGGACAAGGGGGCACTGTCGGGGCAGAGGTGTCACTATCGGGACAAGGGGGCACTGTCGAGGCAGAGGGGCACCATCGGGACAAAGGGGGCACTGTCGGGGCAGAGGGGCACTGTCGGAGCAGAGGGGCAATGTCGGGGCAGACGGGCACTGGCGGGACAGAGCGGCACTGTCGGGACAAGGGGGCACTGTCGGGGCAGAGGGGCACTGTCGGGACAGTGGGGCACCGTCGGGGCAGAGGGGCACTGTCGGGATAAGGGGGCACTGTCGGGGCAGAGGGGCACTGTCGGGACAAGGGGGCACTGTCGGTGCAGAGGGGCTCTGTCGGGACAAGGGGGCACTGTCGGGGCAGAGGGACATTGTCGGGACAGAGGGGCACTGTTGGGACAAGGGGGCACTGTCGGGGCAGAGGGGCACTGTCGGGACAAGGGGGCACTGTCGGGACAAGGGGGCACTGTCGAGGCAGAGGGGTCACTGTCGGGACAAGGGGGCACTGTCGGGGCAGAGGGGCACCGTCGGAACGGAGGGGCACTGTCGGGACAAGGGGGCACTGTCAGGACAAGGGGGCACTGTCATGGCAGAGGGACACTGAGAGGGGCACTGTCGGAGCAGAGGGGCACTGTCAGGGCAGACGGGCACTGTCGGGACAGAGCGGCACTGTCGGGACAAGGGGGCACTGTCGGGGCAAGGGGCACTGTCGGGGCAGAGGGGCACTGTCGGGACAAGGGGGCACTGTCGGGACAAGGGGGCACTGTCGAGGCAGAGGGGCACTGTCGGGACAAGGGGGCACTGTCGGGGCAGAGGGGCACTGTCGGGACAAGGGGGCACTGTCGGGGCAGAGGGGCACCGTCGGAACGGAGGGGCACTGTCGGTGCAGAGGGGCACTGTCGGAGCAGAGGGGCACTGTCGGGGCAGACGGGGACTGTCGGGACAGAGCGGCACTGTCGGGCCAAGGGGGCACTGTCGGGGCAAGGGGGCACTGTCGGGGCAGAGGGGCACTGTCGGGACAAGGGGCACTGTCGGGACAAGGGGGCACTCTCGGGACAAGGGGGCACTGTCGGGGCAGAGGGGCACTGTCGGGACAAGGGGGCACTGTCGGGGCAGAGGGGCACTGTCGGGACAAGGGGCACTGTCGGGACAAGGGTGCACTGTCGGAGCAGAGGGGCACCGTCGGAACAGAGGGACACTGTCGGAGCAGAGGGGCACTGTCTGGACAGAGCGGCACTGTCTGGACAAGGGGGCACTGTCGGAGCAGAGGGGCACTGTCGGGACAAGTGGGCACTGTCGGAGCAGAGGGTCGCTGTCAGGACAAGGGGGCACCGTCGGGACAGAGAGGCACTGTCGGGACAGAGGGACACTGTCGGGACAGTGGGGCACTGTCGGGACAAGGGGGCACTGTCAGGACAAGGGGGCACTGTCGGTGCAGAGGGGCACTGTCGGGACAAGGGGGCACTGTCGGAGCAGAGGGGCACAGTCAGGACAGAGGGGCACTGTCAGGACAAGGGGGCACTGTCGGGGCAGAGGGGCACTGTCGGGGCAGAGGGGCACTGTCGTGGCAGAGGGGCACTGTCGGGGCAGAGGGGCACCGTCGGGACATAGGGGCACTGTCGGGGCAGGGGGGCACTGTCGGGACAAGGGGGCACTGTCAGGACAAGGGGGCACTGTCGTGGCAGACGGACACTGTCGGGACAGAGGGGCACTGTCGGAGCAGAGGGGCACAGTCAGGACAAGGGGGCACTGTCGGGGCAGAGG
Source organism: Heptranchias perlo (assembly GCF_035084215.1). Taxonomy (NCBI): domain Eukaryota; kingdom Metazoa; phylum Chordata; class Chondrichthyes; order Hexanchiformes; family Hexanchidae; genus Heptranchias; species Heptranchias perlo. The sequence continues at coordinate 57,924 of NW_027139303.1, read as the reverse complement.
GGCACTGTCGGGACAAAGGGGCACCGTCGGGACAGAGAGGCACTGTCGGAGCAGAGGGGCACTGTCATGACAAGGGGGCACTGTCGGGGCAGAGGGGGCACTGTCGGGACAGAGGGACACTGTCGGGACAAGGGGGCACTGTCGGGACAGTGGGGCACCGTCGGGGCAGAGGGGCACCGTCGGGACAGAGGGGCACTGTCGGGACAAGGGGGCACTCTCAGGACAAGGGGGCACTGTCGGAACAAGGGGGCACTGTCGGAGCAGAGGTGCACTGTCGGGGCAGAGGGGCGCTGTCGGGACAAGGGGGCACTGTCGGGACAAGGGGGCACTGTCGGGACAAGGGGGCACTGTCGGGACAGAGGGGCACGGTCGGGACAAGGGGGCACTGTCGGGGCAGAGGGGCACCGTCGGGACAAGTGGGCACTGTCGGGACAAGGGGGCACTGTCGGGACAGATGGTCACTGTCGGGACAGCGGGGCACTGTCGGAACAAGGGGCCACTGTCGGAGCAGAGGGGCACTGTTGGGACAGAGGGGGCACTGTCGGAACAAGGGGGCACTGTCGGGGCAGAGGTGTCACTGTCGGGACAAGGGGGCACTGTCGAGGCAGAGAGGCACCGTCGGGACAAAGGGGGCACTGTCGGGGCAGAGGGGCACTGTCGGGGCAGAGGGGCACTGTCGGGACAGAGCGGCACTGTTGGGACAAGGGGGCACTGTCGGGGCAGAGGGGCACTGTCGGGACAGTGGGGCACCGTCGGGGCAGAGGGGCACTGTCGGGATAAGGGGGCACTGTCGGGACAGAGGGGCACTGTCGGGACAAGGGGGCACTGTCGGGACAAGGGGGCACTGTCGGGGCAGAGGGAAGCTGTCGGGACAGAGGGGCACTGTTGGGACAAGGGGGCACTGTCGGGACAAGGGGGCACTGTCGAGGCAGAGGGGTCACTTTCGGGACAAGGGGGCACTGTCGGGGCAGAGGGGCACCGTCGGAACGGAGGGGCACTGTCGGAGCAGAGGGGCACTGTCGGAGCAGAGGGGCACTGTCGGGACAAGTGGGCACTGTCGGGACAAGGGGGCACTGTCGAGGCAGAGGGGTCACTGTCGGGACAAGGGGGCACTGTCGGGGCAGAGGGGCACCGTCGGAACGGAGGGGCACTGTCGGAGCAGAGGGGCACTGTCGGAGCAGAGGGGTACTGTCGGGGCAGACGGGCACTGTCGGGACAGAGCAGCACTGTCGGGACAAGGGGGCACTGTCGGGACAAGGGGGCACTGTCGGGACAAGGGGGCACTGTCGGGGCAGAGTGGCACTGTCGGGACAATGGGGCACTGTCGGGGCAGAGGGGCACTGTCGGGACAAGGGGGCACTGTCGGGACAAGGGGGCACTGTCGGAGCAGAGGGGCACCGTCGGAACAGAGGGAGACTCTCGGAGCAGAGGGGCACTGTCGGGACAGAGCGGCACTGTCTGGACAAGGGGGCACTGTCGGGACAAGGGGGCACTGTCGGAGCAGAGGGGCACCGTCGGAACAGAGGGACACTGTCGGAGCAGAGGGGCACTGTCGGGACAAGGGGGCACTGTCGGAGCAGAGGGTCCCTGTCAGGACAAGGGGGCACCGTCGGCACAGAGAGGGACTGTCGGGACAGAGGGACACTGTCGCGACAGTGGGACACTGTCGGGAGAGTGGGGCAGCGTCGGGACAAGGGGGCACTGTCGGGGCAGAGGGGCACTGTCGGGACAGTGGGGCACCGTCGGGGCAGAGGGGCTCCGTCGGGGCAGAGGGGCACTGTCGGGGCAGAGGGGCACTGTCGGGACAAGGGGGCACTGTCAGGACAAGGGGGCACTGTCGGGGCAGAGGGACACTGTCGGGACAAGGGGGCACTGTCGGGACAGAGGTGCACTGTCGGGGCAGAGGGGCACTGTCGGGACAAGGGGGCACTGTCAGGACAAGGGGGCACTGTCGGGGCAGAGGGGCACTGTCGGGGCAGAGGGGCACTGTCGTGGCAGAGGGGCACTGTCGGGGCAGAGGGGCACCGTCGGGACAGAGGGGCACTGTCGGGGCAGAGGGGCACTGTCGGGACAAGGGGGCACTGTCGGAGCAGAGGGGCACTGTCGGGACAAGGGGGCACTGTCGGGGCAGAGGGGCAGTGTCGGGACAAGGGGGCACCGTCGGGACAGAGAGGCACTCTCGGAGCAGAGGGGCACTGTCATGACAAGGGGGCACTGTCGGGGCAGAGGGGGCACTATCGGGACAGAGGGACACTGTCGGGACAAGGTGGCACTGTCGGGACAGTGGGGCACCGTCGGGGCAGACGGGCACCGTCGGGACAAGGGGGCACTCTCAGGACAAGGGGGCACTGTCGGAACAAGGGGGCACTGTCGGAACAAGGGGGCACTGTCAGAGCAGAGGGGCACTGTCGGGGCAGTGGGGCGCTGTCGGGACAAGGGGGCACTGTCGTGACAAGGGGGCACTGTCGGGACAGAGGGGCACGGTCGGGACAAGGGGGCACTGTCGGGGCAGAGGGGCACCGTCGGGACAAGGGGGCACTGTCGGGACAAGGGGGCACTGTCGGGACAGAGGGTCACTCTCGGGACAGAGGGGCACTGTCGGAACAAGGGGGCACTGTCGGAGCAGAGGGGCACTGTTGGGACAGAGGGGGCACTGTCGGGACAAGGGGGCACTGTCGGGGCAGAGGTGTCACTGTCGGGACAAGGGGGCACTGTCGAGGCAGAGAGGCACCGTCGGGACAAAGGGGGCACTGTCGGGGCAGAGGGGCACCGTCGGAACAGAGGGGCACTGTCGGAGCAGAGGGGCACTGTCGGAGCAGAGGGGCACTGTCGGGGCAGAGGGGCACTGTTTTGACAGAGCGGCACTGTCGGGACAAGGGGGCACTGTCGGGGCAGAGGGGCACTGTCGGGACAGTGGGGCACCGTCGGGGCAGAGGGGCACTGTCGGGATAAGGGGGCACTGTCGGGGCAGAGGGACACTGTCGGGACAGAGGGGCACTGTTGGGACAAGGGGGCACTGTCGGGGCAGAGGGGCACTGTCGGGACAGTGGGGCACCGTCGGGGCAGAGGGGCACTGTCGGGATAAGGGGGCACTGTCGGGGCAGAGGGGCACTGTCGGGACAAGGGGGCACTGTCGGTGCAGAGGGGCACTGTCGGGACAAGGGGGCACTGCCGGGGCAGAGGGACACTGTCGGGACAGAGGGGCACTGTTGGGACAAGGGGGCACTGTCGGGGCAGAGGGGCACTGTCGGGACAAGGGGGCACTGTCGGGACAAGGGGGCACTGTCGAGGCAGAGGGGTCACTGTCGGGACAAGGGGGCACTGTCGGGGCAGAGGGGCACCGTCGGAACGGAGGGGCACTGTCGGGACAAGGGGGCACTGTCAGGACAAGGGGGCACTGTCATGGCAGAGGGACACTGAGAGGGGCACTGTCGGAGCAGAGGGGCACTGTCAGGGCAGACGGGCACTGTCGGGACAGAGCGGCACTGTCGGGACAAGGGGGCACTGTCGGGGCAATGGGGCACTGTCGGGGCAGAGGGGCACTGTCGGGACAAGGGGGCACTGTCGGGACAAGGGGGCACTGTCGAGGCAGAGGGGCACTGTCGGGACAAGGGGGCACTGTCGGGGCAGAGGGGCACTGTCGGGACAAGGGGGCACTGTCGGGGCAGAGGGGCACCGTCGGAACGGAGGGGCACTGTCGGTGCAGAGGGGCACTGTCGGAGCAGAGGGGCACTGTCGGGGCAGACGGGGACTGTCGGGACAGAGCGGCACTGTCGGGCCAAGGGGGCACTGTCGGGGCAAGGGGGCACTGTCGGGGCAGAGGGGCACTGTCGGGACAAGGGGCACTGTCGGGACAAGGGGGCACTCTCGGGACAAGGGGGCACTGTCGGGGCAGAGGGGCACTGTCGGGACAAGGGGGCACTGTCGGGGCAGAGGGGCACTGTCGGGACAAGGGGCACTGTCGGGACAAGGGTGCACTGTCGGAGCAGAGGGGCACCGTCGGAACAGAGGGACACTGTCGGAGCAGAGGTGCACTGTCTGGACAGAGCGGCACTGTCTGGACAAGGGGGCACTGTCGGAGCAGAGGGTCGCTGTCAGGACAAGGGGGCACCGTCGGGACAGAGAGGCACTGTCGGGACAGAGGGACACTGTCGGGACAGTGGGGCACTGTCGGGAGAGTGGGGCAGCGTCGGGGCAGAGGGGCACTGTCGGGGCAGAGGGGCACTGTCGGGACAAGGGGGCACTGTCAGGACAAGGGGGCACTTTTGGGGCAGAGGGACACTGTCGGGACAAGGGGGCACTGTCGGGACAGAGGTGCACTGTCGGGGCAGAGGGGCACTGTCGGGGCAGGGGGGCACTGTCGGGACAAGGGGGCACTGTCAGGACAAGGGGGCACTGTCGGTGCAGAGGGGCACTGTCGGGACAAGGGGGCACTGTCGGAGCAGAGGGGCACAGTCAGGACAGAGGGGCACTGTCAGGACAAGGGGGCACTGTCGGGGCAGAGGGGCACTGTCGGGGCAGAGGGGCACTGTCGTGGCAGAGGGGCACTGTCGGGGCAGAGGGGCACCGTCGGGACATAGGGGCACTGTCGGGGCAGGGGGGCACTGTCGGGACAAGGGGGCACTGTCAGGACAAGGGGGCACTGTCGTGGCAGACGGACACTGTCGGGACAGAGGGGCACTGTCGGAGCAGAGGGGCACAGTCAGGACAAGGGGGCACTGTCGGGGCAGAGGGGCACTGTCGGGACAAGGGGGCACCGTCGGGACAGAGAGGCACTGTCGGAGCAGAGGGGCACTGTCATGACAAGGGGGCACTGTCGGGGCAGAGGGGGCACTGTCGGGACAGAGGGACACTGTCGGGACAAGGGGGCACTGTCGGGACAGTGGGGCACCGTCGGGGCAGAGGGGCACCGTCGGGACAGAGGGGCACTGTCGGGACAAGGGGGCACTCTCAGGACAAGGGGGCACTGTCGGAACAAGGGGGCACTGTCGGAGCAGAGGTGCACTGTCGGGGCAGAGGGGCGCTGTCGGGACAAGGGGGCACTGTCGGGACAAGGGGGCACTGTCGGGACAAGGGGGCACTGTCGGGACAGAGGGGCACGGTCGGGACAAGGGGGCACTGTCGGGGCAGAGGGGCACCGTCGGGACAAGTGGGCACTGTCGGGACAAGGGGGCACTGTCGGGACAGAGGGTCACTGTCGGGACAGAGGGGCACTGTCGGAACAAGGGGCCACTGTCGGAGCAGAGGGGCACTGTTGGGACAGAGGGGGCACTGTCGGAACAAGGGGGCACTGTCGGGGCAGAGGTGTCACTGTCGGGACAAGGGGGCACTGTCGAGGCAGAGAGGCACCGTCGGGACAAAGGGGGCACTGTCGGGGCAGAGGGGCACTGTCGGGGCAGAGGGGCACTGTCGGGACAGAGCGGCACTGTTGGGACAAGGGGGCACTGTCGGGGCAGAGGGGCACTGTCGGGACAGTGGGGCACCGTCGGGGCAGAGGGGCACTGTCGGGATAAGGGGGCACTGTCGGGGCAGAGGGGCACTGTCGGGACAAGGGGGCACTGTCGGTGCAGAGGGGCACTGTCGGGACAAGGGGGCACTGTCGGGGCAGAGGGAAGCTGTCGGGACAGAGGGGCACTGTTGGGACAAGGGGGCACTGTCGGGACAAGGGGGCACTGTCGAGGCAGAGGGGTCACTTTCGGGACAAGGGGGCACTGTCGGGGCAGAGGGGCACCGTCGGAACGGAGGGGCACTGTCGGAGCAGAGGGGCACTGTCGGAGCAGAGGGGCACTGTCGGGACAAGTGGGCACTGTCGGGACAAGGGGGCACTGTCGAGGCAGAGGGGTCACTGTCGGGACAAGGGGGCACTGTCGGGGCAGAGGGGCACCGTCGGAACGGAGGGGCACTGTCGGAGCAGAGGGGCACTGTCGGAGCAGAGGGGTACTGTCGGGGCAGACGGGCACTGTCGGGACAGAGCAGCACTGTCGGGACAAGGGGGCACTGTCGGGACAAGGGGGCACTGTCGGGACAAGGGGGCACTGTCGGGGCAGAGGGGCACTGTCGGGACAATGGGGCACTGTCGGGGCAGAGGGGCACTGTCGGGACAAGGGGGCACTGTCGGGACAAGGGGGCACTGTCGGAGCAGAGGGGCACCGTCGGAACAGAGGGACACTCTCGGAGCAGAGGGGCACTGTCGGGACAGAGCGGCACTGTCTGGACAAGGGGGCACTGTCGGGACAAGGGGGCACTGTCGGAGCAGAGGGGCACCGTCGGAACAGAGGGACACTGTCGGAGCAGAGGGGCACTGTCGGGACAAGGGGGCACTGTCGGAGCAGAGGGTCCCTGTCAGGACAAGGGGGCACCGTCGGGACAGAGAGGGACTGTCGGGACAGAGGGACACTGTCGCGACAGTGGGACACTGTCGGGAGAGTGGGGCAGCGTCGGGGCAGAGGGGCTCCGTCGGGGCAGAGGGGCACTGTCGGGGCAGAGGGGCACTGTCGGGACAAGGGGGCACTGTCAGGACAAGGGGGCACTGTCGGGGCAGAGGGACACTGTCGGGACAAGGGGGCACTGTCGGGACAGAGGTGCACTGTCGGGGCAGAGGGGCACTGTCGGGACAAGGGGGCACTGTCAGGACAAGGGGGCACTGTCGGGGCAGAGGGGCACTGTCGGGGCAGAGGGGCACTGTCGTGGCAGAGGGGCACTGTCGGGGCAGAGGGGCACCGTCGGGACAGAGGGGCACTGTCGGGGCAGAGGGGCACTGTCGGGACAAGGGGGCACTGTCGGAGCAGAGGGGCACTGTCGGGACAAGGGGGCACTGTCGGGGCAGAGGGGCAGTGTCGGGACAAGGGGGCACCGTCGGGACAGAGAGGCACTCTCGGAGCAGAGGGGCACTGTCATGACAAGGGGGCACTGTCGGGGCAGAGGGGGCACTATCGGGACAGAGGGACACTGTCGGGACAAGGTGGCACTGTCGGGACAGTGGGGCACCGTCGGGGCAGACGGGCACCGTCGGGACAAGGGGGCACTCTCAGGACAAGGGGGCACTGTCGGAACAAGGGGGCACTGTCGGAACAAGGGGGCACTGTCAGAGCAGAGGGGCACTGTCGGGGCAGTGGGGCGCTGTCGGGACAAGGGGGCACTGTCGGGACAAGGGTGCACTGTCGGGACAGAGGGGCACTGTCGGGACAAGGGGGCACTGTCGGGACAAGGGGGCACTGTCGGGACAGAGGGGCACGGTCGGGACAAGGGGGCACTGTCGGGGCAGAGGGGCACCGTCGGGACAAGGGGGCACTGTCGGGACAAGGGGGCACTGTCGGGACAGAGGGTCACTCTCGGGACAGAGGGGCACTGTCGGAACAAGGGGGCACTGTCGGAGCAGAGGGGCACTGTTGGGACAGAGGGGGCACTGTCGGGACAAGGGGGCACTGTCGGGGCAGAGGTGTCACTGTCGGGACAAGGGGGCACTGTCGAGGCAGAGAGGCACCGTCGGGACAAAGGGGGCACTGTCGGGGCAGAGGGGCACCGTCGGAACAGAGGGGCACTGTCGGAGCAGAGGGGCACTGTCGGAGCAGAGGGGCACTGTCGGGGCAGAGGGGCACTGTTTTGACAGAGCGGCACTGTCGGGACAAGGGGGCACTGTCGGGGCAGAGGGGCACTGTCGGGACAGTGGGGCACCGTCGGGGCAGAGGGGCACTGTCGGGATAAGGGGGCACTGTCGGGGCAGAGGGACACTGTCGGGACAGAGGGGCACTGTTGGGACAAGGGGGCACTGTCGGGGCAGAGGGGCACTGTCGGGACAGTGGGGCACCGTCGGGGCAGAGGGGCACTGTCGGGATAAGGGGGCACTGTCGGGGCAGAGGGGCACTGTCGGGACAAGGGGGCACTGTCGGTGCAGAGGGGCACTGTCGGGACAAGGGGGCACTGCCGGGGCAGAGGGACACTGTCGGGACAGAGGGGCACTGTTGGGACAAGGGGGCACTGTCGGGGCAGAGGGGCACTGTCGGGACAAGGGGGCACTGTCGGGACAAGGGGGCACTGTCGAGGCAGAGGGGTCACTGTCGGGACAAGGGGGCACTGTCGGGGCAGAGGGGCACCGTCGGAACGGAGGGGCACTGTCGGGACAAGGGGGCACTGTCAGGACAAGGGGGCACTGTCATGGCAGAGGGACACTGAGTGGGGCACTGTCGGAGCAGAGGGGCACTGTCGGAGCAGAGGGGCACTGTTGGGACTGAGGAGGCATTGTCGGGACAAGGGGGCACTGTCGGGACAAGGGGGCACTGTCGGAGCAGAGGGGCACTGTTGGGACAGAGGGGGCATTGTCGGGACAAGGGTGCACTGTCGGGACAAGGGGGCACTGTCGGAGCAGAAGGGGCACTGTCGGGAGAGAGGGGCACTGTCGCTACAGAGGGGCACTGTCGGAGCAGAGGGGCACTGTTGGGACAGAGGGGGCAGTGTCGGGACAAGGGGGCACTGTCGGGGCAGAGGGGCACCGTCGGAACGGAGGGGCACTGTCGGAGCAGAGGGGCACTGTCGGAGCAGAGGGGCACTGTCGGGGCAGACGGGCACTGTCGGGACAGAGCGGCACTGTCGGGACAAGGGGGCACTGTCGGGGCAAGGGGGCACTGTCGGGGCAGAGGTGCACTGTCGGGACAAGGGGGCACTGTCGGGACAAGGGGGCACTGTCGGGACAAGGGGGCACTGTCGGGGCAGAGGGGCACTGTCGGGACAAGGGGGCACTGTTGGGGCAGAGGGGCACTGTCGGGACAAGGGGGCACTGTCGGGACAAGGGGGCACTGTCGGAGCAGAGGGGCACCGTCGGAACAGAGGGACACTGTCGGAGCAGAGGGGCACTGTCGGGACAGAGCGGCACTGTCTGGACAAGGAGGCACTGTCGGAGCAGAGGGGCACTGTCGGGACAAGGGGGCACTGTCGGAGCAGAGGGTCCCTGTCAGGACAAGGGGGCACCGTCGGGACAGAGAGGCACTGTCGGGACAGAGGGACACTGTCGGGATAGTGGGGCACTGTCGGGAGAGTGGGGCAGCGTCGGGGCAGAGGGGCTCCGTCGGGGCAGACGGGCACTGTCGGGGCAGAGGGGCACTGTCGGGACAAGGGGGCACTGTCAGGACAAGGGGGCACTGTCGGGGCAGAGGGACTCTGTCGGGACAAGGGGGCACTGTCGGGACAGAGGTGCACTGTCGGGGCAGAGGGGCACTGTCGGGACAAGGGGGCACTGTCAGGACAAGGGGGCACTGTCGGGGCAGAGGGGCACTGTCGGGGCAGAGGGGCACTGTCGTGGCAGAGGGGCACTGTCGGGGCAGAGGGGCACCGTCGGGACAGAGGGGCACTGTCGGGGCAGAGGGGCACTGTCGGGACAAGGGGGCACTGTCAGGACAAGGGGGCACTGTCGTGGCAGAGGGACACTGTCGGGACAGAGAGGCACTGTCAGAGCAGAGGGGCACTGTCAGGACAAGGGGGCACTGTCGGGGCAGAGGGGGCACTGTCGGGACAGTGGGGCACCGTCGGGGCAGAGGGGCACCGTCGGGACAGAGGGGCACTGTCGGGACAAGCGGGCACTGTCAGGACAAGGGGGCACTGTCGGAACAAGGGGGCACTGTCGGAGCAGAGGGGCACAGTCGTGACAGAGGGGCGCTGTCGGGACAAGGGGGCACTGTCGGGACAAGGGGGCACTGTCGGGACAAGGGGGCACTGTCGGGACAGAGGGGCATGGTCGGGACAAGGGGGCACTGTCGGGGCAGAGGGGCACCGTCGGGACAAGGGGGCACTGTCGGGACAAGGGGGCACCGTCGGGACAAGGGGGCACCGTCGGGACAAGGGGGCACTTTCGGGACAAGGGGGCACTGTCGGGACAGAGGGACACTTTCGGGACAAGGGGGCACTGTCGGGACAAGGGGGCACTGTCAGAACAGAGGGACACTGTCGGAACAAGGGGGCACTGTCGGGGCAGAGGGGCACCGTCGGGACAAGGGGGCACTGTCGGGACAAGGGGGCACTGTCGGGACAGAGGGTCACTGTCGGGACAGAGGGGCACTGTCGGAACAAGGGGGCACTGTCGGAGCAGAGGGGCACTGTTGGGACAGAGGGGGCACTGTCAGGACAAGGGGGCACTGTCGGAACGAGGGGGCACTGTCGGAGCAGAGGGGCACAGTCGTGACAGAGGGGCGCTGTCGGGACAAGGGGGCACTGTCGGGACAAGGGGGCACTGTCGGGACAAGGGGGCACTGTCGGGACAGAGGGGCATGGTCGGGACAAGGGGGCACTGTCGGGGCAGAGGGGCACCGTCGGGACAAGGGGGCACTGTCGGGACAAGGGGGCACTGTCGGGACAGAGGGTCACTGTCGGGACAGAGGGGCACTGTCGGAACAAGGGGGCACTGTCGGAGCAGAGGGGCACTGTTGAGACAGAGGGGGCACTGTCGGGACAAGGGGGCACTGTCGGGGCAGAGGTGTCACTATCGGGACAAGGGGGCACTGTCGAGGCAGAGGGGCACCATCGGGACAAAGGGGGCACTGTCGGGGCAGAGGGGCACCGTCGGAACAGAGGGGCACTGTCGGAGCAGAGGGGCAATGTCGGGGCAGACGGGCACTGTCGGGACAGAGCGGCACTGTCGGGACAAGGGGGCACTGTCGGGGCAGAGGGGCACTGTCGGGACAGTGGGGCACCGTCGGGACAGAGGGGCACTGTCGGGATAAGGGGGCACTGTCGGGGCAGAGGGGCACTGTCGGGACAAGGGGGCACTGTCGGTGCAGAGGGGCACTGTCGGGACAAGGGGGCACTGTCGGGGCAGAGGGACACTGTCGGGACAGAGGGGCACTGTTGGGACAAGGGGGCACTGTCGGGGCAGAGGGGCACTGTCGGGACAAGGGGGCACTGTCGGGACAAGGGGGCACTGTCGAGGCAGAGGGGTCACTGTCGGGACAAGGGGGCACTGTCGGGGCAGAGGGGCACCGTCGGAACGGAGGGGCACTGTCGGGACAAGGGGGCACTGTCAGGACAAGGGGGCACTGTCGTGGCAGAGGGACACTGAGAGGGGCACTGTCGGAGCAGAGGGGCACTGTCAGGGCAGACGGGCACTGTCGGGACAGAGCGGCACTGTCGGGACAAGGGGGCACTGTCGGGGCAAGGGGCACTGTCGGGGCAGAGGGGCACTGTCGGGACAAGGGGGCACTGTCGGGACAAGGGGGCACTGTCGAGGCAGAGGGGCACTGTCGGGACAAGGGGGCACTGTCGGGGCAGAGGGGCACTGTCGGGACAAGGGGGCACTGTCGGGGCAGAGGGGCACCGTCGGAACGGAGGGGCACTGTCGGAGCAGAGGGGCACTGTCGGAGCAGAGGGGCACTGTCGGGGCAGACGGGCAATGTCGGGACAGAGCGGCACTGTCGGGACAAGGGGGCACTGTCGGGGCAAGGGGGCACTGTCGGGGCAGAGGGGCACTGTCGGGACAAGGGGCACTGTCGGGACAAGTGGGCACTCTCGGGACAAGGGGGCACTGTCGGAGCAGAGGGGCACTGTCGGGACAAGTGGGCACTGTCGGATCAGAGGGTCGCTGTCAGGACAAGGGGGCACCGTCGGGACAGAGAGGCACTGTCGGGACAGAGGGACACTGTCGGGACAGTGGGGCACTGTCGGGAGAGTGGGGCAGCGTCGGGGCAGAGGGGCACTGTCGGGGCAGAGGGGCACTGTCGGGACAAGGGGGCACTGTCAGGACAAGGGGGCACTTTTGGGGCAGAGGGACACTGTCGGGACAAGGGGGCACTGTCGGGGCAGAGCGGCACTGTCGGGGCAGAGGGGCACTGTCGTGGCAGAGGGGCACTGTCGGGGCAGAGGGGCACCGTCGGGACAGAGGGGCACTGTCGGGGCAGGGGGGCACTGTCGGGACAAGGGGGCACTGTCAGGACAAGGGGGCACTGTCGTGGCAGACGGACACTGTCGGGACAGAGGGGCACTGTCGGAGCAGAGGGGCACTGTCAGGACAAGGGGGCACTGTCGGGGCAGAGGGGCACTGTCGGGACAAGGGGGCACCGTCGGGACAGAGAGGCACTCTCAGGACAAGGGGGCACTGTCGGAACAAGGGGGCACTGTCGGAGCAGAGGTGCACTGTCGGGGCAGAGGGGCGCTGTCGGGACAAGGGGGCACTGTCGGGACAAGGGGGCACTGTCGGGTCAAGGGGGCACTGTCGGGACAGAGGGGCACGGTCGGGACAAGGGGGCACTGTCGGGGCAGAGGGGCACCGTCTGGACAAGTGGGCACTGTCGGGACAAGGGGGCACTGTCGGGACAGAGGGTCACTGTCGGGACAGAGGGGCACTGTCGGAACAAGGGGCCACTGTCGGAGCAGAGGGGCACTGTTGGGACAGAGGGGGCACTGTCGGAACAAGGGGGCACTGTCGGGGCAGAGGGGTACTGTCGGGACAGTGGGGCACCGTCGGGTCAGAGGGGCACTGTCGGGATAAGGGGGCACTGTCGGGGCAGAGGAGCACTGTCGGGACAAGGGGGCACTGTCGATGCAGAGGGGCACTGTCGGGACAAGGGGGCACTGTCGGGGCAGAGGGACACTGTCGGGACAGAGGGGCACTGTTGGAACAAGGGGGCACTGTCGGGACAAGGGGGCACTGTCGAGGCAGAGGGGTCACTTTCGGGACAAGGGGGCACTGTCGGGGCAGAGGGGCACCGTCGGAACGGAGGGGCACTGTCGGAGCAGAGGGGCACTGTCGGAGCAGAGGGGCACTGTCGGGACAAGGGGGCACTGTCGGGACAAGGGGGCACTGTCGAGGCAGAGGGGTCACTGTCGGGACAAGGGGGCACTGTCGGGGCAGAGGGGCACCGTCGGAACGGAGGGGCACTGTCGGAGCAGAGGGGCACTGTCGGAGCAGAGGGGCACTGTCGGGGCAGACGGGCACTGTCGGGACAGAGCAGCACTGTCGGGACAAGGGGGCACTGTCGGGGCAAGGGGGCACTGTCGGGGCAGAGGGGCACTGTCGGGACAAGGGGGCACTGTCGGGACAAGGGGGCACTGTCGGGACAAGGGGGCACTGTCGGGGCAGAGGGGCACTGTCGGGACAAGGGGGCACTGTCGGGGCAGAGGGGCACTGTCGGGACAAGGGGGCACTGTCGGGACAAGGGGGCACTGTCGGAGCAGAGGGGCACCGTCGGAACAGAGGGTCACTGTCGGAGCAGAGGGGCACTGTCGGGACAGAGCGGCACTGTCTGGACAAGGGGGCACTGTCGGGACAAGGGGGCACTGTCGGAGCAGAGGGGCACCGTCGGAACAGAGGGACACTGTCGGAGCAGAGGGGCACTGTCGGGACAAGGGGGCACTGTCGGAGCAGAGGGTCCCTGTCAGGACAAGGGGGCACCGTCGGGACAGAGAGGCACTGTCGGGACAGAGGGACACTGTCGGGACAGTGGGGCACTGTCGGGAGAGTGGGGCAGCGTCGGGGCAGAGGGGCTCCGTCGGGGCAGAGGGGCACTGTCGGGGCAGAGGAGCACTGTCGGGACAAGGGAGCACTGTCAGGACAAGGGGGCACTGTCGGGGCAGAGGGACACTGTCGGGACAAGGGGGCACTGTCGGGACAGAGGTGCACTGTCGGGGCAGAGGGGCACTGTCGGGACAAGGGGGCACTGTCAGGACAAGGGGGCACTGTCGGGGCAGAGGGGCACTGTCGGGGCAGAGGGGCACTGTCGTGGCAGAGGGGCACTGTCGGGGCAGAGGGGCACCGTCGGGACAGAGGGGCACTGTCGGGGCAGAGGGGCACTGTCGGGACAAGGGGGCACTGTCGGAGCAGAGGGGCACTGTCGGGACAAGGGGGCACTGTCGGGGCAGAGGGGCAGTTTCGGGACAAGGGGGCACCGTCGGGACAGAGAGGCACTCTCGGAGCAGAGGGGCACTGTCATGACAAGGGGGCACTGTCGGGGCAGAGGGGGCACTGTCGGGACAGAGGGACACTGTCGGGACAAGGTGGCACTGTCGGGACAGTGGGGCACCGTCGGGGCAGAGGGGCACCGTCGGGACAAGGGGGCACTCTCAGGACAAGGGGGCACTGTCGGAACAAGGGGGCACTGTCGGAACAAGGGGGCACTGTCAGAGCAGAGGGGCACTGTCGGGGCAGTGGGGCGCTGTCGGGACAAGGGGGCACTGTCGTGACAAGGGGGCACTGTCGGGACAAGGTGGCACTGTCGGGACAGAGGGGCACTGTCGGGACAAGGGGGCACTGTCGGGACAAGGGGGCACTGTCGGGACAGAGGGGCACGGTCGGGACAAGGGGGCACTGTCGGGGCAGAGGGGCACCGTCGGGACAAGGGGGCACTGTCGGGACAAGGGGGCACTGTCGGGACAGAGGGTCACTCTCGGGACAGAGGGGCACTGTCGGAACAAGGGGGCACTGTCGGAGCAGAGGGGCACTGTTGGGACAGAGGGGGCACTGTCGGGACAAGGGGGCACTGTCGGGGCAGAGGTGTCACTGTCGGGACAAGGGGGCACTGTCGAGGCAGAGAGGCACCGTCGGGACAAAGGGGGCACTGTCGGGGCAGAGGGGCACCGTCGGAACAGAGGGGCACTGTCGGAGCAGAGGGGCACTGTCGGAACAGAGGGACACTGTCGGAGCAGAGGGGCACTGTCGGGACAAGGGGGCACTGTCGGAGCAGAGGGTCCCTGTCAGGACAAGGGGGCACCGTCGGGACAGAGAGGCACTGTCGGGACAGAGGGACACTGTCGGGGCAGAGGGGCTCCGTCGGGGCAGACGGGCACTGTCGGGGCAGAGGGGCACTGTCGGGACAAGGGGGCACTGTCGGGACAGAGGTGCACTGTCGGGGCAGAGGGGCACTGTCGGGACAAGGGGGCACTGTCAGGACAAGGGGGCACTGTCGGGGCAGAGGGGCACTGTCGGGGCAGAGGGGCACTGTCGTGGCAGAGGGGCACTGTCGGGGCAGAGGGGCACCGTCGGGACAGAGGGGCACTGTCGGGGCAGAGGGGCACTGTCGGGACAAGGGGGCACTGTCGGAGCAGAGGGGCACTGTCGGGACAAGGGGGCACTGTCGGGGCAGAGGGGCAGTGTCGGGACAAGGGGGCACCGTCGGGACAGAGAGGCACTCTCGGAGCAGAGGGGCACTGTCATGACAAGGGGGCACTGTCGGGGCAGAGGGGGCACTGTCGGGACAGAGGGACACTGTCGGGACAAGGTGGCACTGTCGGGACAGTGGGGCACCGTCGGGGCAGAGGGGCACCGTCGGGACAAGGGGGCACTCTCAGGACAAGGGGGCACTGTCGGAACAAGGGGGCACTGTCGGAACAAGGGGGCACTGTCAGAGCAGAGGGGCACTGTCGGGGCAGTGGGGCGCTGTCGGGACAAGGGGGCACTGTCGTGACAAGGGGGCACTGTCGGGACAAGGGGGCACTGTCGGGACAGAGGGGCACTGTCGGGACAAGGGGGCACTGTCGGGACAAGGGGGCACTGTCGGGACAGAGGGGCACGGTCGGGACAAGGGGGCACTGTCGGGGCAGAGGGGCACCGTCGGGACAAGAGGGCACTGTCGGGACAAGGGGGCACTGTCGGGACAGAGGGTCACTCTCGGGACAGAGGGGCACTGTCGGAACAAGGGGGCACTGTCGGAGCAGAGGGGCACTGTTGGGACAGAGGGGGCACTGTCGGGACAAGGGGGCACTGTCGGGGCAGAGAGGCACCGTCGGGACAAAGGGGGCACTGTCGGGGCAGAGGGGCACCGTCGGAACAGAGGGGCACTGTCGGAGCAGAGGGGCACTGTCGGAGCAGAGGGGCACTGTCGGGGCAGAGGGGCACTGTTTTGACAGAGCGGCACTGTCGGGACAAGGGGGCACTGTCGAGGCAGAGAGGCACCGTCGGGACAAAGGGGGCACTGTCGGGGCAGAGGGGCACCGTCGGAACAGAGGGGCACTGTCGGAGCAGAGGGGCACTGTCGGAGCAGAGGGGCACTGTCGGGGCAGAGGGGCACTGTTTTGACAGAGCGGCACTGTCGGGACAAGGGGGCACTGTCGGGGCAGAGGGGCACTGTCGGAACAGTGGGGCACCGTCGGGGCAGAGGGGCACTGTCGGGATAAGGGGGCACTGTCGGGGCAGAGGGACACTGTCGGGACAGAGGGGCACTCTCGGGACAGAGGGGCACTGTCGGAACAAGGGGGCACTGTCGGAGCAGAGGGGCACTGTTGGGACAGAGGGGGCACTGTCGGGACAAGGGGGCACTGTCGGGGCAGAGAGGCACCGTCGGGACAAAGGGGGCACTGTCGGGGCAGAGGGGCACCGTCGGAACAGAGGGGCACTGTCGGAGCAGAGGGGCACTGTCGGAGCAGAGGGGCACTGTCGGGGCAGAGGGGCACTGTTTTGACAGAGCGGCACTGTCGGGACAAGGGGGCACTGTCGAGGCAGAGAGGCACCGTCGGGACAAAGGGGGCACTGTCGGGGCAGAGGGGCACCGTCGGAACAGAGGGGCACTGTCGGAGCAGAGGGGCACTGTCGGAGCAGAGGGGCACTGTCGGGGCAGAGGGGCACTGTTTTGACAGAGCGGCACTGTCGGCACAAGGGGGCACTGTCGGGGCAGAGGGGCACTGTCGGGACAGTGGGGCACCGTCAGGGCAGAGGGGCACTGTCGGGATAAGGGGGCACTGTCGGGGCAGAGGGACACTGTCGGGACAGAGGGGCACTGTTGGGACAAGGGGGCACTGTCGGGGCAGAGGGGCACTGTCGGGACAAGGGGGCACCGTCGGGGCAGAGGGGCACTGTCGGGACAAGGGGGCACTGTCGGGGCAGAGGGACACTGTCGGGACAGAGGGGCACTGTTGGGACAAGGGGGCACTGTCGGAACAAGGGGGCACTGTCGGGACAAGGGGGCACTGTCGGGGCAGAGGGGCACTGTCGGTACAAGGGGGCACTGTGGGGGCAGAGGGACACTGTCGGGACAGAGGGGCACTGTTGGGACAAGGGGGCACTGTCGGGGCAGAGGGGCACTGTCGGGACAAGGGGGCACTGTCAGGACAAGGGGGCACTGTCGGGACAAGGAGGGACTGTCGGGGCAGAGGGGCACTGTCAGGACAAGGGGGCACTGTCGGGACAAGTGGGCACTGTCGGGGCAGAGGGGCACTGTCGGGACAGAGGGAGACTGTCGGGACAAGGGGGCACCGTCGGGGCAGAGGGGCACCGTCGGGACAGAGGGGCACTGTCGGGGCAGAGGGGCACCGTCGGGACAAGGGGGCACTGTCGGGACAAGGGGGAACTGTCAGGACAAGGGGGAACTGTCAGGACAAGGGGGCACTGTCGGAGCAGAGGGGCACTGTCGGGACAGAGGGGCACGGTCGGGACAAGGGGGCACTGTCGGGACAGAGGGTCACTGTCGGAGCAGAGGGACACTGTCAGGACAAGGGGGCACTGTCGGGACAAGGGGCACTGTCGGAGCAGAGGGGCACCGTCAGAACAGAGGGACACTGTCGGAGCAGAGGGGCACTGTCGGGACAGAGTGGCACAGTCTGGACAAGGGGGCACTGTCGGAGCAGAGGGGCACTGTCGGGACAATGGGGCACTGTCGGAGCAGAGGGGGCACTGTCGGGAGAGAGGGGCACTGTCGCTACAGAGGGGCACTGTCGGAACAAGGGGGCACTGTCGGAGCAGAGGGGCACTGTTGGGACAGAGGGGCACTTTCGGAACAAGGGGGCACTGTCGGGACAAGGGGGCACTGTCGAGGCAGAGAGGTCACTGTCGGGACAAGGGGGCACTGCCGGGGCAGAGGGGCACCGTCGGTACAGAGGGGCACTGTCGGAGCAGAGGGGCACTGTCGGAGCAGAGGGGCAATGTCGGGGCAGACGGGCACTGTCGGGACAGAGCGGCACTGTCGGGACAAGGGGGCACTGTCGGGGCAGAGGGGCACTGTCGGGACAGTGGGGCACCGTCGGGGCAGAGGGGCACTGTCGGGATAAGGGGGCACTGTCGGGGCACAGGGGCACTGTCGGGACAAAGCGGCACTGTCGGGGCAGAGGGGCACTGTCAGGACAAGGGGGCACTGTCGGGACAAGGGGGCACTGTCGGGGCAGAGGGGCACTGTCGGGACAGAGCGGCACTGTTGGGACAAGGGGGCACTGTCGGGGCAGAGGGGCACTGTCGGGACAGTGGGGCACCGTCGGGGCAGAGGGGCACTGTCGGGATAAGGGGGCACTGTCGGGGCAGAGGGGCACTGTCGGTACAAGGGGGCACTGTGGGGGCAGAGGGACACTGTCGGGACAGAGGGGCACTGTTGGGACAAGGGGGCACTGTCGGGGCAGAGGGGCACTGTCGGGACAAGGGGGCACTGTCAGGACAAGGGGGCACTGTCGGGACAAGGAGGGACTGTCGGGGCAGAGGGGCACTGTCAGGACAAGGGGGCACTGTCGGGACAAGTGGGCACTGTCGGGGCAGAGGGGCACTGTCGGGACAGAGGGAGACTGTCGGGACAAGGGGGCACCGTCGGGGCAGAGGGGCACCGTCGGGACAGAGGGGCACTGTCGGGGCAGAGGGGCACCGTCGGGACAAGGGGGCACTGTCGGGACAAGGGGGAACTGTCAGGACAAGGGGGAACTGTCAGGACAAGGGGGCACTGTCGGAGCAGAGGGGCACTGTCGGGACAGAGGGGCACGGTCGGGACAAGGGGGCACTGTCGGGACAGAGGGTCACTGTCGGAGCAGAGGGACACTGTCAGGACAAGGGGGCACTGTCGGGACAAGGGGCACTGTCGGAGCAGAGGGGCACCGTCAGAACAGAGGGACACTGTCGGAGCAGAGGGGCACTGTCGGGACAGAGTGGCACAGTCTGGACAAGGGGGCACTGTCGGAGCAGAGGGGCACTGTCGGGACAATGGGGCACTGTCGGAGCAGAGGGGGCACTGTCGGGAGAGAGGGGCACTGTCGCTACAGAGGGGCACTGTCGGAACAAGGGGGCACTGTCGGAGCAGAGGGGCACTGTTGGGACAGAGGGGCACTTTCGGAACAAGGGGGCACTGTCGGGACAAGGGGGCACTGTCGAGGCAGAGAGGTCACTGTCGGGACAAGGGGGCACTGCCGGGGCAGAGGGGCACCGTCGGTACAGAGGGGCACTGTCGGAGCAGAGGGGCACTGTCGGAGCAGAGGGGCAATGTCGGGGCAGACGGGCACTGTCGGGACAGAGCGGCACTGTCGGGACAAGGGGGCACTGTCGGGGCAGAGGGGCACTGTCGGGACAGTGGGGCACCGTCGGGGCAGAGGGGCACTGTCGGGATAAGGGGGCACTGTCGGGGCACAGGGGCACTGTCGGGACAAAGCGGCACTGTCGGGGCAGAGGGGCACTGTCAGGACAAGGGGGCACTGTCGGGACAAGGGGGCACTGTCGGGGCAGAGGGGGCACTGTCAGGACAGAGGGACACTGTCGGGACAAGGGGGCACCGTCGGGGCAGAGGGGCACCGTCGGGACACAGGGGCACTGTCGGGACAGAGGGGCACCGTCGGGACAAGGGGGCACTGTCGGGACTAGGGGGCACTGTAAGGACAAGGGGGCACTGTCGGAACAAGGGGGCACTGTCGGTGCAGAGGGGCACTGTCGTGACAGAGGGGCACTGTCGTGACAGAGGGGCGCTGTCGAGACAAGGGGGCACTGTCGGAACAAGGGGGCACTGTCGGAGCAGAGGGGCACTGACGGGACAGAGGGGCACGGTCGGGACAAGGGGGCACTGTCGGGACAGAGGGTCACTGTCGGAGCAGAGGGACACTGTCGGGACAAGGGGGCACTGTCGGGACAAGGGGGCACTGTCGGAGCAGAGGGGCACCGTCAGAACAGAGGGACACTGTCGGAGCAGAGGCGCACTGTCGGGACAGAGCGGCACAGTCTGGAGAAGGGGGCACTGTCGGAGCAGAGGGGCACTGGTGGGACAGAGGGGGCACTGTCGGGACAAGGGGGCACTGTCGGGGCAGAGGGGCACCGTCGGGACAAAGGGGCACTGTCGGAACAAGTGGGCACTGTCGGGACAAGGGGGCACTGTCGAGGCAGAGGGGCACCGTCGGAACGGAGGGGCACTTTCGGAGCAGAGGGGGACTGTCGGGACAAGGGGGCACTGTCGGGGCAGAGGGGCACCGTCGGAACCGAGGGGCACTGTCGGAGCAGAGGGGCACTGTCGGGGCAAGGGGGCACTGTCGGGGCAGAGGGGCACTGTCGGGACAAGGGGGCACTGTCGGGACAAGGGGGCACTGTCGGGACAAGGGGGCACTGTCGGGGCAGAGGGGCACTGTCGGGACAAGGGGGCACTTTCGGGGCAGAGGGGCACTGTCGGGACAAGGGGGCACTGTCGGGACAGAGGGTCACTGTCAGAGCAGAGGGGCACTGTCGGGACAGAGGGGCACCGTCGGGACAAGGGGGCACTGTCGGGGCAGAGGGGCACCGTCGGAACAGAGGGGCACTGTCGGGGCAGAGGGGCACTGTCGGAGCAGAGGGGCACTGTCGGGACAAGGGGCACTGTCGGAGCAGAGGGGCACTGTCGGGACAAGGGGGCACTGTCGGGGCAGAGGGGCACTGTCGGAGCAGAGGGGCACTGTTGGGACAAGGGGCACTGTCGGAGCAGTGGGGCACTGTCGGGGCAGAGGGGCACTGTCGGGACAAGGGGGCACTGTCGGGGCAGAGGGCACTGTCGGGACAAGGGGGCACTGTCGGGGCAGAGGGGCACTGTCGGTACAAGAGGGCAATGTCGGGACAAGGGGGCACTGTCGGGGCAGAGGGGGCACTGTCGCGACAGAGGGACGCTGTCGGGACAAGGGGCACTGTCGGGACAGTGGGGCACCGTCGGGGCAGAGGGGCACTGTCGGGACAGTGGGGCACCGTCGGGGCAGAGGGGCACCGTCGAGACAGAGGGTCACTGTCGGAACAAGGGGGCACTGTCGGGACAAGGGGGCACTGTCGAGGCAGAGAGGTCACTGTCGGGACAAGGGGGCACTGCCGGGGCAGAGGGGCACCGTCGGTACAGAGGGGCACTGTCGGAGCAGAGGGGCACTGTCGGAGCAGAGGGGCAATGTCGGGGCAGACGGGCACTGTCGGGACAGAGCGGCACTGTCGGGACAAGGGGGCACTGTCGGGGCAGAGGGGCACTGTCGGGACAGTGGGGCACCGTCGGGGCAGAGGGGCACTGTCGGGATAAGGGGGCACTGTCGGGGCACAGGGGCACTGTCGGGACAAAGCGGCACTGTCGGGGCAGAGGGGCACTGTCAGGACAAGGGGGCACTGTCGGGACAAGGGGGCACTGTCGGGGCAGAGGGGGCACTGTCAGGACAGAGGGACACTGTCGGGACAAGGGGGCACCGTCGGGGCAGAGGGGCACCGTCGGGACACAGGGGCACTGTCGGGACAGAGGGGCACCGTCGGGACAAGGGGGCACTGTCGGGACTAGGGGGCACTGTAAGGACAAGGGGGCACTGTCGGAACAAGGGGGCACTGTCGGTGCAGAGGGGCACTGTCGTGACAGAGGGGCACTGTCGTGACAGAGGGGCGCTGTCGAGACAAGGGGGCACTGTCGGAACAAGGGGGCACTGTCGGAGCAGAGGGGCACTGACGGGACAGAGGGGCACGGTCGGGACAAGGGGGCACTGTCGGGACAGAGGGTCACTGTCGGAGCAGAGGGACACTGTCGGGACAAGGGGGCACTGTCGGGACAAGGGGGCACTGTCGGAGCAGAGGGGCACCGTCAGAACAGAGGGACACTGTCGGAGCAGAGGCGCACTGTCGGGACAGAGCGGCACAGTCTGGAGAAGGGGGCACTGTCGGAGCAGAGGGGCACTGGTGGGACAGAGGGGGCACTGTCGGGACAAGGGGGCACTGTCGGGGCAGAGGGGCACCGTCGGGACAAAGGGGCACTGTCGGAACAAGTGGGCACTGTCGGGACAAGGGGGCACTGTCGAGGCAGAGGGGCACCGTCGGAACGGAGGGGCACTTTCGGAGCAGAGGGGGACTGTCGGGACAAGGGGGCACTGTCGGGGCAGAGGGGCACCGTCGGAACCGAGGGGCACTGTCGGAGCAGAGGGGCACTGTCGGGGCAAGGGGGCACTGTCGGGGCAGAGGGGCACTGTCGGGACAAGGGGGCACTGTCGGGACAAGGGGGCACTGTCGGGACAAGGGGGCACTGTCGGGGCAGAGGGGCACTGTCGGGACAAGGGGGCACTTTCGGGGCAGAGGGGCACTGTCGGGACAAGGGGGCACTGTCGGGACAGAGGGTCACTGTCAGAGCAGAGGGGCACTGTCGGGACAGAGGGGCACCGTCGGGACAAGGGGGCACTGTCGGGGCAGAGGGGCACCGTCGGAACAGAGGGGCACTGTCGGGGCAGAGGGGCACTGTCGGAGCAGAGGGGCACTGTCGGGACAAGGGGCACTGTCGGAGCAGAGGGGCACTGTCGGGACAAGGGGGCACTGTCGGGGCAGAGGGGCACTGTCGGAGCAGAGGGGCACTGTTGGGACAAGGGGCACTGTCGGAGCAGTGGGGCACTGTCGGGGCAGAGGGGCACTGTCGGGACAAGGGGGCACTGTCGGGGCAGAGGGCACTGTCGGGACAAGGGGGCACTGTCGGGGCAGAGGGGCACTGTCGGTACAAGAGGGCAATGTCGGGACAAGGGGGCACTGTCGGGGCAGAGGGGGCACTGTCGCGACAGAGGGACGCTGTCGGGACAAGGGGCACTGTCGGGACAGTGGGGCACCGTCGGGGCAGAGGGGCACTGTCGGGACAGTGGGGCACCGTCGGGGCAGAGGGGCACCGTCGAGACAGAGGGTCACTGTCAGGACAAGGGGGCACTGTCAGAACAAGGGGGCACTGTTGGAGCAGAGGGGCACTGTCGTGACAGTGGGGCGCTGTCGAGACAAGGGGGCACTGTCGGGGCAGAGGGGCACCGTCGGGACAAGGGGGCACTGTCGGGCGAGGTATGTTACAGAGAGAGGGGCGAGGTATGTTACAGAGAGAGGGGCGAGGTATGTTACAGAGAGAGGGGCGAGGTATGTTACAGGGAGAGGGGCGAGGTATGTTACAGGGAGAGGGGCGAGGTATGTTACAGAGAGAGGGGCGAGGTATGTTACAGGGAGAGGGGCGAGGTATGTTACAGGGAGAGGGGCGAGGTATGTTACAGGGAGAGGGGCGAGGTATGTTACAGGGAGAGGGGCGAGGTATGTTACAGAGAGAGGGGCGAGGTATGTTACAGAGAGAGGGGCGAGGTATGTTACAGAGAGAGGGGCGAGGTATGTTACAGAGAGAGGGGCGAGGTATGTTACAGAGAGAGGGGCGAGGTATGTTACAGAGAGAGGGGCGAGGTATGTTACAGTGAGAGGGGCGAGGTATGTTACAGGGAGAGGGGCGAGGTATGTTACAGGGAGAGGGGCGAGGTATGTTACAGAGAGGGGGGCGAGGTATGTTACAGAGAGAGGGGCGAGGTATGTTACAGAGAGAGGGGCGAGGTATGTTACAGAGAGAGGGGCGAGGTATGTTACAGTGAGAGGGGCGAGGTATGTTACAGGGAGAGGGGCGAGGTATGTTAGAGAGAGAGGGGCGAGGTATGTTACAGGGAGAGGGGCGAGGTATGTTACAGAGAGAGGGGCGAGGTATGTTACAGAGAGAGGGGCGAGGTATGTTACAGAGAGAGGGGCGAGGTATGTTACAGTGAGAGGGGCGAGGTATGTTACAGAGAGAGGGGCGAGGTATGTTACAGAGAGAGGGGCGAGGTATGTTACAGGGAGAGGGGCGAGGTATGTTACAGGGAGAGGGGCGAGGTATGTTAGAGAGAGAGGGGCGAGGTATGTTACAGAGAGAGGGGCGAGGTATGTTACAGTGAGAGGGGCGAGGTATGTTACAGAGAGAGGGGCGAGGTATGTTACAGAGAGAGGGGCGAGGTATGTTACAGGGAGAGGGGCGAGGTATGTTACAGAGAGAGGGGCGAGGTATGTTACAGGGAGAGGGGCGAGGTATGTTACAGGGAGAGGGGCGAGGTATGTTACAGGGAGAGGGGCGAGGTATGATACAGAGAGAGGGGCGAGGTATGTTACAGGGAGAGGGGCGAGGTATGTTACAGGGAGAGGGGCGAGGTATGTTACAGAGAGAGGGGCGAGGTATGTTACAGAGAGAGGGGCGAGGTATGTTACAGGGAGAGGGGCGAGGTATGTTACAGAGAGAGGGGCGAGGTATGTTACAGAGAGGGGCGAGGTATGTTACAGAGAGAGGGGCGAGGTATGTTACAGAGAGAGGGGCGAGGTATGTTACAGAGAGAGGGGCGAGGTATGTTACAGAGAGAGGGGCGAGGTATGTTACAGAGAGAGGGGCGAGGTATGTTACAGGGAGAGGGGCGAGGTATGTTACAGAGAGGGGCGAGGTATGTTACAGAGAGAGGGGCGAGGTATGTTACAGAGAGAGGGGCGAGGTATGTTACAGGGAGAGGGGCGAGGTATGTTACAGGGAGAGGGGCGAGGTATGTTACGGGGAGAGGGGCGAGGTATGTTACAGGGAGAGGGGCGAGGTATGTTACAGGGAGAGGGGCGAGGTATGATACAGAGAGAGGGGCGAGGTATGTTACAGGGAGAGGGGCGAGGTATGTTACAGGGAGAGGCGCGAGATATGTTACAGAGAGAGGGGCGAGGTATGTTACAGAGAGAGGGGCGAGGTATGTTACAGAGAGAGGGGCGAGGTATGTTACAGGGAGAGGCGCGAGATATGTTACAGAGAGAGGGGCGAGGTATGTTACCGAGAGAGGGGCGAGGTATGTTACAGGGAGAGGGGCGAGGTATGTTACAGGGAGAGGGGCGAGGTATGTTACAGAGAGAGGGGCGAGGTATGTTACAGGGAGTGGGGCGAGGTATGTTACAGGGAGAGGGGCGAGGTATGTTACAGAGAGAGGGGCGAGGTATGTTACAGGGAGAGGGGCGATGTATGTTACAGAGAGAGGGGCGAGGTATGTTACAGGGAGAGGGGCGAGGTATGTTACAGAGAGAGGGGCGAGGTATGTTACAGGGAGAGGGGCGAGGTATGTTACAGAGAGAGGGGCGAGGTATGTTACAGGGAGAGGGGCGAGGTATGTTACAGAGAGAGGGGCGAGGTATGTTACAGGGAGAGGGGCGAGGTATGTTACAGGGAGAGGGGCGAGGTATGTTACAGGGAGAGGGGCGAGGTATGTTACAGAGAGAGGGGCGAGGTATGTTACAGAGAGAGGGGCGAGGTATGTTACAGGGAGAGGGGCGAGGGATGTTACAGGGAGAGGGGCGAGGTATGTTACAGGGAGAGGGGCGAGGTATGTGACAGGGAGAGGGGCGAGGTATGTTACAGGGAGAGGGGCGAGGTATGTTACAGAGAGAGGGGCGAGGTATGTTACAGGGAGAGGGGCGAGGTATGTTACAGAGAGAGGGGCGAGGTATGTTACAGAGAGAGGGGCGAGGTATGTTACAGAGAGAGGGGCGAGGTATGTTACAGAGAGAGGGGCGAGGCATGTTACAGAGAGAGGGGCGAGGTATGTTACAGAGAGAGGGGCGAGGTATGTTACAGAGAGAGGGGCGAGGTATGTTACAGGGAGAGGGGCGAGGTATGTTACAGGGAGAGGGGCGAGGTATGTTACAGGGAGAGGGGCGAGGTATGTTACAGAGAGAGGGGCGAGGTATGTTACAGGGAGAGGGGCGAGGTATGTTACAGAGAGAGGGGCGAGGTATGTTACAGAGAGAGGGGCGAGGTATGTTACAGGGAGAGGGGCGAAGTATGTTACAGAGAGAGGGGCGAGGTATGTTACAGAGAGAGGGGCGAGGTATGTTACAGAGAGAGGGGCGAGGTATGTTACAGAGAGAGGGGCGAGGTATGTTACAGGGAGAGGGGCGAGGTATGTGACAGAGAGAGGGGCGAGGTATGTTACGGGGAGAGGGGCGAGGTATGTTACAGAGAGGGGCGAGGTATGTTACAGGGAGAGGGGCGAGGTATGTTACAGAGAGAGGGGCGAGGTATGTTACAGAGTGAGGGGCGAGGTATGTTACAGGGAGAGGGGCGAGGTAAGTTACAGAGAGAGGGGCGAGGTATGTTACAGGGAGAGGGGC
Source organism: Heptranchias perlo (assembly GCF_035084215.1). Classification (NCBI taxonomy): domain Eukaryota; kingdom Metazoa; phylum Chordata; class Chondrichthyes; order Hexanchiformes; family Hexanchidae; genus Heptranchias; species Heptranchias perlo. Next base: position 31,856 of record NW_027139303.1, on the reverse strand, counting down.
GAGGTATGTTACAGAGAGAGGGGCGAGGTATGTTACAGAGAGAGGGGCGAGGTATGTTACAGAGAGAGGGGCGAGGTATGTTACAGGGAGAGGGGCGAGGTATGTTTCAGGGAGAGGGGCGAGGTATGTTACAGGGAGAGGGGCGAGGTATGTTACAGGGAGAGGGGCGAGGTATGTTACAGGGAGAGGGGCGAGGTATGTTACAGAGAGAGGGGCGAGGTATGTTAAAGAGAGAGGGGCGAGGTATGTTACAGGGAGAGGGGCGAGCTATGTTACAGAGAGAGGGGCGAGTTATGTTACAGGGAGAGGGGCGAGGTATGTTACAGAGAGAGGGGCGAGGTATGTTACAGGGAGAGGGGCGAGGTATGTTACAGAGAGAGGGGCGAGGTATGTTACAGGGAGAGGGGCGAGGTATGTTACAGAGAGAGGGGCGAGGTATGTTACAGGGAGAGGGGCGAGTTATGTTACAGGGAGAGGGGCGAGGTATGTTACAGAGAGAGGGGAGAGGTATGTTACAGGGAGAGGGGCGAGGTATGTTACAGGGAGAGGGGCGAGGTATGTTACAGGGAGAGGGGCGAGGTATGTTACAGAGAGAGGGGAGAGGTATGTTACAGGGAGAGGGGCGAGGTATGTTACAGGGAGAGGGGCGAGGTATGTTACAGGGAGAGGGGCGAGGTATGTTCCAGAGAGAGGGGTGAGGTATGTTACAGGGAGAGGGGCGAGGTATGTTACAGAGAGAGGGGCGAGGTATGTTACAGAGAGAGGGGCGAGGTATGTTACAGGGAGAGGGGCGAGGTATGTTACAGGGAGAGGGGCGAGGTATGTTACAGAGAGAGGGGCGAGGTATGTTACAGAGAGAGGGGCGAGGTATGTTACAGAGAGAGGAGCGAGGTATGTTACAGAGAGAGGGGCGAGGTATGTTACAGGGAGAGGGGCGAGGTATGTTACAGAGAGAGGGGCGAGGTATGTTACAGAGAGAGGGGCGAGGTATGTTGCAGGGAGAGGGGCGAGGTATGTTACAGGGAGAGGGGCGAGGTATGTTACAGAGAGAGGGGCGAGGTATGTTACAGAGAGAGAGGCGGGGTATGTTACAGAGAGAGGGGCGAGGTATGTTACAGAGAGAGGGGCGAGGTATGTTACAGAGAGAGGGGCGAGGTATGTTACAGGGAGAGGGGCGAGGTATGTTACAGGGAGAGGGGCGAGGTATGTTACAGAGAGAGGTGCGAGGTATGTTACAGAGAGAGGGGCGAGGTATGTTATAAAGAGAGGGGCGAGGTATGTTACAGGGAGAGGGGCGAGGTATGTTACAGAGAGAGGGGCGAGGTATGTTACAGGGAGAGGGGCGAGGTATGTTACAGAGTGAGGGGCGAGGTATGTTACAGGGAGAGGGGCGAGGTATGTTCCAGAGAGAGGGGTGAGGTATGTTACAGGGAGAGGGGCGAGGTATGTTACAGAGAGAGGGGCGAGGTATGTTACAGAGAGAGGGGCGAGGTATGTTACAGGGAGAGGGGCGAGGTATGTTACAGGGAGAGGGGCGAGGTATGTTACAGAGAGAGGGGCGAGGTATGTTACAGAGAGAGGGGCGAGGTATGTTACAGAGAGAGGAGCGAGGTATGTTACAGAGAGAGGGGCGAGGTATGTTACAGGGAGAGGGGCGAGGTATGTTACAGAGAGAGGGGCGAGGTATGTTACAGAGAGAGGGGCGAGGTATGTTGCAGGGAGAGGGGCGAGGTATGTTACAGGGAGAGGGGCGAGGTATGTTACAGAGAGAGGGGCGAGGTATGTTACAGAGAGAGGGGCGGGGTATGTTACAGAGAGAGGGGCGAGGTATGTTACAGAGAGAGGGGCGAGGTATGTTACAGAGAGAGGGGCGAGGTATGTTACAGGGAGAGGGGCGAGGTATGTTACAGGGAGAGGGGCGAGGTATGTTACAGAGAGAGGTGCGAGGTATGTTACAGAGAGAGGGGCGAGGTATGTTATAAAGAGAGGGGCGAGGTATGTTACAGGGAGAGGGGCGAGGTATGTTACAGGGAGAGGGGCGAGGTATGTTACAGGGAGAGGGGGCGAGGTATGTTACAGGGAGAGGGGCGAGGTATGTTACAGGGAGAGGGGCGAGGTATGTTACAGGGAGAGGGGCGAGGTATGTTACAGGGAGAGGGGCGAGGTATGTTACAGGGAGAGGGGCGAGGTATGTTACAGGGAGAGGGGCGAGGTATGTTACAGGGAGAGGGGCGAGGTATGTTACAGGGAGAGGGGCGAGGTATGTTACAGGGAGAGGGGCGAGGTATGTTACAGGGAGAGGGGCGAGGTATGTTACAGAGAGAGGGGCGAGGTATGTTACAGGGAGAGGGGCGAGGTATGTTACAGGGAGAGGGGCGAGGTATGTTACAGGGAGAGGGGCGAGGTATGTTACAGGGAGAGGGGCGAGGTATGTTACAGGGAGAGGGGCGAGGTATGTTACAGGGAGAGGGGCGAGGTATGTTACAGGGAGAGGGGCGAGGTATGTTACAGGGAGAGGGGCGAGGTATGTTACAGGGAGAGGGGCGAGGTATGTTACAGGGAGAGGGGCGAGGTATGTTACAGGGAGAGGGGCGAGGTATGTTACAGGGAGAGGGGCGAGGTATGTTACAGGGAGAGGGGCGAGGTATGTTACAGGGAGAGGGGCGAGGTATGTTACAGAGAGAGGGGCGAGGTATGTTACAGAGAGAGGGGCGAGGTATGTTACAGGGAGAGGGGCGAGGTATGTTACAGAGAGAGGGGCGAGGTATGTTACAGAGAGAGGGGCGAGGTATGTTACAGGGAGAGGGGCGAGGTATGTTACAGGGAGAGGGGCGAGGTATGTTACAGAGAGAGGGGCGAGGTATGTTACAGGGAGAGGGGCGAGGTATGTTACAGGGAGAGGGGCGAGGTATGTTACAGGGAGAGGGGCGAGGTATGTTACAGAGAGAGGGGCGAGGTATGTTACAGGGAGAGGGGCGAGGTATGTTACAGGGAGAGGGGCGAGGTATGTTACAGAGAGAGGGGCGAGGTATGTTACAGGGAGAGGGGCGAGGTATGTTACAGGGAGAGGGGCGAGGTGTGTAACAGGGAGAGGGGCGAGGTATGTTACAGAGAGAGGGGCGAGGTATGTTACAGGGAGAGGGGCGAGGTATGTTACAGAGAGAGGGGCGAGGTATGTTACACAGAGAGGGGCGAGGTATGTTACAGAGAGAGGGGCGAGGTATGTTACAGGGAGAGGGGCGAGGTATGTTACAGAGAGAGGGGCGAGGTATGTTACAGAGAGAGGGGCGAGGTATGTTACAGGGAGTGGGGCGAGGTATGTTACAGAGAGAGGGGCGAGGTATGTTACAGAGAGAGGGGCGAGGTATGTTACAGGGAGAGCGGCGAGGTATGTTACAGAGAGAGGGGCGAGGTATGTTACAGGGAGAGGGGCGAGGTATGTTACAGGGAGAGGGGCGAGGTATGTTACAGAGAGAGGGGCGAGGTATGTTACAGAGAGAGGGGCGAGGTATGTTACAGGGAGAGGGGCGAGGTATGTTACAGAGAGAGGGGCGAGGTATGTTACAGGGAGAGGGGCGAGGTATGTTGCAGAGAGAGGGGCGAGGTATGTTACAGAGAGAGGGGCGAGGTATGTAGGTATGTTACAGAGAGAGGGGCGAGGTATGTTACAGAGAGAGGGGCGAGGTATGTTACAGGGAGAGGGGCGAGGTATGTTACAGAGAGAGGGGCGAGGTATGTTACAGAGAGAGGGGCGAGGTATGTTACAGAGAGAGGGGCGAGGTATGTTACAGGGAGAGGGGCGAGGTATGTTACAGGGAGAGGGGCGAGGTATGTTACAGAGAGAGGGGCGAGGTATGTTACAGAGAGAGGGGCGAGGTATGTTACAGGGAGAGGGGCGAGGTATGTTACAGGGAGAGGGGCGAGGTATGTTACAGGGAGAGGGGCGAGGTATGTTACAGAGAGAGGGGCGAGGTATGTTACAGAGAGAGGGGCGAGGTATGTTACAGAGAGAGGGGCGAGGTATGTTACAGGGAGAGGGGCGAGGTATGTTAGAGAGAGGGGCGAGGTATGTTACAGAGAGAGGGGCGAGGTATGTTACAGAGAGAGGGGCGAGGTATGTTACACAGAGAGGGGCGAGGCATGTTACAGAGAGAGGGGCGAGGTATGTTACAGGGAGAGGGGCGAGGTATGTTACAGAGAGAGGGGCGAGGTATGTTACAGGGAGAGGGGCGAGGTATGTTACAGAGAGAGGGGCGAGGTATGTTACAGAGAGAGGGGCGAGGTATGTTACAGAGAGAGGGGCGAGGTATGTTACAGAGAGAGGGGCGAGGTATGTTACAGAGAGAGGGGCGAGGTATGTTACAGAGAGAGGGGCGAGGTATGTTACACAGAGAGGGGCGAGGTATGTTACAGGGAGAGGGGCGAGGTATGTTACAGGGAGAGGGGCGAGGTATGTTACAGAGAGAGGGGCGAGGTATGTTACAGAGAGAGGGGCGAGGTATGTTACAGGGAGAGGGGCGAGGTATGTTACAGAGAGAGGGGCGAGGTATGTTACAGGGAGAGGGGCGAGGTATGTTACAGGGAGAGGGGCGAGGTATGTTACAGAGAGAGGGGCGAGGTATGTTACAGGGAGAGGGGCGAGGTATGTTACAGAGAGAGGGGCGAGGTATGTTACAGGGAGAGGGGCGAGGTATGTTACAGAGAGAGGGGCGAGGTATGTTACACGGAGAGGGGCGAGGTATGTTACAGAGAGAGGGGGCGAGGTATGTTACAGGGAGAGGGGGCGAGGTATGTTACAGGGAGAGGGGCGAGGTATGTTACAGAGAGAGGGGCGAGGTATGTTACAGGGAGAGGGGCGAGGTATGTTACAGGGAGAGGGGCGAGGTATGTTACAGGGAGAGGGGCGAGGTATGTTACAGAGAGAGGGGCGAGGTATGTTACAGGGAGAGGGGCGAGGTATGTTACAGGGAGAGGGGCGAGGTATGTTACAGGGAGAGGGGCGAGGTATGTTACAGTGAGAGGGGCGAGGTATGTTACAGGGAGAGGGGCGAGGTATGTTACAGGGAGAGGGGCGAGGTATGTTACAGGGAGAGGGGGCGAGGTATGTTACAGGGAGAGGGGCGAGGTATGTTACACAGAGAGAGGCGAGGTATGTTACAGGGAGAGGGGCGAGGTATGATACAGAGAGAGGGGCGAGGTATGTTACAGGGAGAGGGGCGAGGTATGTTACAGGGAGAGGGGCGAGGTATGTTACAGGGAGAGGGGCGAGGTATGATACAGAGAGAGGGGCGAGGTATGTTACAGGGAGAGGGGCGAGGTATGTTACAGAGAGAGGGGCGAGGTATGTTACAGGGAGAGGGGCGAGGTATGTTACAGGGAGAGTGGCGAGGTATGTTACAGGGAGAGGGGCGGGGTATGTTACAGAGAGAGGGGCGAGGTATGTTACAGAGAGAGGGCGTGGGGTATGTTACAGAGAGAGGGGTGGGGTATGTTACAGAGAGAGGGGCGAGGTATGTTACAGGGAGAGGGGCGAGGTATGTTACAGAGAGAGGGGCGAGGTATGTTGCAGAGAGAGGGGCGAGGTATGTTACAGAGAGAGGGGCGAGGTATGTTACAGGGAGAGGGGCGAGGTATGTTACAGGAGAGCGGGGCGAGGTATGTTACAGGGAGAGGGGCGAGGTATGTTACAGAGAGAGGGGCGAGGTATGTTACAGAGAGAGGGGTGAGGTATGTTACAGAGAGAGGGGCGAGGTATGTTACAGAGAGAGGGGCGAGGTATGTTACAGGGAGAGGGGCGAGGTATGTTACAGAGAGAGGGGCGAGGTATGTTACAGAGAGAGGGGCGAGGTATGTTACAGGGAGAGGGGCGAGGTATGTTACAGGGAGAGGGGCGAGGTATGTTACAGGGAGAGGGGCGAGGTATGTTACAGGGAGAGGGGCGAGGTATGTTACAGAGAGAGGGGCGAGGTATGTTACAGGGAGAGGGGCGAGGTATGTTACAGGGAGAGGGGCCGAGGTATGTTACAGAGAGAGGGGTGAGGTATGTTACAGGGAGAGGGGCGAGGTATGTTACAGGGAGAGGGGCGAGGTATGTTACAGGGAGAGGAGCGAGGTATGTTACAGAGAGAGGGGCGAGGTATGTTACAGGGAGAGGGGCGAGGTATGTTACAGAGAGAGGGGCGAGGTATGTTACAGGGTGAGGGGCGAGGTATGTTACAGGGAGAGGGGCGAGGTATGTTACAGGGAGAGGGGCGAGGTATGTTACAGGGAGAGGGCGAGGTATGTTACAGGGAGAGGGGCGAGGTATGTTACAGAGAGAGGGGCGAGGTATGTTACAGGGAGAGGGGCGAGGTATGTTACAGAGAGAGGGGCGAGGTATGTTACAGGGAGAGGGGCGAGGTATGTTACAGGGAGAGGGGCGAAGTATGTTACAGAGAGAGGGGCGAGGTATGTTACAGGGAGAGGGGCGAGGTATGTTACAGGGAGAGGGGCGAGGTATGTTACAGGGAGAGGGGCGAGGTATGTTACAGAGAGAGGGGCGAGGTATGTTACAGAGAGAGGGGCGAGGTATGTTACAGGGAGAGGGGCGAGGTATGTTACAGAGAGAGGGGCGAGGTATGTTACAGGGAGAGGGGCGAGGTATGTTACAGAGAGAGGGGCGAGGTATGTTACAGAGAGAGGGGCGAGGTATGTTACAGGGAGAGGGGCGAGTTCTGTTACAGGGAGAGGGGCGAGGTATGTTACAGAGAGAGGGGCGAGGTATGTTCCAGAGAGAGGGGCGAGGTATGTTACAGAGAGAGGGGCGAGGTATGTTACAGAGAGAGGGGCGAGGTATGTTACAGGGAGAGGGGCGAGGTATGTTACAGAGAGAGGGGCGAGGTATGTTACAGGGAGAGGGGCGAGGTATGTTACACAGCGAGGGGCGAGGTATGTTACACAGAGAGGGGCGAGGTATGTTACAGAGAGAGGGGCGAGGTATGTTACAGAGAGAGGGGCGAGGTATGTTACAGAGAGAGGGGCGAGGTATGTTACAGAGAGAGGGGCGAGGTATGTTACAGAGAGAGGGGCGAGGTATGTTACAGGGAGAGGGGCGAGGTATGTTACAGAGAGAGGGGCGAGGTATGTTACAGAGAGAGGGGCGAGGTATGTTACAGAGAGAGGGGCGAGGTATGTTACAGGGAGAGGGGCGAGGTATGTTACAGAGAGGGGCGAGGTATGTTACAGAGAGAGGGGCGAGGTATGTTACAGAGAGGGGCGAGGTATGTTACAGAGAGAGGGGCGAGGTATGTTACAGAGAGGGGCGAGGTATGTTACAGAGAGAGGGGCGAGGTATGTTACAGAGAGAGGGGCGAGGTATGTTACAGAGAGAGGAGGCGAGGTATGTTACAGAGAGAGGGGCGAGGTATGTTACAGAGAGAGGGGCGAGGTATGTTACAGAGAGAGGGGCGAGGTATGTTACAGGGAGAGGGGCGAGGTATGTTACAGGGAGAGGGGCGAGGTATGTTACAGAGAGAGGGGCGAGGTATGTTACAGAGAGAGGGGCGAGGTATGTTACAGGGAGAGGGGCGAGGTATGTTACAGGGAGAGGGGCGAGGTATGTTACAGAGAGAGGGGCGAGGTATGTTACAGAGAGAGGGGCGAGGTATGTTACAGGGAGAGGGGCGAGGTATGTTACAGGGAGAGGGGCGAGGTATGTTACAGGGAGAGGGGCGAGGTATGTTACAGAGAGAGGGGCGAGGTATGTTACAGAGAGAGGGGCGAGGTATGTTACAGAGAGAGGGGCGAGGTATGTTACAGAGAGAGGGGCGAGGTATGTTACAGAGAGAGGGGCGAGGTATGTTACAGAGAGAGGGGCGAGGTATGTTACAGGGAGAGGGGCGAGGTATGTTACAGAGAGAGGGGCGAGGTATGTTACAGAGAGAGGGGCGAGGTATGTTACAGGGAGAGGGGCGAGGTATGTTACAGGGAGAGGAGGCGAGGTATGTTACAGAGAGAGGGGCGAGGTATGTTACAGAGAGAGGGGCGAGGTATGTTACAGAGAGAGGGGCGAGGTATGTTACAGGGAGAGGGGCGAGGTATGTTACAGAGAGAGGGGCGAGGTATGTTACAGAGAGAGGGGCGAGGTATGTTACAGGGAGAGGGGCGAGGTATGTTACAGGGAGAGGGGCGAGGTATGTTACAGAGAGAGGGGCGAGGTATGTTACAGGAGAGAGGGGCGAGGTATGTTACAGGGAGAGGGGCGAGGTATGTTACAGGGAGAGTGGGCGAGGTATGTTACAGGGAGAGGGGCGAGGTATGTTACAGAGAGAGGGGCGAGGTATGTTACAGAGAGAGGGGCGAGGTATGTTACAGAGAGAGGGGCGAGGTATGTTACAGAGAGAGGGGCGAGGTATGTTACAGGGAGAGGGGCGAGGTATGTTACAGAGAGAGGGGCGAGGTATGTTACAGAGAGAGGGGCGAGGTATGTTACAGGAGAGGGGCGAGGTATGTTACAGGGAGAGGGGCGAGGTATGTTACAGAGAGAGGGGCGAGGTATGTTACAGAGAGAGGGGCGAGGTATGTTACAGAGAGAGGGGCGAGGTATGTTACAGAGAGAGGGGCGAGGTATGTTACAGAGAGAGGGGCGAGGTATGTTACAGAGAGAGGGGCGAGGTATGTTACAGAGAGAGGGGCGAGGTATGTTACAGGGAGAGGGGCGAGGTATGTTACAGAGAGAGGGGCGAGGTATGTTACAGGGAGAGGGGCGAGGTATGTTACAGAGAGAGGGGCGAGGTATGTTACAGAGAGAGGGGCGAGGTATGTTACAGGGAGAGGGGCGAGGTATGTTACAGAGAGAGGGGCGAGGTATGTTACAGAGAGAGGGGCGAGGTATGTTACAGGGAGAGGGGCGAGGTATGTTACAGAGAGAGGGGCGAGGTATGTTACAGAGAGAGGGGCGAGGTATGTTACAGAGAGAGGGGCGAGGTATGTTACAAGGAGAGGGGCGAGGTATGTTACAGGGAGAGGGGCGAGGTATGTTACAGAGAGAGGGGCGAGGTATGTTACAGGGAGAGGGGCGAGGTATGTTACAGAGAGAGGGGCGAGGTATGTTACAGAGAGAGGGGCGAGGTATGTTACAGGGAGAGGGGCGAGGTATGTTACAGGGAGAGGGGCGAGGTATGTTACAGAGAGAGGGGCGAGGTATGTTACAGAGAGAGGGGCGAGGTATGTTACAGAGAGAGGGGCGAGGTATGTTACAGAGAGAGGGGCGAGGTATGTTACAGAGAGAGGGGCGAGGTATGTTACAGGGAGAGGGGCGAGGTATGTTACAGAGAGAGGGGCGAGGTATGTTACAGAGAGAGGGGCGAGGTATGTTACAGGGAGAGGGGCGAGGTATGTTACAGAGAGAGGGGCGAGGTATGTTACAGAGAGAGGGGCGAGGTATGTTACAGGGAGAGGGGCGAGGTATGTTACAGAGAGAGGGGCGAGGTATGTTACAGGAGAGAGGGGCGAGGTATGTTACAGGGAGAGGGGCGAGGTATGTTACAGGGAGAGGGGCGAGGTATGTTACAGGGAGAGGGGCGAGGTATGTTACAGAGAGAGGGGCGAGGTATGTTACAGAGAGAGGGGCGAGGTATGTTACAGAGAGAGGGGCGAGGTATGTTACAGGGAGAGGGGCGCGGTATGTTACAGGGAGAGGGGCGAGGTATGTTACAGGGAGAGGGGCGAGGTATGTTACAGAGAGAGGGGCGAGGTATGTTACAGAGAGAGGGGCGAGGTATGTTACAGGGAGAGGGGCGAGGTATGTTACAGAGAGAGGGGCGAGGTATGTTACAGGGAGAGGGGCGCGGTATGTTACAGGGAGAGGGGCGAGGTATGTTACAGAGAGAGGGGCGAGGTATGTTACAGAGAGAGGGGCGAGGTATGTTACAGGGAGAGGGGCGAGGTATGTTACAGGGAGAGGGGCGCGGTATGTTACAGAGAGAGGGGCGAGGAATGTTACAGGGAGAGGGGCGAGGTATGTTACAGAGAGAGGGGCGAGGTATGTTACAGGGAGAGGGGCGAGGTATGTTACAGAGAGAGGGGCGAGGTATGTTACAGAGAGAGGGGTGAGGTATGTTACAGGGAGAGGGGCGAGGTATGTTACAGAGAGAGGGGCGAGGTATGTTACAGGGAGAGGGGCGAGGTATGTTACACAGAGAGGGGCGAGGTATGTTACAGAGAGAGGGGCGCGGTATGTTACACAGAGAGGGGCGAGGTATGTTACAGAGAGAGGGGCGAGGTATGTTACAGAGAGAGGGGCGAGGTATGTTACAGAGAGAGGGGCGAGGTATGTTACAGGGAGAGGGGCGAGGTATGTTACAGAGAGAGGGGCGAGGTATGTTACAGGGAGAGGGGCGAGGTATGTTACAGAGAGAGGGGCGAGGTATGTTACAGGGAGAGGGGCGAGGTATGTTACAGAGAGAGGGGCGAGGTATGTTACAGGGAGAGGGGCGAGGTATGTTCCAGAGAGAGGGGCGAGGTATGTTACAGAGAGAGGGGCGAGGTATGTTACAGGGAGAGGGGCGAGGTATGTTACAGGGAGAGGGGCGAGGTATGTTACAGAGAGAGGGGCGAGGTATGTTACAGGGAGAGGGGCGAGGTATGTTACAGAGAGAGGGGCGAGGTATGTTACAGAGAGAGGGGCGAGGTATGTTACAGAGAGAGGGGCGAGGTATGTTACAGAGAGAGGGGCGAGGTATGTTACAGAGAGAGGGGCGAGGTATGTTACAGAGAGAGGGGCGAGGTATGTTACAGGAGAGAGGGGCGAGGTATGTTACAGAGAGAGGGGCGAGGTATGTTACAGGGAGAGGGGCGAGGTATGTTACAGGGAGAGGGGCGAGGTATGTTACAGGGAGAGGGGCGAGGTATGTTACAGGGAGAGGGGCGAGGTATGTTACAGAGAGAGGGGCGAGGTATGTTACAGAGAGAGGGGCGAGGTATGTTACAGGGAGAGGGGCGCGGTATGTTACAGGGAGAGGGGCGAGGTATGTTACAGGGAGAGGGGCGAGGTATGTTACAGAGAGAGGGGCGAGGTATGTTACAGAGAGAGGGGCGAGGTATGTTACAGGGAGAGGGGCGAGGTATGTTACAGAGAGAGGGGCGAGGTATGTTACAGGGAGAGGGGCGCGGTATGTTACAGGGAGAGGGGCGAGGTATGTTACAGAGAGAGGGGCGAGGTATGTTACAGAGAGAGGGGCGAGGTATGTTACAGGGAGAGGGGCGAGGTATGTTACAGGGAGAGGGGCGCGGTATGTTACAGAGAGAGGGGCGAGGAATGTTACAGGGAGAGGGGCGAGGTATGTTACAGAGAGAGGGGCGAGGTATGTTACAGGGAGAGGGGCGAGGTATGTTACAGAGAGAGGGGCGAGGTATGTTACAGAGAGAGGGGTGAGGTATGTTACAGGGAGAGGGGCGAGGTATGTTACAGAGAGAGGGGCGAGGTATGTTACAGGGAGAGGGGCGAGGTATGTTACACAGAGAGGGGCGAGGTATGTTACAGAGAGAGGGGCGCGGTATGTTACACAGAGAGGGGCGAGGTATGTTACAGAGAGAGGGGCGAGGTATGTTACAGGGAGAGGGGCGAGGTATGTTACAGAGAGAGGGGCGAGGTATGTTACAGAGAGAGGGGCGAGGTATGTTACAGGGAGAGGGGCGAGGTATGTTACAGAGAGAGGGGCGAGGTATGTTACAGAGAGAGGGGCGAGGTATGTTACAGAGAGAGGGGCGCGGTATGTTACAGAGAGAGGGGCGAGGTATGTTACAGGGAGAGGGGCGAGGTATGTTACAGAGAGAGGGGCGAGGTATGTTACAGAGAGAGGGGCGCGGTATGTTACAGGGAGAGGGGTGAGGTATGTTACAGAGAGAGGGGCGAGGTATGATACTGGGAGAGGGGCGAGGAATGTTACAGAGAGAGGGGCGAGGTATGTTACAGGGAGAGGGGCGAGGTATGTTACAGAGAGAGGGGCGAGGTATGTTACAGAGAGAGGGGCGAGGTATGTTACAGGGAGAGGGGCGAGGTATGTTACAGAGAGAGGGGCGAGGTATGTTACATAGAGAGGGGCGAGGTATGTTACAGGGAGAGGGGCGAGGTATGTTCCAGAGAGAGGGGCGAGGTATGTTACAGAGAGAGGGGCGAGGTATGTTACAGAGAGAGGGGCGAGGTATGTTACAGGGAGAGGGGCGAGGTATGTTACAGAGAGAGGGGCGAGGTATGTTACAGAGAGAGGGGCGAGGTATGATACAGGGAGAGGGGCGAGGTATGTTACAGGGAGAGGGGCGAGGTATGTTACACAGAGAGGGGCGAGGTATGTTACAGGGAGAGGGGCGAGGTATGTTACAGGGAGAGGGGCGAGGTATGTTACAGAGAGAGGGGCGAGGTATGTTACAGAGAGAGGGGCGAGGTATGTTACAGGGAGAGGGGCGAGGTATGTTACAGGGAGAGGGGCGAGGTATGTTACAGAGAGAGGGGCGAGGTATGTTACAGGGAGAGGGGCGAGGTATGTTACAGGGAGAGGGGCGAGGTATGTTACAGAGAGAGGGGCGAGGTATGTTACAGGGAGAGGGGCGAGGTATGTTACAGAGAGAGGGGCGAGGTATGTTACAGGGAGAGGGGCGAGGTATGTTACAGAGAGAGGGGCGAGGTATGTTACAGGGAGAGGGGCGAGGTATGTTACAGAGAGAGGGGCGAGGTATGTTACAGGGAGAGGGGCGAGGTATGTTACACAGAGAGGGGCGAGGTATGTTACAGAGAGAGGGGCGAGGTATGTTACAGGGAGAGGGGCGAGGTATGTTACAGAGAGAGGGGCGAGGTATGTTACAGGGAGAGGGGCGAGGTATGTTACAGAGAGAGGGGCGAGGTATGTTACAGGGAGAGGGGCGAGGTATGTTACAGAGAGAGGGGCGAGGTATGTTACAGGGAGAGGGGCGAGGTATGTTACACAGAGAGGGGCGAGGTATGTTACAGGGAGAGGGGCGAGGTATGTTACAGGGAGAGGGGCGAGGTATGTTACAGAGAGAGGGGCGAGGTATGTTACAGGGAGAGGGGCGAGGTATGTTACAGGGAGAGGGGCGATGTATGTTACACAGAGAGGGGCGAGGTATGTTACAGAGAGAGGGGCGAGGTATGATACAGGGAGAGGGGCGAGGAATGTTACAGAGAGAGGGGCGAGGTATGTTACAGGGAGAGGGGCGAGGTATGTTACAGAGAGAGGGGCGCGGTATGTTACAGGGAGAGGGGCGAGGTATGTTACAGAGAGAGGGGCGAGGTATGTTACAGGGAGAGGGGCGAGGTATGTTACAGAGAGAGGGGCGAGGTATGATACAGGGAGAGGGGCGAGGTATGTAACAGGGAGAGGGGCGAGGTATGTTACAGGGAGAGGGGCGAAGTATGTTACAGGGAGAGGGGCGAGGTATGTTACAGGGAGAGGGGCGAGTTATGTTACAGGGAGAGGGGCGAGGTATGTTACAGAGAGAGGGGCGAGGTATGTTACAGGGAGAGGGGCGAGGTATGTTACAGAGAGAGGGGCGAGGTATGTTACAGAGAGAGGGGCGAGGTATGTTACAGAGAGAGGGGCGAGGTATGTTCCAGGGAGAGGGGCGAGGTATGTTACAGAGAGAGGGGCGAGGTATGTTACAGAGAGAGGGGCGAGGTATGTTACAGAGAGAGGGGCGAGGTATGTTACAGAGACAGGGGCGAGGTATGTTACAGAGAGAGGGGAGAGGTATGTTACAGGGAGAGGGGCGAGGTATGTTACAGAGAGAGGGGCGAGGTATGTTACAGGGAGAGGGGCGAGGTATGTTACAGAGAGAGGGGCGAGGTATGTTACAGGGAGAGGGGCGAGGTATGTTACAGAGAGAGGGGCGAGGTATGTTACAGGGAGAGGGGCGAGGTATGTTACAGAGAGAGGGGCGAGGTATGTTACAGAGAGAGGGGCGAGGTATGTTACAGAGAGAGGGGCGAGGTATGTTACAGAGAGAGGGGCGAGGTATGTTACAGAGAGAGGGGCGAGGTATGTTACAGAGAGAGGGGCGTGGTATGTTACAGGGAGAGGGGCGAGGTATGTTACAGGGAGAGGGGCGAGGTATGTTACAGAGAGAGGGGCGAGGTATGTTACAGGGAGAGGGGCGAGGTATGTTACAGGGAGAGGGGCGAGGTATGTTACAGAGCGAGGGGCGAGGTATGTTACACAGAGAGGGGCGAGGTATGTTACAGGGAGAGGGGCGAGGTATGTTACACAGAGAGGGGCGAGGTATGTTACAGAGAGAGGGGCGAGGTATGTTACAGAGAGAGGGGCGAGGTATGTTACAGGGAGAGGGGCGAGGTATGTTACAGGGAGAGGGGCGAGGTATGTTACAGAGAGAGGGGCGAGGTATGTTACAGGGAGAGGGGCGAGGTATGTTACAGAGAGAGGGGCGAGGTATGTTACAGGGAGAGGGGCGAGGTATGTTACAGAGAGAGGGGCGAGGTATGTTACAGGGAGAGGGGCGAGGTATGTTACAGGGAGAGGGGCGAGGTATGTTACAGAGAGAGGGGCGAGGTATGTTACAGGGAGAGGGGCGAGGTATGTTACAGGGAGAGGGGTGAGGTATGTTACAGGGAGAGGGGCGAGGTATGTTACAGAGAGAGGGGCGAGGTATGTTACAGGAGAGGGGCGAGGTATGTTACAGGGAGAGGGGCGAGGTATGTTACAGGGAGAGGGGCGAGGTATGTTACAGAGAGAGGGGCGAGGTATGTTACAGAGAGAGGGGCGAGGTATGTTACAGGGAGAGGGGCGAGGTATGTTACAGGGAGAGGGGCGAGGTATGTTACAGAGAGAGGGGCGAGGTATGTTACAGGGAGAGGGGCGAGGTATGTTACAGAGAGAGGGGCGAGGTATGTTACAGAGAGAGGGGCGAGGTATGTTACAGAGAGAGGGGCGGGTATGTTACAGGGAGAGTGGCGAGGTATGTTACACGGAGAGGGGCGAGGTATGTTACAGGGAGAGGGGCGAGGTATGTTACAGAGAGAGGGGCGAGGTATGTTACAGGGAGAGGGGCGAGGTATGTTACAGAGAGAGGGGCGAGGTATGTTACAGGGAGAGGGGCGAGGTATGTTACAGAGAGAGGGGCGAGGTATGTTACAGAGAGAGGGGCGAGGTATGTTACAGGGAGAGGGGCGAGGTATGTTACAGGGAGAGGGGCGAGGTATGTTACAGAGAGAGGGGCGAGGTATGTTACAGGGAGAGGGGCGAGGTATGTTACAGGGAGAGGGGCGAGGTATGTTACAGGGAGAGGGGCGAGGTATGTTACAGAGAGAGGGGCGAGGTATGTTACAGGGAGAGGGGCGAGGTATGTTACAGAGAGAGGGGCGAGGTATGTTACAGAGAGAGGGGCGAGGTATGTTACAGAGAGAGGGGCGAGGTATGTTACACGGGAGAGGGGCGAGGTATGTTACAGAGAGAGGGGCGAGGTATGTTACAGAGAGAGGGGCGAGGTATGTTACAGGGTGAGGGGCGAGGTATGTTACAGAGAGAGGGGCGAGGTATGTTACAGGGAGAGGGGCGAGGTATGTTACAGAGAGAGGGGCGAGGTATGTTACAGAGAGAGGGGCGAGGTATGTTACAGAGAGAGGGGCGAGGTATGTTACAGAGAGAGGGGCGAGGTATGTTACAGAGAGAGGGGCGAGGTATGTTACAGAGAGAGGGGCGAGGTATGTTACAGAGAGAGGGGCGAGGTATGTTACAGAGAGAGGGGCGAGGTATGTTACAGAGAGAGGGGCGAGGTATGTTACAGAGAGAGGGGCGAGGTATGTTACAGAGAGAGGGGCGAGGTATGTTACAGGGAAAGGGGCGAGGTATGTTCCAGGGAGAGGGGCGAGGTATGTTACAGGGAGAGGGGCGAGGTATGTTACAGAGAGAGGGGCGAGGTATGTTACAGGGAGAGGGGCGAGGTATGTTACAGGGAGAGGGGCGAGGTATGTTACAGAGAGAGGGGCGAGGTATGTTACAGGGAGAGGGGCGAGGTATGTTACAGGGAGAGGGGTGAGGTATGTTACAGGGAGAGGGGCGAGGTATGTTACAGAGAGAGGGGCGAGGTATGTTACAGGGAGAGGGGCGAGGTATGTTACAGGGAGAGGGGCGAGGTATGTTACAGGGAGAGGGGCGAGGTATGTTACAGAGAGAGGGGCGAGGTATGTTACAGAGAGAGGGGCGAGGTATGTTACAGGGAGAGGGGCGAGGTATGTTACAGGGAGAGGGGCGAGGTATGTTACAGAGAGAGGGGCGAGGTATGTTACAGGGAGAGGGGCGAGGTATGTTACAGAGAGAGGGGCGAGGTATGTTACAGAGAGAGGGGCGAGGTATGTTACAGAGAGAGGGGCGGGTATGTTACAGGGAGAGTGGCGAGGTATGTTACACGGAGAGGGGCGAGGTATGTTACAGGGAGAGGGGCGAGGTATGTTACAGAGAGAGGGGCGAGGTATGTTACAGGGAGAGGGGCGAGGTATGTTACAGAGAGAGGGGCGAGGTATGTTACAGGGAGAGGGGCGAGGTATGTTACAGGGAGAGGGGCGAGGTATGTTACAGAGAGAGGGGCGAGGTATGTTACAGGGAGAGGGGCGAGGTATGTTACAGAGAGAGGGGCGAGGTATGTTACAGAGAGAGGGGCGAGGTATGTTACAGAGAGAGGGGCGAGGTATGTTACAGAGAGAGGGGCGAGTTATGTTACAGAGAGAGGGGCGAGGTATGTTACAGAGAGAGGGGCGAGGTATGTTACAGGGAGAGGGGCGAGGTATGTTACAGAGAGAGGGGCGAGGTATGTTACAGAGAGAGGGGCGAGGTATGTTACAGGGAGAGGGGCGAGGTATGTTACAGGGAGAGGGGCGAGGTATGTTACAGAGAGAGGGGCGAGGTATGTTACAGGGAGAGGGGCGAGGTATGTTACAGGGAGAGGGGCGAGGTATGTTACAGAGAGAGGGGCGAGGTATGTTACAGGGAGAGGGGCGATGTATGTTACAGAGAGAGGGGCGAGGTATGTTACAGAGAGAGGGGCGAGGTATGTTACAGAGAGAGGGGCGAGGTATGTTACACGGGAGAGGGGCGAGGTATGTTACAGAGAGAGGGGCGAGGTATGTTACAGAGAGAGGGGCGAGGTATGTTACAGGGAGAGGGGCGAGGTATGTTACAGAGAGAGGGGCGAGGTATGTTACAGGGAGAGGGGCGAGGTATGTTACAGGGAGAGGGGCGAGGTATGTTACAGAGAGAGGGGCGAGGTATGTTACAGAGAGAGGGGCGAGGTATGTTACAGAGAGAGGGGCGAGGTATGTTACAGAGAGAGGGGCGAGGTATGTTTCAGAGAGAGGGGCGAGGTATGTTACAGAGAGAGGGGCGAGGTATGTTACAGGGAGAGGGGCGAGGTATGTTACAGGGAGAGGGGCGAGGTATGTTACAGGGAGAGGGGCGAGGTATGTTACAGAGAGAGGGGCGAGGTATGTTACAGGGAGAGGGGCGAGGTATGTTACAGGGAGAGGGGCGAGGTATGTTACAGAGAGAGGGGCGAGGTATGTTACAGAGAGAGGGGCGAGGTATGTTACAGGGAGAGGGGCGAGGTATGTTACAGAGAGAGGGGCGAGGTATGTTACAGGGAGAGGGGCGAGGTATGTTACAGAGAGAGGGGCGAGGTATGTTACAGGGAGAGGGGCGAGGTATGTTACAGAGAGAGGGGCGAGGTATGTTACAGAGAGAGGGGCGAGGTATGTTACAGAGAGAGGGGCGAGGTATGTTACAGGGAGAGGGGCGAGGTATGTTACAGAGAGAGGGGCGAGGTATGTTACAGGGAGAGGGGCGAGGTATGTTACAGGGAGAGGGGCGAGGTATGTTACAGGGAGAGGGGCGAGGTATGTTACAGGGAGAGGGGCGAGGTATGTTACAGGGAGAGGGGCGAGGTATGTTACACAGAGAGGGGCGAGGTATGTTACAGGGAGAGGGGCGAGGTATGTTACAGGGAGAGGGGCGAGGTATGTTACAGGGAGAGGGGCGAGGTATGTTACAGAGAGAGGGGCGAGGTATGTTACAGAGAGAGGGGCGAGGTATGTTACAGGGAGAGGGGCGAGGTATGTTACAGAGAGAGGGGCGAGGTATGTTACAGAGAGAGGGGCGAGGTATGTTACAGAGAGAGGGGCGAGGTATGTTACAGGGAGAGGGTCGAGGTATGTTACAGAGAGAGGGGCGAGGTATGTTACAGGGAGAGGGGCGAGGTATGTTACAGAGAGAGGGGCGAGGTATGTTACAGAGAGAGGGGCGAGGTATGTTACAGGGGAGGGGCGAGGTATGTTACAGGGAGAGGGGCGAGGTATGTTACAGGGAGAGGGGCGAGGTATGTTACAGAGAGAGGGGCGAGGTATGTTACAGGGAGAGGGGCGAGGTATGTTACAGGGAGAGGGGCGAGGTATGTTACAGAGAGAGGGGCGAGGTATGTTACAGAGAGAGGGGCGAGGTATGTTACAGAGAGAGGGGCGAGGTATGTTACAGAGAGAGGGGCGAGGTATGTTACAGAGAGAGGGGCGAGGTATGTTACAGAGAGAGGGGCGAGGTATGTTACAGAGAGAGGGGCGAGGTATGTTACAGAGAGAGGGGCGAGGTATGTTACAGAGAGAGGGGCGAGGTATGTTACAGGGAGAGGGGCGAGGTATGTTACAGGGAGAGGGGCGAGGTATGTTACAGAGAGAGGGGCGAGGTATGTTACAGGGAGAGGGGCGAGGTATGTTACAGAGAGAGGGGCGAGGTATGTTACAGGGAGAGTGGCGAGGTATGTTACAGAGAGAGGGGCGAGGTATGTTACAGAGAGAGGGGCGAGGTATGTTACAGGGAGAGGGGCGAGGTATGTTGCAGAGAGAGGGGCGAGGTATGTTACAGAGAGAGGGGCGAGGTATGTTACAGAGAGAGGGGCGAGGTATGTTACAGAGAGAGGGGCGAGGTATGTTACAGAGAGAGGGGCGAGGTATGTTACAGAGAGAGGGACGAGGTATGTTACAGAGGGAGGGGCGAGGTATGTTACAGGGAGAGGGGCGAGGTATGTTACAGGGAGAGGGGCGAGGTATGTTACAGAGAGAGGGGCGAGGTATGTTACAGGGAGAGGGGCGAGGTATGTTACAGGGAGAGGGGCGAGGTATGTTACAGAGAGAGGGGCGAGGTATGTTACAGAGAGAGGGGCGAGGTATGTTACAGGGAGAGGGGCGAGGTATGTTACAGGGAGAGGGGCGAGGTATGTTACAGAGAGAGGGGCGAGGTATGTTACAGGGAGAGGGGCGAGGTATGTTACAGGGAGAGGGGCGAGGTATGTTACAGGGAGAGGGGCGAGGTATGTTACAGGGAGAGGGGCGAGGTATGTTACAGAGAGAGGGGCGAGGTATGTTATAGGGAGAGGGGCGAGGTATGTTACAGAGAGAGGGGCGAGGTATGTTACAGAGAGAGGGGCGAGGTATGTTACAGGGAGAGGGGCGAGGTATGTTACAGGAGAGAGGGGCGAGGTATGTTACAGAGAGAGGGGCGAGGTATGTTACAGAGAGAGGGGCGAGGTATGTTACAGAGAGAGGGGCGAGGTATGTTGCAGGGAGAGGGGCGAGGTATGTTACAGGGAGAGGGGCGAGGTATGTTACAGAGAGAGGGGCGAGGTATGTTACAGGGAGAGGGGCGAGGTATGTTACAGAGAGAGGGGCGAGGTATGTTACAGGGAGAGGGGCGAGGTATGTTACGGAGAGAGGGGCGAGGTATGTTACAGACAGAGGGGCGAGGTATGTTACAGAGAGAGGGGCGAGGTATGTTACAGAGAGAGGGGCGAGGTATGTTACAGGGAGAGGGGCGAGGTATGTTACAGAGAGAGGGGCGAGGTATGTTACAGAGAGAGGGGCGAGGTATGTTACAGGTAGAGGGGCGAGGTATGTTACAGAGAGAGGGGCGAGGTATGTTACAGGGAGAGGGGCGAGGTATGTTACACAGAGAGGGGCGAGGTATGTTACAGGGAGAGGGGCGAGGTATGTTACAGAGAGAGGGGCGAGGTATGTTACAGAGAGAGGGGCGAGGTATGTTACAGGGAGAGGGGCGAGGTATGTTACAGGGAGAGGGGCGAGGTATGTTACAGGGAGAGGGGCGAGGTATGTTACAGGGAGAGGGGCGAGGTATGTTACAGAGAGAGGGGCGAGGTATGTTACAGGGAGAGGGGCGAGGTATGTTACAGAGAGAGGGGCGAGGTATGTTACAGGGAGAGGGGCGAGGTATGTTACAGGGAGAGGGGCGAGGTATGTTACAGGGAGAGGGGCGAGGTATGTTACAGAGAGAGGGGCGAGGTATGTTACAGAGAGAGGGGCGAGGTATGTTACAGGGAGAGGGGCGAGGTATGTTACAGAGAGAGGGGCGAGGTATGTTACACAGAGAGGGGCGAGGTATGTTACACGGGGAGAGGGGCGTGGTATGTTACAGAGAGAGGGGCGAGGTATGTTACAGGGAGAGGGGCGAGGTATGTTACACAGAGAGGGGCGAGGTATGTTACAGAGAGAGGGACGAGGTATGTTACAGGGAGAGGGGCGAGGTATGTTACAGAGAGGGGCGAGGTATGTTACAGAGAGAGGGGCGAGGTATGTTACAGAGAGAGGGGCGAGGTATGTTACAGAGAGAGGGGCGAGGTATGTTACAGAGAGAGGGGCGAGGTATGTTACAGGGAGAGGGGCGAGGTATGTTACAGAGAGAGGGGCGAGGTATGTTACAGGGAGAGGGGCGAGGTATGTTACAGGGAGAGGGGCGAGGTATGTTACAGGGAGAGGGGCGAGGTATGTTACAGAGAGAGGGGCGAGGTATGTTACAGGGAGAGGGGCGAGGTATGTCACAGGAGAGGGGCGAGGTATGTTACAGAGAGAGGGGCGAGGTATGTTACAGAGAGAGGGGCGAGGTATGTTACAGAGAGAGGGGCGAGGTATGTTACAGGGAGAGGGGCGAGGTATGTTACAGAGAGAGGGGCGAGGTATGTTACAGAGAGAGGGGCGAGGTATGTTACAGGGAGAGGGGCGAGGTATGTTACAGAGAGAGGGGCGAGGTATGTTACAGGGAGAGGGCGAGGTATGTTACAGGGAGAGGGGCGAGGTATGTTACAGAGAGAGGGGCGAGGTATGTTACAGGGAGAGGGGCGAGGTATGTTACAGGGAGAGGGGCGAGGTATGTTACAGGGAGAGGGGCGAGGTATGTTACAGAGAGAGGGGCGAGGTATGTTACAGAGAGAGGGGCGAGGTATGTTACAGAGAGAGTGGCGAGGTATGTTACAGGGAGAGGGGCGAGGTATGTTACAGGGAGAGGGGCGAGGTATGTTACAGGGAGAGGGGCGAGGTATGTTACAGAGAGAGGGGCGAGGTATGTTACAGAGAGAGGGGCGAGGTATGTTACAGAGAGAGGGGCGAGGTATGTTACAGAGAGAGGGGCGAGGTATGTTACAGAGAGAGGGGCGAGGTATGTTACAGGGAGAGGGGCGAGGTATGTTACAGAGAGAGGGGCGAGGTATGTTACAGAGAGATAGGGGCGAGGTATGTTACAGGGAGAGGGGCGAGGTATGTTACAGAGGAGAGGGGCGAGGTATGTTACAGAGAGAGGGGCGAGGTATGTTACAGGAGAGAGGGGCGAGGTATGTTACAGAGAGAGGGGCGAGGTATGTTACAGAGAGAGGGGCGAGGTATGTTACAGAGAGAGGGCGAGGTATGTTACAGAGAGAGGGGCGAGGTATGTTACAGAGAGAGGGGCGAGGTATGTTACAGAGAGAGGGGCGAGGTATGTTACAGGAGAGGGGCGAGGTATGTTACAGGAGAGGGGCGAGGTATGTTACAGAGAGAGGGGCGAGGTATGTTACAGAGAGAGGGGCGAGGTATGTTACAGGGAGAGGGGCGAGGTATGTTACAGAGAGAGGGCGAGGTATGTTACAGAGAGAGGGGCGAGGTATGTTACAGAGAGAGGGGCGAGGTATGTTACAGAGAGAGGGGCGAGGTATGTTACAGAGAGAGGGGGCGAGGTATGTTACAGGGAGAGGGGCGAGGTATGTTACAGAGAGAGGGGCGAGGTATGTTACAGGAGAGGGGCGAGGTATGTTACAGGAGAGGGGCGAGGTATGTTACAGAGAGAGGGCGAGGTATGTTACAGAGAGAGGGGCGAGGTATGTTACAGAGAGAGGGGCGAGGTATGTTACAGGGAGAGGGGCGAGGTATGTTACAGAGAGAGGGGCGAGGTATGTTACAGAGAGAGGGGCGAGGTATGTTACAGAGAGAGGGGCGAGGTATGTTACAGAGAGAGGGGCGAGGTATGTTACAGAGAGAGGGGCGAGGTATGTTACAGGAGAGAGGGGCGAGGTATGTTACAGGAGAGGGGCGAGGTATGTTACAGAGAGAGGGGCGAGGTATGTTACAGAGAGAGGGGCGAGGTATGTTACAGAGAGAGGGGCGAGGTATGTTACAGAGAGAGGGGCGAGGTATGTTACAGAGAGAGGGGCGAGGTATGTTACAGGGAGAGGGGCGAGGTATGTTACAGGGAGAGGGGCGAGGTATGTTACAGAGAGAGGGGCGAGGTATGTTACAGAGAGAGGGGCGAGGTATGTTACAGAGAGAGGGGCGAGGTATGTTTACAGAGAGAGGGGCGAGGTATGTTACAGGGAGAGGGGCGAGGTATGTTACAGAGAGAGGGGCGAGGTATGTTACAGAGAGAGGGGCGAGGTATGTTACAGGAGAGGGGCGAGGTATGTTACAGGGAGAGGGGCGAGGTATGTTACAGAGAGAGGGGCGAGGTATGTTACAGAGAGAGGGGCGAGGTATGTTACAGGGAGAGGGGCGAGGTATGTTACAGGAGAGGGGCGAGGTATGTTACAGAGAGAGGGGCGAGGTATGTTACAGAGAGAGGGGCGAGGTATGTTACAGAGAGAGGGGCGAGGTATGTTACAGAGAGAGGGGCGAGGTATGTTACAGGGAGAGGGGCGAGGTATGTTACAGAGAGAGGGGCGAGGTATGTTACAGGGAGAGGGGCGAGGTATGTTACAGGAGAGGGGCGAGGTATGTTACAGAGAGAGGGGCGAGGTATGTTACAGAGAGAGGGGCGAGGTATGTTACAGAGAGAGGGGCGAGGTATGTTACAGAGAGAGGGGCGAGGTATGTTACAGGGAGAGGGGCGAGGTATGTTACAGGGAGAAGGGGCGAGGTATGTTACAGAGAGAGGGGCGAGGTATGTTACAGAGAGAGGGGCGAGGTATGTTACAGGGAGAGAGGGCGAGGTATGTTACAGGGAGAGGGGCGAGGTATGTTACAGAGAGAGGGGCGAGGTATGTTACAGAGAGAGGGGCGAGGTATGTTACAGAGAGAGGGGCGAGGTATGTTACAGAGAGAGGGGCGAGGTATGTTACAGAGAGAGGGGCGAGGTATGTTACAGGGAGAGGGGCGAGGTATGTTACAGGAGAGGGGCGAGGTATGTTACAGGGAGAGGGGCGAGGTATGTTACAGAGAGAGGGGCGAGGTATGTTACAGGGAGAGGGGCGAGGTATGTTACAGGGAGAGGGGCGAGGTATGTTACAGAGAGAGGGGCGAGGTATGTTACAGGGAGAGGGGCGAGGTATGTTACAGGGAGAGGGGCGAGGTATGTTACAGGGAGAGGGGCGAGGTATGTTACAGAGAGAGGGGCGAGGTATGTTACAGAGAGAGGGGCGAGGTATGTTACAGAGAGAGGGGCGAGGTATGTTACAGAGAGAGGGGCGAGGTATG
Organism: Heptranchias perlo; assembly: GCF_035084215.1. NCBI lineage: Eukaryota > Metazoa > Chordata > Chondrichthyes > Hexanchiformes > Hexanchidae > Heptranchias > Heptranchias perlo. The sequence goes on along the minus strand of NW_027139303.1, from coordinate 8,083 downwards.
TTACAGAGAGAGGGCGAGGTATGTTACAGGGAGAGGGGCGAGGTATGTTACGGAGGAGAGGGGCGAGGTATGTTACAGAGAGAGGGGCGAGGTATGTTACAGAGAGAGGGGCGAGGTATGTTACAGAGAGAGGGGCGAGGTATGTTACAGAGAGAGGGGCGAGGTATGTTACAGAGAGAGGGGCGAGGTATGTTACAGAGAGAGGGGCGAGGTATGTTACAGGGAGAGGGGCGAGGTATGTTACAGAGAGAGGGGCGAGGTATGTTACAGAGAGAGGGGCGAGGTATGTTACAGGGAGAGGGGCGAGGTATGTTACAGAGAGAGGGGCGAGGTATGTTACAGAGAGAGGGGCGAGGTATGTTACAGAGAGAGGGGCGAGGTATGTTACAGAGAGAGGGGCGAGGTATGTTACAGAGAGAGGGGCGAGGTATGTTACAGAGAGAGGGGCGAGGTATGTTACAGAGAGAGGGGCGAGGTATGTTACAGAGAGAGGGGCGAGGTATGTTACAGAGAGAGGGGCGAGGTATGTTACAGGGAGAGAGGGGCGAGGTATGTTACAGAGAGAGGGGCGAGGTATGTTACAGAGAGAGGGGCGAGGTATGTTACAGGGAGAGGGGCGAGGTATGTTACAGAGGAGAGGGCGAGGTATGTTACAGAGAGAGGGGCGAGGTATGTTACAGGGAGAGGGGCGAGGTATGTTACAGAGAGAGGGGCGAGGTATGTTACAGGAGAGGGGCGAGGTATGTTACAGAGAGAGGGGCGAGGTATGTTACAGAGAGAGGGGCGAGGTATGTTACAGAGAGAGGGGCGAGGTATGTTACAGGAGAGAGGGGCGAGGTATGTTACAGAGAGAGGGGCGAGGTATGTTACAGAGAGAGGGGCGAGGTATGTTACAGAGAGAGGGGCGAGGTATGTTACAGAGAGAGGGGCGAGGTATGTTACAGAGAGAGGGGCGAGGTATGTTACAGGGAGAGGGGCGAGGTATGTTACAGAGAGAGGGGCGAGGTATGTTACAGAGAGAGGGGCGAGGTATGTTACAGAGAGAGGGGCGAGGTATGTTACAGAGAGAGGGGCGAGGTATGTTACAGAGAGAGGGGCGAGGTATGTTACAGAGAGAGGGGCGAGGTATGTTACAGAGAGAGGGGCGAGGTATGTTACAGAGAGAGGGGCGAGGTATGTTACAGGAGAGGGGCGAGGTATGTTACAGAGAGAGGGGCGAGGTATGTTACAGGGAGAGGGGCGAGGTATGTTACAGAGAGAGGGGCGAGGTATGTTACAGAGGAGAGGGGCGAGGTATGTTACAGGGAGAGGGGCGAGGTATGTTACAGGAGAGAGGGGCGAGGTATGTTACAGAGAGAGGGGCGAGGTATGTTACAGAGAGAGGGGCGAGGTATGTTACAGAGAGAGGGGCGAGGTATGTTACAGGGAGAGGGGCGAGGTATGTTACAGAGAGAGGGGCGAGGTATGTTACAGGGAGAGGGGCGAGGTATGTTACAGAGGAGAGGGGCGAGGTATGTTACAGAGAGAGGGGCGAGGTATGTTACAGAGGAGAGGGGCGAGGTATGTTACAGAGAGAGGGGCGAGGTATGTTACAGGGAGAGGGGCGAGGTATGTTACAGAGAGAGGGGCGAGGTATGTTACAGGAGAGAGGGGCGAGGTATGTTACAGAGAGAGGGGCGAGGTATGTTACAGGGAGAGGGGCGAGGTATGTTACAGAGAGAGGGGCGAGGTATGTTACAGGGAGAGGGGCGAGGTATGTTACAGGGAGAGGGGCGAGGTATGTTACAGAGAGAGGGGCGAGGTATGTTACAGAGAGAGGGGGCGAGGTATGTTACAGAGAGAGGGGCGAGGTATGTTACAGAGAGAGGGGCGAGGTATGTTACAGAGAGAGGGGCGAGGTATGTTACAGGAGAGGGGCGAGGTATGTTACAGGAGAGGGGCGAGGTATGTTACAGGGAGAGGGGCGAGGTATGTTACAGAGAGAGGGGCGAGGTATGTTACAGGGAGAGGGGCGAGGTATGTTACAGGGAGAGGGGCGAGGTATGTTACAGAGAGAGGGGCGAGGTATGTTACAGAGAGAGGGGCGAGGTATGTTACAGAGAGAGGGGCGAGGTATGTTACAGAGAGAGGGGCGAGGTATGTTACAGAGAGAGGGGCGAGGTATGTTACAGGGAGAGGGGCGAGGTATGTTACAGGAGAGAGGGGCGAGGTATGTTACAGAGAGAGGGGCGAGGTATGTTACAGGGAGAGGGGCGAGGTATGTTACAGAGGAGAGGGGCGAGGTATGTTACAGAGAGAGGGGCGAGGTATGTTACAGAGAGAGGGGCGAGGTATGTTACAGGGAGAGGGGCGAGGTATGTTACAGGAGAGAGGGGCGAGGTATGTTACAGAGAGAGGGGCGAGGTATGTTACAGAGAGAGGGGCGAGGTATGTTACAGAGAGAGGGGCGAGGTATGTTACAGGGAGAGGGGCGAGGTATGTTACAGAGGAGAGGGGCGAGGTATGTTACAGAGAGAGGGGCGAGGTATGTTACAGAGAGAGGGGCGAGGTATGTTACAGGGAGAGGGGCGAGGTATGTTACAGAGAGAGGGGCGAGGTATGTTACAGAGAGAGGGGCGAGGTATGTTACAGGAGAGAGGGGCGAGGTATGTTACAGGAGAGAGGGGCGAGGTATGTTACAGAGAGAGGGGCGAGGTATGTTACAGGGAGAGGGGCGAGGTATGTTACAGGGAGAGGGGCGAGGTATGTTACAGAGAGAGGGGCGAGGTATGTTACAGAGAGAGGGGCGAGGTATGTTACAGAGAGAGGGGCGAGGTATGTTACAGAGAGAGGGGCGAGGTATGTTACAGAGAGAGGGGCGAGGTATGTTACAGAGAGAGGGGCGAGGTATGTTACAGAGAGAGGGGCGAGGTATGTTACAGAGAGAGGGGCGAGGTATGTTACAGAGAGAGGGGCGAGGTATGTTACAGAGAGAGGGGCGAGGTATGTTACAGGGAGAGGGGCGAGGTATGTTACAGGGAGAGGGGCGAGGTATGTTACAGGAGAGAGGGGCGAGGTATGTTACAGGAGAGGGGCGAGGTATGTTACAGGGAGAGGGGCGAGGTATGTTACAGAGAGAGGGGCGAGGTATGTTACAGAGAGAGGGGCGAGGTATGTTACAGAGAGAGGGGCGAGGTATGTTACAGGAGAGAGGGGCGAGGTATGTTACAGAGAGAGGGGCGAGGTATGTTACAGAGAGAGGGCGAGGTATGTTACAGGAGAGAGGGGCGAGGTATGTTACAGAGAGAGGGGCGAGGTATGTTACAGAGAGAGGGGCGAGGTATGTTACAGGGAGAGGGGCGAGGTATGTTACAGAGAGAGGGGCGAGGTATGTTACAGAGAGAGGGGCGAGGTATGTTACAGAGAGAGGGGCGAGGTATGTTACAGAGAGAGGGGCGAGGTATGTTACAGAGGAGAGGGGCGAGGTATGTTACAGAGAGAGGGGCGAGGTATGTTACAGGAGAGAGGGGCGAGGTATGTTACAGAGAGAGGGGCGAGGTATGTTACAGAGAGAGGGGCGAGGTATGTTACAGGGAGAGGGGCGAGGTATGTTACAGAGAGAGGGGCGAGGTATGTTACAGAGAGAGGGGCGAGGTATGTTACAGGGAGAGGGGCGAGGTATGTTACAGAGAGAGGGGCGAGGTATGTTACAGAGAGAGGGGCGAGGTATGTTACAGAGAGAGGGGCGAGGTATGTTACAGAGAGAGGGGCGAGGTATGTTACAGAGGAGAGGGGCGAGGTATGTTACAGAGAGAGGGGCGAGGTATGTTACAGGAGAGAGGGGCGAGGTATGTTACAGAGAGAGGGGCGAGGTATGTTACAGAGAGAGGGGCGAGGTATGTTACAGGGAGAGGGGCGAGGTATGTTACAGAGAGAGGGGCGAGGTATGTTACAGAGAGAGGGGCGAGGTATGTTACAGAGAGAGGGGCGAGGTATGTTACAGAGAGAGGGGCGAGGTATGTTACAGAGAGAGGGGCGAGGTATGTTACAGAGAGAGGGGCGAGGTATGTTACAGAGAGAGGGGCGAGGTATGTTACAGAGAGAGGGGCGAGGTATGTTACAGGGAGAGGGGCGAGGTATGTTACAGGGAGAGGGGCGAGGTATGTTACAGGGAGAGGGGCGAGGTATGTTACAGAGAGAGGGGCGAGGTATGTTACAGAGAGAGGGGCGAGGTATGTTACAGAGAGAGGGGCGAGGTATGTTACAGAGAGAGGGGCGAGGTATGTTACAGAGAGAGGGGCGAGGTATGTTACAGGAGAGAGGGGCGAGGTATGTTACAGGGAGAGGGCGAGGTATGTTACAGAGAGAGGGGCGAGGTATGTTACAGGGAGAGGGGCGAGGTATGTTACAGGGAGAGGGGCGAGGTATGTTACAGAGAGAGGGGCGAGGTATGTTACAGAGGAGAGGGGCGAGGTATGTTACAGAGAGAGGGGCGAGGTATGTTACAGAGAGAGGGGCGAGGTATGTTACAGAGAGAGGGGGCGAGGTATGTTACAGGGAGAGGGGCGAGGTATGTTACAGAGAGAGGGGCGAGGTATGTTACAGGGAGAGGGGCGAGGTATGTTACAGGGAGAGGGGCGAGGTATGTTACAGGAGAGGGGCGAGGTATGTTACAGAGAGAGGGGCGAGGTATGTTACAGAGAGAGGGGCGAGGTATGTTACAGAGAGAGGGGCGAGGTATGTTACAGAGAGAGGGGCGAGGTATGTTACAGAGAGAGGGGGCGAGGTATGTTACAGAGAGAGGGGCGAGTATGTTACAGAGAGAGGGGCGAGGTATGTTACAGGGAGAGGGGCGAGGTATGTTACAGAGAGAGGGGCGAGGTATGTTACAGAGAGAGGGGCGAGGTATGTTACAGGGAGAGGGGCGAGGTATGTTACAGAGAGAGGGCGAGGTATGTTACAGAGAGAGGGGCGAGGTATGTTACAGAGAGAGGGGCGAGGTATGTTACAGAGAGAGGGGCGAGGTATGTTACAGGGAGAGGGGCGAGGTATGTTACAGGAGAGAGGGGCGAGGTATGTTACAGGGAGAGGGGCGAGGTATGTTACAGAGAGAGGGGCGAGGTATGTTACAGGGAGAGGGGCGAGGTATGTTACAGGGAGAGGGGCGAGGTATGTTACAGGAGAGAGGGGCGAGGTATGTTACAGAGAGAGGGGCGAGGTATGTTACAGAGAGAGGGGCGAGGTATGTTACAGAGAGAGGGGCGAGGTATGTTACAGAGAGAGGGGCGAGGTATGTTACAGGGAGAGGGGCGAGGTATGTTACAGAGGAGAGGGGCGAGGTATGTTACAGGGAGAGGGGCGAGGTATGTTACAGAGAGAGGGGCGAGGTATGTTACAGGAGAGGGGCGAGGTATGTACAGAGAGGGCGAGGTATGTTACAGGGAGAGGGGCGAGGTATGTTACAGAGAGAGGGGCGAGGTATGTTACAGAGAGAGGGGCGAGGTATGTTACAGGGAGAGGGGCGAGGTATGTTACAGAGAGAGGGGCGAGGTATGTTACAGAGAGAGGGGCGAGGTATGTTACAGGGAGAGGGGCGAGGTATGTTACAGAGGGAGAGGGGCGAGGTATGTTACAGAGAGAGGGGCGAGGTATGTTACAGAGAGAGGGGCGAGGTATGTTACAGAGAGAGGGGCGAGGTATGTTACAGAGAGAGGGGCGAGGTATGTTACAGAGAGAGGGGCGAGGTATGTTACAGAGAGAGGGGCGAGGTATGTTACAGGGAGAGGGGCGAGGTATGTTACAGAGAGAGGGGCGAGGTATGTTACAGAGAGAGGGGCGAGGTATGTTACAGAGAGAGGGGCGAGGTATGTTACAGAGAGAGGGGCGAGGTATGTTACAGAGAGAGGGGCGAGGTATGTTACAGAGGAGAGGGGCGAGGTATGTTACAGAGAGAGGGGCGAGGTATGTTACAGAGAGAGGGGCGAGGTATGTTACAGGAGAGAGGGGCGAGGTATGTTACAGAGAGAGGGGCGAGGTATGTTACAGAGAGAGGGGCGAGGTATGTTACAGAGAGAGGGGCGAGGTATGTTACAGGAGAGAGGGGCGAGGTATGTTACAGAGAGAGGGGCGAGGTATGTTACAGAGAGAGGGCGAGGTATGTTACAGAGAGAGGGCGAGGTATGTTACAGAGAGAGGGGCGAGGTATGTTACAGAGAGAGGGGCGAGGTATGTTACAGAGAGAGGGGCGAGGTATGTTACAGAGAGAGGGGCGAGGTATGTTACAGGGAGAGGGGCGAGGTATGTTACAGAGAGAGGGGCGAGGTATGTTACAGAGAGAGGGGCGAGGTATGTTACAGAGAGAGGGGCGAGGTATGTTACAGGAGAGGGGCGAGGTATGTTACAGGAGAGGGGCGAGGTATGTTACAGAGAGAGGGGCGAGGTATGTTACAGAGAGAGGGGCGAGGTATGTTACAGGGAGAGGGGCGAGGTATGTTACAGAGAGAGGGGCGAGGTATGTTACAGAGAGAGGGGCGAGGTATGTTACAGAGAGAGGGGCGAGGTATGTTACAGAGAGAGGGGCGAGGTATGTTACAGAGAGAGGGGCGAGGTATGTTACAGAGAGAGGGGCGAGGTATGTTACAGAGAGAGGGGCGAGGTATGTTACAGAGAGAGGGGCGAGGTATGTTACAGAGAGAGGGGCGAGGTATGTTACAGGAGAGAGGGGCGAGGTATGTTACAGGGAGAGGGGCGAGGTATGTTACAGAGAGAGGGGCGAGGTATGTTACAGAGAGAGGGGCGAGGTATGTTACAGAGAGAGGGGCGAGGTATGTTACAGAGAGAGGGGCGAGGTATGTTACAGAGAGAGGGGCGAGGTATGTTACAGAGAGAGGGGCGAGGTATGTTACAGAGAGAGGGGCGAGGTATGTTACAGAGAGAGGGGCGAGGTATGTTACAGAGAGAGGGGCGAGGTATGTTACAGAGAGAGGGGCGAGGTATGTTACAGGAGGGGCGAGAGTACGAGAGGGCGAGTATGTTACAGGAGAGGGGCGAGGTATGTTACAGAGAGAGGGGCGAGGTATGTTACAGAGAGAGGGGCGAGGTATGTTACAGAGAGGGGCGAGGTATGTTACAGGAGAGGGCGAGGTATGTTACAGAGAGAGGGGCGAGGTATGTTACAGAGAGAGGGGCGAGGTATGTTACAGAGAGAGGGCGAGGTATGTTACAGAGAGAGGGGCGAGGTATGTTACAGAGAGAGGGCGAGGTATGTTACAGAGAGAGGGGCGAGGTATGTTACAGAGAGAGGGGCGAGGTATGTTACAGAGAGAGGGGCGAGGTATGTTACAGAGGAGAGGGGCGAGGTATGTTACAGAGAGAGGGGCGAGGTATGTTACAGGAGAGAGGGGCGAGGTATGTTACAGAGAGAGGGGCGAGGTATGTTACAGAGAGAGGGGCGAGGTATGTTACAGAGAGAGGGGCGAGGTATGTTACAGAGAGAGGGCGAGGTATGTTACAGAGAGAGGGCGAGGTATGTTACAGGAGAGGGCGAGGTATGTTACAGGAGAGGGGCGAGGTATGTTACAGGAGAGAGGGGCGAGGTATGTTACAGGGAGAGGGGCGAGGTATGTTACAGAGAGAGGGCGAGGTATGTTACAGGAGAGGGGCGAGTATGTTACAGAGAGAGGGGCGAGGTATGTTACAGAGAGAGGGGCGAGGTATGTTACAGGGAGAGGGGCGAGGTATGTTACAGGGAGAGGGGCGAGGTATGTTACAGAGAGAGGGGCGAGGTATGTTACAGGAGAGGGGCGAGGTATGTTACAGGGAGAGGGGCGAGGTATGTTACAGAGAGAGGGGCGAGGTATGTTACAGAGAGAGGGGCGAGGTATGTTACAGGAGAGAGGGGCGAGGTATGTTACAGAGAGAGGGGCGAGGTATGTTACAGAGAGAGGGGCGAGGTATGTTACAGGGAGAGGGGCGAGGTATGTTACAGAGAGAGGGGCGAGGTATGTTACAGAGAGAGGGGCGAGGTATGTTACAGGAGAGAGGGGCGAGGTATGTTACAGAGAGAGGGGCGAGGTATGTTACAGAGAGAGGGGCGAGGTATGTA